>NC_058083.1:353900560-354210013 GCF_014858855.1 Bufo gargarizans | reverse complement strand
ACTTAGATCTGAAAAAGCTTTTAAGCTTTTAGATCTTTGGATCCGTCTGTATGAAAGTAACCTACGGCCACGGATCACGGACACGGATGCCAATCTTGTGTGCATCCGTGTTCTTTCACGGACCCATTGACTTGAATGGGTCCGTGAACCGTTGTCCGTCAAAAAAATAGGACAGGTCATATTTTTTTGACGGACAGGATACACGGATCACGGTCTCGGCTGCAAAACGGTGCATTTTCCGATTTTTCCACGGACCCATTGAAAGTCAATGGGTCCGCGGAAAAAAACGGAAAACGGCAACAACGGTCGTGTGCATGAGGCCTTACTCTGCTTTTTCTGCAGATAAGATCTATATAAGTGCTGTAAAATGGTGATCAACATATGTAAACATTTGCTTTAGAGATAATATTTCTTTACCATGTGTCCATACAAAAGTCATCATCTCTAGTTGACAAGTTTTAAAGCTCTGAATGCAGATTCACAAAAATAATTTAAACGTATAATACACAAAACACAGCACATGTTGAGAATAAGCTGGATGCTATTCAAAAAATGCTGGCATCAAGGCTTTATTGGAAAAAACTAAAGTCACTGTGAAAAAACAGGGCAGCTGTTCAACATATAAAAAATTTGGTATATAAAATTAACAAAAAATGAAAACAGGGTCAGTAGTCAATCAACGTGGTATCACTGGTTTGATATACTTGGTGCTTCTCTGAATCCTAGCACATATAAACACTATGATGAGTTGCATTAGGAAAGCTGGTGCACAGGACAAGAGTTGCAAATGATAGACTGAAATGAGGAACCAAGCAATGTCAACTACTTTTTATAGATCCTAAGAGCTAACATGCATAGCATAAAGTTGTCAGCTCACTGCTCTTGCTGCAAAAGATCCACGTGCTCGGCAAGTTGGGAGATACAGCACCGAGGGAGTCTTTTCTTCAATGTTCAGCTTCATTGGTTTGTGTGGATGATCAATAAAGCTGAACATTTTATCAAGAAGACGCCTTCAGTGCTGGATCTCCCACTGCTGTATCTGAATCAGATATTCATAAACCTGACTACTTGTACTTTGAATGCGAGAGTATAATATCACATACCATTTTTCCTGCAGTTCGGTGGCATGGATGATGGTGTGGGTTATCTCTGCAGATTCCTATCTGAAAGTACTCTTTAAAAATCAAGCACAAGAAATGGAAACAGACTATACCAAAAGTACAAAATGGACATATTAGTTTGTAAGTGCTTAATCGGTTGTTTTTTCCCCCCTCTTATGTAGACTCTGATATGCACCATGAAAATAAGGTAAGGCCTCACATGACTGTATTTTTGGTCCGAAAAAAATGCAGACAGCATACAGTGTGCTGACCTCATCCATATGTCCGTTCCATAGCCCAGCAAAAAAGATAGAACATAACCTATTTTTGTCTGTTTGGCAAAGGGTCTGAGTGAATGCAAAAAAATAATTTAAAAAAATGCAATGACCAAGTGCATCATTTACTGACACTATGGCTCCTAGCAAACCCTGTAAAACCTCCAGTGTATTCTTTTAGCAGTCTCATCAGCAGCCAGCAAAATGCTTGCCCTTGGTCCAAAGTGGTATAACAAGAAACTTCTGATAACACAGGCATGCAGTAGTAGGGACATCAGATTGCCTGCTCTTGCCCTGTAAACCAGTAAGCAGAATACTGGTCAGCATTTCCAGTAGCCCATATTCTGCTCATAGCCCAGAAGACACAAACTGGTTTAAACAAATGGTTCACATTATCTGTACTCATGGCTCATTATGCCAATTATGAAACATAACATGATTTGTCAGACTGAATTACTTATCCTGTACTGGTGCTACATTGTTGTTAACAGCTGCATTCATAATTCTGTGGACTTCAGATTAAAATGATAGTGATTTCAATGAGAAGGGTTAAAAAGACACTTCTGGCCGTGGCCCATCACCAGCAGTAACAAAGGATCAGGCATGCTGAAGCCCAAGCGCCTGCTCCTTGTTTCTCCTGATATGTGCAGTCAGGGAGAGTCAGGAGACCTCTATATGCATTAGACTGTTAACCAACTTGCATGACTTTGATCTACCATGTTTGGCCAAATTTACTGTCACAACGCATTAAAGCTTTTAATTCCTACAGCAAAACCATGACGTCAGCTCATATTATAGCATGTAGCTATAAATCTGTACAACGTAAGTAATGTGCAATATTGACAAAGTTACTCAATTTATGAACAATAGATCTATAAAATGGTGTAAAAAAATAAAACGCATGCTGTAAACAAGCCCTTTCAATATTAAGTGGTGGCCAGCTCAGTAAAACTAAATACGTGTAGAGCGGAGTAAAAATAAAGCAGGCTTCTGACTTATGTTAACTATATGACAATCGTGGCTATGCAAGCCTTTGTTCACATTTCATTATGTGAAGATGTTCAGTATAAACAAGAGGAAAGCACATACAATTAACTTATCCAAAAGTCTCCACACACCTAGTAGATGGCAGAAGAACATCCTTTTGGTATAAGCTGAACTGTTAAGCATTAGCATACTTTTTTTGTTTTTTGTTTTATTGTAGTCTACTGTGCTTTCCAAAAGAGATGGATTTAGAAAAAAGTAAAGTGCATGGTATATGTTTTTGTACAATGGGAGTCTATGGCCAATATGTCACCGTTTGCCTATACAGTGGCATACGTATGAAGCTCCCAATACAGATCCACGTCCAGGAATACTCTAGATGTATAGCTCCAATGGAATCAAGGGACGAGATGTGAACAGAGCCCAATTCTGAAGGCCAGTCTGACAGTATGTAAACAAAGAATTCAAAATTTAACAGAAAAATATTAACTTATTTCTTGGATCAGTACTCTGTAACAATAATCTAGGTTAAAGTTTACCATAAGCAGTATAAAAGGTTTCATTACTCCAGCCATTTTTGTCTTCTCGTGCCTGGTATGAGACTATAATGTTGTATTCTCATGGAATCCATCATTATTACTTCCATTTTGAAGAAAATATATATGTAAAGCAATAATAATGCTTCTGCTTTGTCATTTTCTAAGATGGTCTACAGGAGAGATTGGTTGGTGACCATAAATCTTTCTAGTCATCTATCTAAGCAGATCAGAAGAGTCTCTGCTTTTGTCAATCACACAAATAACTTTGTCATGTGATTGATAAAAAGCTGTATAGGTCATGTAAAGCCAGGGTTCTTTTCTACTTAAATTACACAGGTGCCATGAAATATTTTGTTATCATTAACCCCATAAACTAAGGTACAAAACAGAAAAGGTTACCTATTTAGGCTTCGTTCACATTCAGCCTTTCCGTTCTCCTGCCCAGTTTAGGGGCTGGAAAAAAGAAAGGACGGATTCGGCACATAACTGGGCCGAACGGAGCCCATGGGCCCCATAGACTATAGCGGGGTCTGTTAGGTTTCGGCTCAGAAGAGGATTTTGTAGCGGAGACAAAAGTTGTGCATGCAGGACTTTTGTCTCCGCTTCAAAAATCTTCTTCTGAGCGGAAACTTAACGGACCCCATTATAGTCTATGGGGCCCATGGGCTCCGTTTGGCTCATGGGCAGGAGAATGGAAAGGCTGAATGGTGATGTGAACGAAGCCTTAGATCAGTGATGGCTAACCTTGGCACTCCAGCTATAGTAAAACTACAACACCCAAGATGCCCCCCTTGCTTGACTGCTCTCAGAACTCTGTAGAAATAAATGGAGCATGCTAGGAGTCGTAGTTTCATCACAGCTGGAGTGCCAAGGTTAGCCACCACTGCCTTAGATTCATCTAATCTTTCTTATCAAATGCATTGAAGTCTTTGCATACAGTTCTGTAGACTTCAATGTAAAAACCAAGTATATTAACCTACATAAAGTACAAGACACTTAACTGCCAAACCTATTACAGGTTTACTAAGTGCCAATAATTCGCAGAATGCCTTCAGTAAACAGCCACCTAAGAAACCTTCCTAAAAATAAGAAGCTTTTACCAAAGTTCATAGGTTTACAACTAAAACCTTTGAATACCGGATGGAATATCCAGCAAAGGTCTCTTTAGACCTCAGTAATATGCAATCTCTCTCCAGAATTTTAGTACCGGGTAGACTTAAAAGGAAAAAGTACCCAAAGGGGAGATATGCAGGTAACACCACTAGCTAGAAGCTTTGTTTCCTACATAAGAGCCTTGCGATAATATAGGTCTACTAATGTTTCTAGTTAATTAGGGAAAATGTACAGTTGTGTTCTCCCTTTTGCAGTGCTTGATGTCCTTATGGATGCTACTTCTGACTATGCCACTGCTGATCAGTCGTCAATCTTGACAGGAAGAGAATCTGAAGAATCTGTCGGGTGTGTGGGAACCCACATTGTGGTATCTTCTCCCCGAGACACTTTCTCCCACTGGTTAAGATTATCCCTAGGCAAAGAAAAAAGAAAACGAGTGATAAAAAAAGGCATGAAGAATCTGAGAAGGGACAAACATAGGAGGGTTTGGTAGTACTGGTTATAAGAAGCTGTTCACAGAACACACAAACTTGCACTGCCTAATGCCTTTATATAACGTGCATAATCTAATGTGTATGGGAATCTTAACCATTGGCAGACTTTTCCATAGACTAAACATTTTAACGCGATCCACATTTAAAAGAGTTGTGCAGGGGCTCTATATTGACAACCTATCCTCAGGATAGGTCATCAATATCTGACTGATGGGGGTCCGAGACTTGGCATCCCTGCTGATCAGCTGCTTGAAGAGGAGGTGGTGGTCCATGTGAGTGCTGCTTCCTCTTCATTACACTAAGCATCATCTCCCCTGTAGCGGGGGATATAGTGCAATTACAAGTACTCACTCCATTCAAGTGAACGGAGTGTCAACTTAATTATTCACGCTTCCGAGACGATGGGCAGTGTAATAAAGAGGAAGCGGCGATCGCATGGAGCCCCACCTCCTATTCAAACAGTTGATCGTGGGGGTGCCAGGTGTCAGACCCCTGACGATCTGACATTGATGACCAGGTCATCAATATAAAACCCCTGCAGAAGCCCTTTAAGTCTGCAAGGACATTTCTGGACAATTACCAGCTGCAGAAGCCCATTGTCTGTGACAGCTGGGCTCCCCATTAAATGGGTAGCCACTAGTACAAGGGTCAGCAACATTCGGCACTTCAACTGCTGCATGCGCCATTCATTTCCTGGCATGCGCCATTCATTTCTATGGGAGTTCTGAGAAGAGCAGAGCAAGTATGCATGCTGGGAGTTGTAGTTTCACAACAGCTGGAGTGCCGGAGGTTGCCCACACTTGCTCTAGTAGATAATCAGGTGTTTTGCCAGCAAAATGACCATGTTAATTGGTTGGTACTGAGGCTTTGTATGTTTCAATTTATGATTGCCCAGGAAGACCATTGTAAGTGTATATGATCCTGACACCATCTGGCGGGACCACTGTGTTTGTGTATGTATACTAGCAGAAGGACCTGGCTTTGCACGGGTATATTTAATCTGCTTCATTTAATGTTTGCGTGTGAGGTTAAAAGATATCCACAGCGTTCTCCAACACAGTGACCTCTACAGCATCCTGCCCCGTTAACAGTGACTTCCACAATACCCTGCCAGCTTAACAGTGACCTCAACAGTCCCCTGCCCCTTAACAGTAACATCCACAGTCCCCACCCCTTTAACGGTGACCTCCACAGCGGCTGCCCTTTACCAGTAACCTCCAGAGTACCAGTCTCCTTAACAGTGATTTCCACAATAACCCATCCCCTTAACAGTGACCTCCACAGAGCGTGGTTTCCTTAAAATGTGACCTCCACAACACCCAACCCTCTTAACAGTGACCTCTACAGCACCCCGCCTCTTAACAGTGACCTCCATAGTGGACCATCCCCTTAACTTTGACCTCCACCGTTCCCTGCCCCCTTAACAGAGACCTCCACAGCACCAGAACCTTTAACAGTGACTGCCACAGTACCTCACTCCCTTAACAGTAACCCCACTACCTTAACAGTGACCCCCACAGCGACTGCCCCTTTATGAGTGACCTTCACATTCCCCTGCCCTTTAACAGTAACCTCCACAGTAACTGCTCCCTTAACAGTGACCCCCACAGTGCCTGCCCATTTATCAGTGACCTCCATAGTACCCCATCTCCTTAACAGTGATTTCCACAATAACCTATTCCCTTAACTGTGACCTTCACAGCAGTCTACCCCTTAACACTGACCTCCATAGCAGACCGTCCCCTTAACTGTGACCTCCACAGCACTCCTCTACCTTAACAGTGTCATCCACAGCGTCCTGCCCCTTTAACCCCTTTAGGACAAAGCCATATTTCACCTTAAGGACCAGTCCATTTTTGCAAATCTGACCAGTGTCACTTTATGTGGTGATAACTTTAAAACGCTTTGACTTATCCAGACCATTCTGAGATTGTTTTTTCGTCACATATTGTACTTCATGACACGGGTAAAATTGAGTAAAAAAAAATAAATAAATTTTTATTTATAAAAATATACCAAATTTGCCCAAAATTTGGAAAAATTAGCAAATTTCCAAGTTTCAATTTCTCTACTTCTATAATACATAGTAATAACTACAAAAATAGTTATTACTTTACATTTTTGGGGATGTTACAAGGCTTAGAAGTTTAGAAGCAAATCTTGAAATTTTTCCGAAATTTTCAAAGGACCAGTTCAAATCTGAAGTTACTTTGTGAGGCTTACATAATAGAAACCACCCCATTCTAGAAACTACACCCCTCAATGTATTCAAAACTGATTTTACAAACTTTGTTAACCCTTTAGGTGTTCCACAAGAATTAATGGAAAATGGAGATACAATTTCTAAATTTCACTTTGTGGACTGTTTTTTTTGACACCATGTCCCATTTGAATCCCCCCTGATGCACCCCTAGAGTAGAAACTCCCAAAAAAGTGACCCCATTCTAGAAACTACGGGATAGGGTGGCAGTTTTGTTTTTGGTTGCTCTATATTAGACTTTTTGTGAGGCAAGGTAACAAGAAATAGCTGTTTCGGCACAGTTTTTATTTTTTGCTATTTACAACATTCATCTGACAGGTTAGATCATGGGGTATTTTTATAGACCAGGTTGTCACGGACGCGGCGATACCTAATATGTATACTTTTTTTTTATTAATGTAAGTTTTACACAATGATTTCATTTTTTAAACCATAAAAATGGTTTTAGTGTTTCCATAGTCTGAGAGACATAGTTTTTTCAGTTTTTGGCCAATTATCTTGGGTAGGGTATGATTTTTGTGGGATGAGATGGCGGTTTGATTGGCACTATTTTGGGGTGCATATGACTTTTTGATCGCTTGCTATTACACTTTTTGTGATTTAAGGTGACAAAAAAAGTATTATTTTTTTTTTTTTTTACGGTATTCACCTGAGGGGTTAGGTCATGTGATATTTTTATAGAGCAAGTTATTACAGACACGGCGATACCTAATATGTATAATTTTTATTTATTTATGTAAGTTTTAAACAATAACAGCATTTTTAAAACAAAAATGATTTCATTTTTTAAACCCAAAAAATCATGTTTTAGTGTCTCCATATTCTGAGAGCCACAGTTTTTTCAGTTTTTGGGCCATTATCTTAGGTAGGGTCTCATTTTTTACGGAATGAGATTACGATTTGATTGGCACTATTTTGGGGTGCATATGACTTTTTGATCGCTTGCTATTACACTTTTTGTGATGCAAGGTGACAAAAAATGGTTTATTTAGCACAGTTTTTATATTTTATTTTTAAAGGTGTTCATCTGAGGGGTTAGGTCATGAGATATTTTCATAGAGCCGGTCGATACGGATGCGGCGATACCTAATATGTCAACTTTTCCCCCAATTTTTTTTACCAATTTTCTTTTACTTTATGTGAGGAAAATGACTTTCTTGTTTATTTTTACTTGAAACTTTTAATTTTTGGGAGGAACACTTTATTTTTTCAACTTTTTTTTCAGTTTATTTTTTGTCCCACTTTGGGTTTTTAACTTTTGGGGGTCTAATCCTTTACATTGCATTCTAATACTTCTGTATTGGAATGCATTGGCTGTATGAGTAATACAGTGAGTATTACTGTGAGTATTACTCATACAGCTTCCGGCCTGTGAGATCCAGGGGGCTGGATCTCACAGGCTCGTCACCGGAAGGCAGCGCAGATGCCTCAGGAAGGCATCGCGCTGCCTTCCATGCCATCGGGTCCCCCCTACAGCCCCATGGGGACCCGATGGCACCGCCGCCTGCCGCACCAGGTAAAAGCCGCAAACCGCAAGTCTGAATTGACCTGCGGGTTGCGGCGATCGCCGACACGGGGGGGTCGCGGGACCCCCCCATGCATTTAACCAAGATGCCTACTCAATTATTTGAGCAGGCACCTTGTTCCGATCACCGCCCACCATGCGTACTGGTACGTCCTGTGTCCTTAAGGATTGGGACATCATGTCCTAAACAGGTTAAAGGGGTTGTCCAAGTTATATTTATTGATGACCTATCCTCAGCATAGGTAAGCAATATCAGATCGGCGGGGGTCCGACACTCGGCACCCCCTCCGATCAGCTGTTTGAAGAGAAGGCGTGCGCGGTGTCAGCGCTGCCTCCTCTTCACTGTTTACCTTCTAGCTGTTGCATCTGCAGTGGTGAGCAGGTGTAATTACACCCAAGCGTCCCATTCATTTCAATAGGAAGGCTTGGGTGTAATTACACCTGCTCACCACTGCAGATGCAACGGCTAGAAGGTAAACAGTGAAGAGGAGGCAGCGCTGACACCGCTCGCGCCTTCTCTTCAAACAGCTGATCGGAGGGGGTGCTGGGTGTCGGACCCCCGCCGATCTGATATTGATTACCTATGCTGAGGATAGGTCATCAATAAATATAACTTGGACAACCCCTTTAAAGCTGACCTGCAGCAGTGAAGAAAAATGGCTGGGTTGTTGTGGAAACCTGGTGCAAAACAGTGTCGATGTGGAGATGAAGGACCTGTGGGCTTCTATTGGCTGATAAGGGACATGTGACCGTGTGTATGGCGGTTGGGATATGAATGAAAGACCTGCGGGCTTCTATTGGCTAATGCAGGTCATGTGATGGTGCCATATTTACATTTTTTGGGAATATCTCAGGAAGGGTACATCCTAGATAGCCGAGACCCAATCTAAAACCTTTTTGCCAAATTTAGTGCAGATTGGCCCATCGTTTAGTTGCGCAAAAAGAATAGTCAGATAGAAACTCATTTTTATATATATAGCTAGCAGAAGGACCCTTCGCACGGGTATATTTCATTTAATGTTTCTAAATGTCGATCAAAGATATCTACAGTATCCCCATAACAGTGAACTCTACAGTACCCCACCCCCTTAACCGTGAGCTCCACAGCCCCTCACCCCTTAACACTGATCTCCCCCCCCACAGTGCCCCGCTTCCTTAAACTGGTTTACAGAAGCTGATCCCCTTAACTTTGATCCTTCACAGCAGCCTTCCCTTTTAACAGTGAGTTTCACAGCACACCACCCTCTCGACAGTGACCTCCACAGGGGGTCCACACTCCCTTAAAAGTGGCCTTTACAGTAATCTGCCCCTTAACACTGACCTCCATAGTGGACCAACCCCTTAACAGTGACCTCCACAGCAGCCTGAGGTCCAGTTTTAGGCCAGACAGTTCGGCTTTCAGACTCCCCGTCCTCCGTCTGGCACTGTGCTGTCTAAGCGTGAGCTGCAGGAAGAAAGTCACCCTCACTCCCACCCCTGCAGCTGACAGAAATAGCTTTTATAACATTTTCTGAATCCCTGTCGGCTGAGTGGGAGGGGGCGTGGTTTAAATGGATTGGGTGCGTGTCCTTTTGAACAGTTCACCCTAAGACAGCAGCACTGTGCTGTCTGAGTGTGAGCTGCAGGGAGAAAGTCACCGTCCCTCCCACCCCCGCAGCTGACAGAAGTTGATTTTTTAACTTTTTCAATCCCTGTTGGCTAAGTGGGAGGGGGTGTGGCCTAACCAGATCAGGGGTTTTAAGTCCATCTTTTGAGGATGGCCTGAATGGCCACCCTACCTCCCCTCTGAACTGTGACCTCCACAGCACTCTGCTCCCTTAACAGTGTCATCCACAGTGCCCTGCCCCTTTAAAGCTGATCTGCAGCAGTGAAGAAGAATGGCTGAGTTGTTATGGAAACCTGGTGCGAAACAGTGTTGATGTGGAGACGAAGGACCTGCAAGCTTCTATTGGCTGATAAGGGATATGTGACCGTGTGTATGGCAGTTGGGATATGAGTGAAAGACTTGCAGGCTTCTATTGGCTAATGCAGGTCCTTTTTTGGGAATATCTCAGGAACGGTATGTTCTAGATAGCCGAGACCCGGTCTAAAACCTTCCCAGGCACCTGATGTACCTGTGTGCCAAAAATTGATTTGGTGAAGATCGGTCCAGTTGTTTCATCGCGCATAAAGAACAGACAGACGTCCAGACAAACTCATTTTTATATTATAAGATTATATAATCTTATAAGACTAGCAGAAGGACTCGGCTCCGCAAGGTTATATTTCATGCATTTTGTTTAATGTTTGTGTGTGAGGTTAAAAGATATCCACAGTGATCTCCACCACAGTGACCTCCACAGTACCCGGCTCCTTTAACCTCCTCAGGACCGCCGTACGCAGGATTGCGTCTTTGCGGCGGTCCTGTTACTCTGGGTGGACGCGCCGATGCGTCCTCTCGTGAGACGCGAGATTCCGCGCAAAGCCGGCCCGCGCATGCGCATCGCGGGCTGGCAAAATTTAAAAGACAAGTTTGTCATCAACCTGCCAGCCAATGATCGTCGCTGGCAGGTTGATGATTTTCAAAAAAACTAATCAGAAGCCAGCTAACACATCATATTTTGTAAATATGATGGGGTTATATGGCTGCTGTGCTCCTCTGCTCTTTCTTTTGGTCGATTGGTTCCAGCAGAGGAGCACACATCACTGTGAGTACCCACCAACACCACACTTAGCCCCTAGATCACCCTCCATCACCCCAATTAACCCCTTGATCACCCCTTCTTGCCCCTGTCAACCACTAGTGAAAGGGAAAAAAGTGATCAGTGTAAACTGTCACTTTTTTTTTCACTGGTATTGACTGATAGGTTTTAGGATAGTTTAGGTCCCTTGGTTAGGTAGTTTAGCGATCGTTTAGCGCCCAGCCCACCGCACCGCAGTCACTTATTCGCTGATTAGCGTATCGCTAATCAGCATTTGTACTTTTATAGTATCTGTAAGTGATCAAAACTGATCACAGTCAGATCTATAATAGTATTAGTGTCACCTTAGTTCGCCCTCCACCCAAAACGCAGTGTTTGCCCGATCAGGCCTGATCGGTCGCCCACACGTGCGTTCGCCCACGCCCGCCCCCGCCCCACCGCAGTGACAAATTATATATTTTTTTGATCACTGCACATTTACTTTACAAGCGCTGCGGCGATAAAAAAATCAGTTTTGATATTTTTTATCAATCGCAGCGGCCTCCGGTACTTCGCTAGCCTCCCATTAGTAAGACAGGCTTGCTTTTTTTCTTGGGTAGTCTCAGGGAATACCCCTAAATGTAGTTGCCCAAATGTCAAACAGGGGGTATTCTTCTGAAGAGGCCTACAGGCTTCTGACCCAGTCGGATGAGGAATGGGAACCCTCATCTGATGAATCTAGCGGGTCAGAATATGAACCTGTAGAAAGCAGTAGCAGTCTGACCCAAAGTTCGGACGAGGAGGTTGAGGTCCCTGATAGCACCAGGCGTACCCGGCACCGTGTCGCTAGACCACAGGTTGCGCAGGATCCGTTTCAAGGGCAGCAGAGTGGGGCTGGCGCTGTCAGATTACGTGGTGAGGCATACACCAGCAGCGCAGCCCATCCTGGACCTAGTACCAGCGCTGCCGTACAACATGGTGAAGTAGCGAGCACCAGAAGGGCAGTTGAAGCTGGTACGGTGGCACGTGCATTAGTTACCCCGTCGCAGCCACAGCAAAGACGGGCCCGTAGACCCCCTAGAATCCCTGAGGTGCTGGCAAACCCTGATTGGCAGTCCCCAACTTCAGCCGCACCTGTAGTTCCCCCTTTTACCGCCCAGTCTGGAGTTCGGGTTGAGACAGCTCAGATCGGTTCGGCCCTGGGATTTTTTTAGCTGTTCTTGACTGCGGAGCTCTTGGACTTAGTCGTGGCAGAAACAAATGAGTATGCCACTCAATTTATATCCGATAAGCCGGGAAGCTCTTATGCCCAGTCTTTCCGGTGGAAACCCGTCCAAGTTTCAGAATTTAACATTTTTTGGGCCTTCTCCTCAACATGGGTCTAACCAAAAAGCATGAATTGCAGTCATATTGGTCCACGAACCCGATTCATCACATGCCCATGTTCTCTGCTGCTATGTCCAGTACACGTTTTGAGACCATCCTGCGTTTCCTGCACGACAACACCACCTCCCGTCCCAGAGGCCACCCAGCTTTTGACCGGCTCCACAAAATTCGGCCCCTCATAGACCACGTTAACCAGAAATTTGCAGATTTGTATACGCCTGAGCAAAACATCTGCGTAGACGAGAGCCCTTATACATTTTACCGGGCGCCTTGGCTTCAAACAATACATCCCAAGCAAGCGCGCCCGGTATGGGGTCAAATTGTATAAGCTCTGTGAAAAAGCCACAGGCTATACCCACAAATTTCGGATCTATGAGGGAAAAGATCAGACCCTGGAGCCGGTCGGTTGCCCTGACTACCTGGGGAGCAGTGGGAAGACAGTCTGGGACTTGGTGTCACCCTTATTTGGCAAGGGGTACCATCTTTATGTGGACAATTTCTACACAAGTGTGGCCCTCTTCAGGCATTTGTTTCTAGAACAGATTGGCTGCTGTGGCACCGCGCGAACTAGTCGCGCGGGCTTCCCCAACGGCTCGTTACCACCCGTCTTGCAAGGGGGGAGAGGGCTGCCTTGTGTAACGAAGAACTGCTCGCGGTGAACTGGAGAGACAAGCGTGACATTTACATGCTCTCCTCCATTCACGCAGACACGACAATCCAAATTGAATGGGCAACCCGTGTCATTGAAAAGCTGCTCTGTGTCCACGACTATAATTTGCTCATGGGAGGGGTGGACTTCAATGACCAGATGTTGGCTCCGTATTTAGTGTCCCGCCGCACCAGACGCTGGTATAAGAAGGTGTCTGTATACCTAATTCAATTGGCTCTGTATAATAGTTTTGTTCTCTACAGTAAGGCTGGGAGAACAGGATCCTTCCTCAAATTTCAGGAAGAGATCATCGCGAACCTCCTGTACCCAGGAGTTTCTGTGGCCCCATCCCCATGGTAGCCGTCTACACGAGCGACATTTCCCCAGTGTTGTTGCTGGTACCTCAAACCGACCGCCACCCCGAAAAAAATGTTGTGTCTGTAGCAGGAGTGGAATAAGGCGTGACACCTGCTATTTCTGTCCTGACTGCCCTGACCACCCTGCCCTATGCTTTGGAGAGTGTTTCCGGAAGTACCACACTCAGGTACACCTAGCATAGGGATCACATCTCACCAGGACAGGCACACAGGGCTATTAGGGCCCTTTCACTCACAGCTGCTGCAAACATCTCCTTTCACCTGGGATAAAGTGCATAATGTACTTCACCACATCTTTGGGCGATTTGCGTTTTGCACATTGTTCCATGGGGAAGGAGAGGTTTGTCCTATAAAGGTAAAAAAAAAGAAAATCACCGGTAAGCAAAAAAGTTAACGTTCAGTTTCAAAAGTTAAATAAAGTTTATATGTTCTGTTCTAAAGTTATTATAAAGTTAATAAAATTTATTGCGTTGCGGCCTGGTTTTTTCTTTTTTTTTTACCTTCCAGGTGGACCAACCGATCGACTAGCTGCAGCACTGATGTGCATTCTGACAGAAGCATTGCGTCAGTGTATGCGGCGCTGCAAGACGAGATTTCTCCTCTGCAGTAAAAGATACGTTTGCCGAGGCATATGAGCTGAGGAGGTGGCGGTGTTCATATGCTTTGGCAAACACTTTGTATATATATAAAAAATTTAAAAAATCCCGGCAATGATTTATTCATCCACATCGATTGATGTGAATGGAGAAATCGGGTTTGCCAGGGCAAACGAGCTAAGTGGGTATGGATGTTGGGCGGAGCTCCTATGTCCTGGCAGACGCCTTTCCCCTCCTTTTTTTTTTTTGGCAGAGATTTTTTCATCCACATTGATCGATGCGAATGAAGAAATCTGTGCCGTTCATTTTTTCTTTCAGCCCAGAGGCTGAATGGAAAGAAAAAATATCTCATTACCTGTATGCTCAATATAAGGAGAATAGCAGAAACTCCTAATGCTGGCCATACATGTAATGATTGCGGAGACCCACAAATGCCAGGGCAGTACAAACACACCACAAATAACACCATTTTGGAAAGAAGACATCCCAAGGTATTCGCTGAGGGGCATATTGAGTCCATGAAAGATTGAAATTTTGGTCTCAAGTTAGCGGAAAGGGAGTTTTTGTGAGAAAAAACTAAAAATAATCAATTTCCGCTAACTTGTGCCAACATTTTTTTTTTTCTATGAACTCGGCATGCCCCTCATTGAATACCTTGGGGTGTCTTCTTTCCAAAATGGGGTCACATGTGGGGTATTTATACTGCCCTGGCTTTTTAGGGGCCCTAAAGCATGAGAAGAAGTCTGGGATCCAAATGTCTAAAAATGCCCTCCTAAAAGGAATTTGGGCCCCTTTGCGCCCCTAGGCTGCAAAAAAGTGTCACACATGTTGTATCGTTGTACTCAGGAGAAGTTGGGGAATGTGTTTTGGGGTGTCATTTTACATATACCCATGCTGGGTGAGAGAAATATCTTGGTCAAATGCCAACTTTGTATAAAAAAAAGGGAAAAGTTGACTTTTGCCGGGATAGTTATCTCACCCAGCATGGGTATATGTAAAATGACACCCCAAAACACATTCCCCAACTTCTCCTGAGTACGGCGATACCACATGTGTGACACTTTTTTGCAGCCAAGGTGGGCAAAGGGGCACACATTCCAAAGAGCACCTTTCGGATTTCACAGGCCATTTTTTTACACATTTTGATTGCAAACTACTTCTCACGCATCTGGGCCCCTAAAATGCCAGGGCAGTATAACTACCCCACAAGTGACCCCATTTTGGAAAGAAGACACCCCAAGGTATTCCGTGAGGGGCATGGCGAGTTCCTAGAATTTTTTTTTTTTGTCACAAGTTAGCGGAAAATGATGATTTTTTTTTTCCTTACAAAGTCTCATATTCCACTAACTTGCGACAAAAAATAAAAAATTCTAGGAACTCGCCATGCCTCTCACGGAGTACCTTGGGGTGTCTTCTTTCCAAAATGGGGTCACTTGTGGGGTAGTTATACTGCCCTGGCATTTTAGGGGCCAATATGCGTGAGAAGTAGAATCAAAATGTGTAAAAAATGGCCTGTAAAATCCGAAATGTGCTCTTTGGAATGTGTGCCCCTTTGCCCACCTTGGCTGCAAAAAAGTGTCACACATGTGGTATCGCCATACTCAGGAGAAGTTGGGGAATGTGCTTTGGCGTGTCATTTTACATATACCCATGCTGGGTGAGAGAAATATCTTGGTCAAATGCCAACTTTGTATAAAAAAAAAGGGAAATAAGATATTTCTCTCACCCAGCATGGGTATATGTAAAATGACACCCCAAAACACATTCCCCAACTTCTCCTGAGTACGGCAATACCACATGTGTGACACTTTTTTGCAGCCAAGGTGGGCAAAGGGGCACACATTCCAAAGAGCACCTTTCGGATTTCACCGGTCATTTTTTTACAGATTTTGATTTCAAACTTCTTCTCACACATATGGGCCCCAAAAATGCCAGGGCAGTATAACTACCCCACAAGTGACCCCATTTTGGAAAGAAGACACCCCAAGGTATTTTGTGATGGGCATAGTGAGTTCATGGAAGTTTTTATTTTTTGTCACAAGTTAGTGGAATATGAGACTTTGTAAGAAAAATAAAATAAAAAAAATCATCATTTTCCGCTAACTTGTGACAAAAAATAGAAAGTTCTCTGAACTCACTATGCCCATCAGCGAATACCTTAGGGTGTCTACTTTCCGAAATGGGGTCATTTGTGGGGTTTTTCTACTGTCTGGGCATTGTAGAACCTCAGGAAACATGACAGGTGCTCAGAAAGTCAGAGCTGCTTCAAAAAGCGGAAATTCACATTTTTGTACCATAGTTTGTAAACGCTATAACTTTTACCCAAACCATTTTTTTTGCCCAAACATTTTTTTTATCAAAGACATGTAGAACAATAAATTTAGCGAAATATTTATAAATGGATGTCGTTTTTTTGTGCAAAATTTTACAACTGAAAGTGAAAAATGTCATTATTTTGCAAAAAATAGTTAAATTTCGATTAATAACAAAAAAAGTAAAAATGTCAGCAGCAATGAAATACCACCAAATGAAAGCTCTATTAGTGAGAAGAAAAGGAGGTAAAATTCATTTGGGTGGTAAGTTGCATGACCGAGCAATAAATGGTGAAAGTAGTGTAGTGCAGAAGTGTAAAAAGTGGCCTGGTCATTAAGGGTGTTTCAGCTAGGGGGGCTGAGGTGGTTAACAGTGACCTCCACAGTACCCCGCTCCTTAAACAGTGACTTCCACAGTACCCCACTCCCTTAACAGTGACCTCCACAGTACCCCGATCCCTTGACAGTGACCTCCACAGTGGTCTTCCCCCTTAACAGTAACATCCACACCGCCCTCCCCTTTAACAGTAACCTACACAGCAGATGCACCTTTATCAGGGACCTCCACAGCATCCCGCCCCCCTAACAGTGACCTGCACAGTGTCCACCCCTTTAACAGTGACCTCCACAGTACCTAATCTCCTTAACTGTGATTTCCACAATAACCCGCCCCCTTAAAAGTGACCTCTACAGCACTCTGCACCTTAACATTGACCTCCATAGCGGACAGTCCCCTTAACTATGACCTCCACAGCAGCCTGCCCCCTTAACTGTGACCTCCCCAGCACTCTGCATCCTTAACAATGTCACCCACAGCGCCCTGCCCCTTTAAAGTGGACCTGCAGCAGTGAAGAAAAATGGCTGGGTTGTTATGGAAACCTGGTGTAAAACTGTGTCTATGTGGAGACAAAGGACCTGCGAGCTTCGAGTATATATATATATATATATATATATCACATTAGTCCCTGTGTACTGTTAAACTGCTTCTCCCAGCCTTTTACAATAAATGTCAACGTTGACTGCAGACAGCACAGCTCTCCTCTATCTCCAGGGCGCACCTTGGCAGCAGGTTAGTGAGTGTGTCGGCGAGAAAGAGGAAAGTCAGGCTGTCAGTGATCATCTCTGAAAAACAGTGAAGTTGGAGAATTTTCTGCAACAAATTTGCTACGTGTGAATGATAGCTAGTTTACTTAGGGCTCTTTCACACCTGCGTTCTTTTCTTCCGGCATAGAGTTCCGTCGTCGGGGCTCTTTGCCGGAAGAATCCTGATCAGTTTTATCCCAATGCATTCTGAATGGAGAGAAATCCGTTCAGGATGCATCAGGATGTCTTCAGTTCAGGACCGGAACGTTTTTTGGCTGGAGAAAATACCGCAGCATGCTGCGCTTTTTGCTCCGGCCAAAAATCCTGAACGCTTGCCGCAAGGCCGGATCTGGAATTAATGCCCATTGAAAGGCATTGATCCGGATCCGGCCTTAAGCTAAACGTCGTTTCGGCGCATTTCCGGATCCGACGTTTAGCTTTTTCTGAATGGTTACCATGGCTGCCGGGACGCTAAAGTCCTGGCAGCCATGGTAAAGTGTAATGGGGAGCGGGGAGCAGTATACTTACCGTCCGTGCGGCTCCCGGGGCGCTCCAGAGTGACGTCAGGGCGCCCCAAGCGCATGGATCACGTGATCACATGGCACGTCATCCATGCGCATGGGGCGCTCTGAAGTCATTCTGGAGCGCCCCGGCAGCCGCACGGACTGTAAGTATACCGCTCCCCACTACTACTATGGCAACCAGGACTTTAATAGCGTCCTGGCTGCCATAGTAACACTAAAAGCATTTTGAAGACGGATCAGTCTTCAAATGCTTTCAGTTCACTTGCGTTTTTCCGGATCCGGCATGTAATTCCGGCAAGTGGAGTACACGCCGGATCCGGACAACGCAAGTGTTAAAGAGGCCTTACCCAATCTATGCAACAAAAAAATAACAAAAACTATTCCATGAATGTTAGAAAAAATAATTTATATCATAAAATAAACAGTTTTAAATGATAAGTCATTTTGTAATGATACAACATAATTCATAGTAAGGTGATATTCTCAAAGAGAATTACATTTTTTTTTTTTTATAATACCTGCAAATAAGTGCCTTAGAAAAGGAGTGCTTCTATGACAAATGGCAAATCACTAAATAATTCTAAATGCAACAGGTTTTCCGCTGGTCATATTAATATAATGTTCACATTTGGCATGTAATGTCAACATAAGTCACTATAAAAGTATGTTTACCTGCATGCATTAAGAAGTGGTCTTGTGGTAGGAAAAATCTGTGATAATGTTGTGTAGCAAGGAACAGCTACGGCATTGTAGAATCCAATCTACAGAAAAGAAATGAAGATATCCAGATATATACAGAGAGAATAAATAAACATGACCATCACTATTTCACTGTATTACATATTCACCATGAATACGTGAATAAAATACAACCCAACTGATCTTTAGCTTTTTCAAAGGCTGCAGATGGAAAAGTTACTAATAAGCATTTAAAGGGATTCTCCAGGATTTACACATTGATGACCTATCCTTAGGATAGGTCATCAATATGAGATTTGCGGGAGACATATTCACCGATCAGCTGTTTGAGATTACCATGCACAGCACCGTCCACTGTATAGCGGCTGTGCTTGGTTTATTTGAATGGGGCTGAGCTGCGCCTAGGCCATGTGAATAATGACCTAGGAAGCTGCCCAAGCTCTTATGGAGAGCTTTGGCCTCTTCATTCAGATGATCAGCGGGGGTGCAAGATTCAGACTCCAGCCCATCTCATATTAAATTATGTACCCTAAGTATAGGTCATCAATATGTAAATCCCGGAGAGAGCGTGCTTTAAAATTATAGATCAAATCACTTTACTGAAATGTAACAATTAAATGTCACATTTTTTAAAATCATTTATCAAAATGAAAAATAATGGTTGATCACGCACACCAATTACTAAGCATAAAAAAGGTTGTCCAGGATAAGGAAATCCTACTTGAGACTAATATTTAAAGTGTAACTGTTATTTGAAAAATATGTTTTTTTTTATGTCTGGGGAAGTGCAATGGGCAAAGCCCACACTAAGGAGGTGCGCTGGAGGGGAAAGGAGATAATAAGAGTGACTGTGGTGGCAATAAGAGGGGCAATAGTCAACTAATGCCTCTCTGGCTGTCTGCTAGGATGCTGCTGCAGTGGATGGAGGGGCACACAATTTGTTCATCTCAGGGAAATTCCTGGGCTTGGGGGCTCCTGCCTGGGAGGGCTCTGTATTAGGGGTAGGCATTATGATGTTTCCCTCTAAGTCTCTCTCTAGATATACCATGCAAGCTTCTTAACCGCTACAGGACCGCCGTACGCAGGATTGCATCCTGCCGGCGGCCCTGCTCTTCTGGGTGGACGCATATACGCGTCCTCCCGCGATAGCTGAGATTTCCTGTGAACGCGCGCACACAGGCGCGCGCGCTCACAGGAACGGAAGGTAAGCGAGTGGATCTCCAACCTGCCAGCGGCGATCGCTCGCTGGCAGGCTGGAGATATGATTTTTTTTAACCCCTAACAGGTATATTAGACACTGTTTTGATAACAGCGTCTAATATACCTGCTACCTGGTCCTCTGGTGGTCCCTTTTGTTTGGATCGACCACCAGAGGACACAGGTAGCTGTGTAAAGTAGCACCAAACACAACTACACTACACTACACCCCCCCCTGTTACTTATTAACCCCTTATGAACCACTGATCACCCCTGATCACTCCATACAGACTCCCTGATCACCCCCCTGTCATTGATCACCCCCCTGTCAGGGTCCATTCAGACGTCCGTACGATTTTTATGGATCCATGGATACATGGATCGGATCCGCAAAACACTTACGGACGTCTGAATGGAGCCTTACAGGGGGGTGATCAATGACAAGGGGGTGATCACGCATATAGACTTCCTGATCACTTCCCTGTCATTGATCACCCCCCTGTAAGGCTCCATTCAGACGTCCGTACGATTTTTAGGGATCCATGGATACATGGATCGGATCCGCAAAACACATACGGACGTCTGAATGGAGCCTTACAGGGGGGTGATCACCCATATAGACACCCTGATCACCCCCCTGTCATTGATCATCCCCCTGTAAGGCTCCATTCAGAAGTCCGTATGTGTTTTGTGGATCCGATCCATGTATCCATGGATCCGTAAAAATCATACGGACGTCTGAATGGAGCCTTACAGGGGGGTGATCAATGACAGGGGGGTGATCAGGGAGTCTATATGGGTGATCACCCTCCTGTCATTGATCACCCCCCTGTCATTGATCACCCCCTGTAAGGCTCCATTCAGACATTTTTTTGGCCCAAGTTAGCGGAAATATATATATATTTTTTTGTTTGTTTTTTCTTACAAAGTCTCATATTCCACTAACTTGTGTCAAAAAATAAAATCTCACATGAACTCACCATACCCCTCACGGAATCCAAATGCGTAAATTTTTTTAGACATTTATATTCCAGACTTCTTCTCACACATCTGGGCCCCTAAAATGCCAGGGCAGTATAACTACCCCACAAGTGACCCCATTTTGGAAAGAAGACACCCCAAGGTATTTTGTGGTGGGCATAGTGAGTTCATGGAAGTTTTTATTTTTTGTCACAAGTTAGTGGAATATGAGACTTTGTAAGAAAAAATAATAAAAAATCATCATTTTCCGCTAACTTGTGACAAAAAATAAAAAGTTCTATGAACTCACTATGCCCATCAGTGAATACCTTAGGGTGTCTACTTTCCGAAATGGGGTCATTTGTGGGGTTTTTCTACTGTCTGGGCATTGTAGAACCTCAGGAAACATGACAGGTGCTCAGAAAGTCAGAGCTGCTTCAAAAAGCGGAAATTCACATTTTTGTACCATAGCTTGTAAATGCTATAACTTTTACGCAAACCATTTTTTTTTTTTACCCAAACATTTTTTTTAATCAAAGACATGTAGAACAATAAATTTAGCGAAAAATTTATACATGGATATCGTTCTTTTTGCAAAATTTTACAACTGAAAGTGAAACTCGTTAAATTTCGATTAATAACTAAAAAAGTTAAAATGTCAGCAGCAATGAAATACCATCAAATGAAAGCTCTATTAGTGAGAAGAAAAGGAGGTAAAATTCATTTGGGTGGTAAGTTGCATGACCGAGCAATAAACGGTGAAAGTAGTGTAGTGCGGAAGTGTAAAAAGTGGCCTGGTCATTAAGGGGGTTTCAGCTAGCGGGGTTGAAGTGGTTAAATTACCACAGGCATCCTGTCTATATTTCTGCAGTTCCCAACTGTAGGGTGCAGTCCCAAAACGAAAGGCCAGTCCATCTCAGAAGAGCGGTGCACGCCAAAAGCAATTAACCCTAATCACATGAAGTAAAGTCCAAAGCCGTATGCAAGCATTACCTTTACTATCCAAGTTCAACAAGCCTTTTTGGTCCTCAACCTGCTGTATAATTTCAATGCTTCTTTCTATTAGAGGTTTCTCCTCAGCAAATTTGCTTTTCTGGCAGGTTTTGCTCTAAGGAATGGTGTTTTCCTGGAGAAGAGTTCTTTCAGCTTACTTGGCTTCTACACACACCAAATAGGTCTTCACTGTAGCCTGACTTGCCAGGAACTCACTGCAACTATAGCCAGAATAAGATGTGGACAGCCAACCCACTGACAGTATCTGTGCTGCATATCCCCGATGTGCGCACTAAATAACTAACTAGCCAGCGGGAAGATAAAATCAGCATAGGTAGGTAAAGAAAACAGGGAGAAACAGTTCTACAGTGTATAGGGACAGTTATACACATACAGTATATATAAGTGTCCCTATGTTAAGTAAGGCTACATTCACACTTTGCGTTCGGGGTTCCGCTTGTGAGTTCCGTTTGAAGGCTCTCACAAGCAGCCCCGAACGGATCCATACAGCCCCAATGAATTCTGAGTGGATGCGGATTCGCTCAGAATGCATCAGTATTGCACCGTTTGGCATCCGTTCTGCTCAGCAGGCGGCCACCCGAACGCAGCTTGCAGCGTTCGAGTGTCCGCCTGGCCGTGCGGAGCCAAACGGATCCGTCCAGACTTACAATGTAAGTCAATGGGGACGGATCCGTTTGACGTTGACACAATATGGTGCAATTTCAAACAGATCCGTCCCCCATTGACTTTCAATGTAAAGTCTGGACGGATCCATCTGACTAACTTTCAGACTTTTCTGAAATATAATGCAGACGGATCCGTTCTGAACGGATACCATCATTTGCATTATAGGAGCGGATCCGTCTGTGCAGACACCAGACGGATCCGTTCCGAACGCAAGTGTGAAAGTAGCCTAAAACTGCTTCTCCCTGTCTTCTACATTGTCATTGGTGAGAACTGACTTCCAGGCTCTCCTGCACCTCCCTGGTGGCTAGTTAGTTAAAATAACATCCGATACTTGCCCCAACCAAGGGATGATTACTTTTCCAAGTAATTGATTAAGTCTATGGCAACCATCAGAATAAATATATATATATATATTTGTGCCAGGATCGGCTAGCTGAGAAGTACGTGCCTGTACCTACCTGAAGCAGTGGAGTTATGCCGGAACTGCTGTATTTTGAGGGTAGCCTGAAGGGGGCTACCCCAGTGTGGATTATGTGATGAAAGGGGAGGGTTGGGCGGGCAGACGTGCCGATGAAGGAGCAGCAGCAGCAGGTACCTCAGGCTGCCTCCTTTTAACCCTATGTGGCCCCGCCTCCCCTAGCACAAACCCAGCAATGTAAACATTGCTTAACACTTGTGCCAGGATCGGCTAGCTGAGAAGTACGTGCCTGTACCTACCTGAAGCAGTGGAGTTATGCCGGAACTGCTGTATTTTGAGGGTAGCCTGAAGGGGCCAAAAACCACACGGATGCAGGAAAGGTTAGGATCTGTGTATTCTAAGTGAAATTACAACAATAAATTATTGAAAGCAAGGGACATTTCCTGTTGAGGATCAGGCACATAACGAGCGTAGCATGCCGATTTCCACCTGCCCAACTTCTGAATGACGTGTGCCGGTACATTATTTTTGGAAGCTGCGGAGGCGGCACCTATGCGAAATGAATGCCCGGTGATGGCTAACGGGTTGCCCCCTGACGAGGAGATCAATAACCGAACGTATCTGAGAAAAGACTGAATGTTCAAGGGGGACCCATCTAGCTGGAAGAGGGGGGCCTCCGCGGGCATGTCCCCGGTGTACTGCAACCATTCGCGTAGGATCGTTACTGGGCACCACCTGTTGTTGGTGGCGAAGTACATGACCGGCACGGATTCCCCAGGTCGGCCCGTCTTGCTGGAGTCCAAGCTGAGGATGAGATGAATACCGTCCCAAACCAGTTGGTTTCTCCGCAAGAATTTTTTGGATGATTTTAAACACGTGAACTCACCTGGCCTGAGGAACCCGTAGAACGCCAGATACAATGCCGCCCTGACGAGTGAGCTGATGTAGTGTCCGAAGGGGTCGTTGGCCAGTGCATCGGAGACTGTCCTCACCATGTTGCCGGTGAAAGGTTGCCTGGCAGGTCTTCTTTTGATGGCCTGTTTCTGGATACCCCTCAGCAAGGATTTGACCGGATGGGCTGTGAACAGAGATGGTTGATCCGGGAACTGTACATACCAATGATGCTGTATGCCCGCGAGGTACAGCTTAATGGTGCTATAAGATAGCTTTAGCTGAGAGTGGCAAAAAGCTATAAACGCCAGCAGGTAAGTGATAGGACCCTCCCCGGCCGGAGGGTAAGAGATTTTGAACCTGTTGAACAACCGCCAGGCCGTCCTGTACGCCTTGCGTGTGTTGCTAGATAGAGAATCGGACATGATGTTCCTAGCCAACTGGAGAAAAGGTGCTATTCCAACAACAGCTGGCCATGAGGCGGGGTTGGTGTTTGGGAACGATCTGCCTCTGGGAAGACCTGAAAGAAGAGGGGAAAGTTAAAGCGAGATAGAGCATCGGCTGCGACATTGCGTTGGCTACTTATGTGCGTGCATATGAAGTTGAAATTGTTTTGCAGAGCCAGCCACACCAGCTTTCGCACGAACGCCATGATGTGCCTGGAGGCTGACCTGCCCTTCATTAGAATGTTGGCGAGAGCCTCATTGTCGGTTAGGAACAGGACTGTCTGGTTGCTCCACTGAGCCCCCCACGTGACAGCTGCTGCTACTATGGGATAAATCTCAAAGAGTGAGGAACTCCTTGAAAACCCTGCGATGCTGGTGACCTCTGCCGGCCATGATTGGGCGAACCAGTGAGTGCCGTGGATGGCTGCAAATCCAGCAGCGGGCGAGGCGTCTGTGTGGATCACTGGGGAATCACTGGATGCCACCGGGATGAACAGGGAAACCCCATTCCATTGGGAGAGAAAGTTGTCCCACATCACCAAGTCAGCGATGGCATCTTGGTCCAGCTGGACTGGGCTGTCTTGGCAGGGTGCTAGCGGGAGGAGTGCCAGGAGCCTTGAAATGAAGGACCTGCCCTGCGGCATGATGCGCATGGCGAAATTCAACATTCCAAGGAGCGACTGAAGATCCGCCCTGGTGGTTACCCTCACTTGTGCCAGTCTGTGAACAACCGTCTTGATTCTGGCCAGCTTGTCCTGAGGAAGACTGGACTTCATGTCTACTGTGTTCAAGTGGATTCCTAGAAAGGTGATCTCCGTGCTGGGTCCCTCCACTTTGTGCGGGGCCAATGGAATTCTCAGGTCTGAAAATGCCGTGCGCAGGACTTGTAGGTCTTGAGGTACTTGATCCGGGGATTCTATTAGGAGAAAATCATCTAAGTAGTGGATGACGTGGTTTGCCCTGAAGGTGTTGGTCAAGATCCAATGCAGCGCGCTGGCCAGCTGGTCGAACAACCAGGGGCTGGACTTTGACCCGAAGGTCAGTTTACTGGCAAAATAATAAGCACCCTGCCATTTCATGCCATGCCACTGCCATAACTCAGGATGGATGGGAAGTAATTTGAAAGCATCGGTGATGTCTGCTTTTGACAGCCAGGTGCCTCTGCCTAACCTGATTATGACCTGTATAGCTTCGTCTATAGATGCGTATCTCATGGTGAATTCTTCGGATGGAATCAGAGAGTTCAAGCTTGGTATGTGTAAAGAATGTGGGGCGGACAAATCATAGATTAGGCGTTTTTTATTATTAAATTTGCCGGTCACGATGCCTACTGGATTGACTCTCCAGCATGCGAAGGGAGGTTGGCTAAATGGTCCTATCAAGTATCCCCGGTCTAGCTCAGTGTGGATCAACTGGGTTACCGCCTCGGGGTCCCTGGCTGCGGACTGCAAATTGTCACACTCGAACGTGGTTTGAGGGAGTGCGAGAAGCCCTGTATGAAACCCGTGTGTCAATCCGTGGATGACAAACTGGACCCAGGCCGGGTGTGGATGTTCCGCCAATAATACCGCCAGCAGAGCCACGTTGACCACGCTTAGTCACGCTGGGCCTTGATTCCTTTGAGGGCATGCCGTGCGTGGATGGGCCCTAAAGCAAGTCGCACACAAGTGTAGCAACCTGCACTGGTTGTAGTGACAAAAGGCGTAGTTATAGTTGTTACATATCTGGCTCCTGCCAAGGTATTTAATGGGACGACCTAACTTGTCTACCCCGGATGCTGGCTTGGTGTTGGATGGACCTGGGGCTGAGTAAGGTGGTGCCGGATCTGCTACGTGGCTTGTCTGAGAACACCAACCCGTGGTATGAGAGTACGAGTTGCAGACCGTGCAGGTCGGGGCTTTGAGCCCTGCAAAATGGCGGCAGAACAATTCTGTGTCTATATCCGACCAATCCAGCACGTGCTGACACTGGATGAGTGCAGCTGCTGCTTTGGCTGAGAAGGACCGATGATAGTCAAAGAATGCTGTGCCGCCATATTTGTAACCCAATTCCACCACCTTGTACATGTATAGATCCAGTTCAGCCCTCCTATGCGGGTTGACTGTGCAGATCACGTCCCGATATAAGCTGAACGCTAGAACGAATTCTGTGACGTTCAATTTCCTGTTAAGCCTAGCGTCCTTAGACTTCAGGATTACCGAGACCTCCCCACACGCAATGGTTCTATTGTCCGGGGCCTCATGTGTCGCAATAAGCAGGGACGCCAGGTTGACGTCTTTGCCCTCCAATATGTCCTGCCTTATACTGGCCGGAATGAAGTGGGACGGGGCGATTGAGGGAAAGTGGGATGACCCACCCGAAGCACCGGATGGCCCTGCCACAGGTTCCGCAGGTGTTGGTGTCGCTAATGCTGCCGCCGCCGACCTGGCTTCCACCGAATCCATTCTGGCTTGAAGGTCTGACATGGATGACGCCATATTGTTGATCACGGCGTGTAGTTGGGTTAGTGACGTCTGAATGGTACCCATGGAAACCTCGTCTTGACTCACTGGTGGTCCATCTGACATCAGAAGACGATATAACTCGGCTTTCCTTGCTGATGCTGGGAAGGGGATGCCTCTTCGGCGCAGCTCGGCGGACAACTTTGGGATGGTCCAGGAACGTAACGAGGGTCCCACGCTTCGCTCCGACTGGGTGTCCCCATTGTCTCGCGACGCGGAAGAGCCACCAGGAGTGAATTCTTGCGACATCTTCCTATTGGTTATTAATTGAGAGCGATTAGAACCCCCCTTTCCCGAGCTGCGAGTATGACCTTGTGCTCGAGTGCCCCTGCGGGTGGCCGGGGCGGACCAGCGTGCTACCGCCACCTGCGTGATCGCCCCCCGTAGTCTCCCGGGCTGTGAGGCCCGAAGACAGAACCAGCCCTGGCCCGTATTGGGATGTCCAGGTGGCACCTGTGGAGTGACCATGACTGAGAAGACGTCCTGGTACGTGTGCCTGTGGACGTGACAGGACTTCGTGCTGATGTGTGGAAGAGCGGTGGTGTGCCTGTAGGCGTGACAGGACTTTGACCAGCCTGTGGACGTGGAAGTTGTGTATGACAAGACTGCCTGTGGTCGTGACAGGACTTTATTTCGAGTCTGTGGACGTGACAGACATTGAGATACGAACACCTGTAGTCGTGACAGGGTTTTTTTTTTTTTTTTTTTCTTTATCGAATGCCTGTAGTCGTGACAGGGTTTTTTTTTTTTTTTTTTTCTTTATCGAATGCCTGTAGTCGTGACAGGGTTTTTTTTTTTTTTTTTTTTACTCTTTATCGAATGCCTGTAGTCGTGACAGGGTTTTTTTTTTTTTTTTCTTTTTCTTTATCGAATGCCTGTAGTCGTGACAGGGTTTTTTTTTTTTTTTTTTTTTCTTTTTCTTTATCAAATGCCTGTAGTCGTGACAGGGTTTTTTTTTTTTTTTTTCTTTTTCTTTACCGAATGCCTGTAGTCGTGACAGGATTGTATCGCAAGTCTGAAGACGTGACAGACGCGTTATGGATGCCCGTGGTCGTGACAGGACTTAAGTGAGTCTGAGGACGTGACAGACTTTTTTTTTTTTTTTTTTTGGCCAACCCTCCACCGTGGACTTCACGCCGTGGATGACTGCCTGCTTGCGCTATGGCGGAACCTGATACATACCTTGTTTCCGTGTATGCCTATGGTACCACGAACTGTAAAACATGGACATGGGTTTTTTTTTTCCCTGGCCTTCTGACCCCCCCCCCCCCCCCCGCCCACAAGGAGTGGCTGGCGACCGGGACTGCGAAGGCCGCCATCCCACCAGACCGTCGCCTGATGAGGACACGGCAAGTCGCATGTGACCTGATTGTGCGGTCGCCTGAACCTGGGGCGTGAATACTACGGCGGTATGAAGAGGTTGCTGAGGTACGTGTAGGATGAACAAAATGCATTTTGACAAGCACCAAAGCAGAACCCTCCCTGATGACATGCGTGGCGTGCCGGTGAACGTGACACTGTATTGCATCTGTGCAACCCTCCCCCCCCCCTTGCATTCATTTGTTTATATATTTATTTATTTCCAGTGTGTGGCTGAACCATGTGGTGCCCTTGCTTGCAGCCAGGGGGGGGGGGCGCTGGACAACAGCCCTGGAGTTCAGCTTGCAGCAGCCTATGCCGAGTGCCAGGTCTCTGGCTGCCGCTGAACCCCCCCCCCCCGTCCGCGCCGCATGTGGCCACCAGGTGGCGCTGTGCAGAGCGAGTACCGCCGCCGGCCGTGCGGCCAGGAACGCGGTCTGCACTGCACCCATCAGCCGCCGGCTAGCAGAGCAGAGCGCGCCCGCCGGTGTTTGCCATCCCGCCCCCTCAGTGTCCTGAGACGTGCAGCCGCCCCTGTCTTACTTGGAGTCGCGATGATGCGACCTGCACCAGCTGCTTTCCAGACCCGAACCTGACCCTGAACGACCCGGAAGTGCCTCAGACGTGCCGATGAAGGAGCAGCAGCAGCAGGTACCTCAGGCTGCCTCCTTTTAACCCTATGTGGCCCCGCCTCCCCTAGCACAAACCCAGCAATGTAAACATTGCTTAACACATATATATATATAAAACCTACACAGAAAATGCCAGACCGCTCATACTAATTAAATCCTTTATTACAAAACTCACAATATGTTTATAAAAAACGAAATCACTGGAGGAGATGCACAGCGGGTGCAAGTCCATTGGTATTCAACATGATTCTCATTCATTAAAGTGCATGTGCAAAAAGCGGATAGATATAGTAGATATAATAAACATTGGACAATTACCCATGCTGTGTCTCCCCCAGGATGGCGCCAACCCCAACGCGCGTTTCGGCGTACCTTCGTCTGGGGGTAGCGTCATCACTGGAGGGCCCAGATTAAATACAACTGCTGACCAATCAGTACATACCATCTATTACTAGTTCAACACATCATCGCGATCGTGCCGAAAATGACCTCCGATGTTAGACGCCGGCGTCTAGAAGACCATGCGATCCCGAGCGGTCACATGACGTTCACGCGGTCACATGGTGAGGACGGCGTCACATGACCGCGCGCAGGACTGTCGCGGACCTGTGACGCCATCCCAACTCGTTATGCACAATTCAAAATAGCAACAGAATGATCACATTACTATATTCATATATAAGACGGTCTGAATGCACAGAAGATGTAATAATTTTTGGAAATATCAGAGCAAGAAGAGATAGAAAGGCGGCCACCTTCATTAGACATAGAGAAAATCAGAAATTTAAAACATTGGGCATAAGATAGATTACATTATGACCATCTAAACAGGTCATATATATTTCATAATGATCGATACATATAAACTATGTGAAAACGTGAAAAAATATATTAATAATTTTAAACATTATTAATGTAATAAATAATATATAATGTATAATTGAATATACACCAATTATGAGATAACAATGTTAGGTCGATCAGCGATGACCCTAAAAGGTAAGGGTTAGACATATTTAAAACATAACATTAAAACTAAGAAAAACCCCTTTTGGGTGTGGAGACCCGTGACCCCCATGACTATAAAAATGAGGAGAAGCCAGTAGAGTCATTGAGACCGCTCGGATGCAGTGTGTTTAGCTTCAAAATCCACTTACATTCGAGTTGCCCCAATCTTTTGGTTATATTACAACCCCTGATGTTTCTCATAACACAGTCTATCGCCTGCACTTTCAGATGTACTGGACTGCAGTCGTGATATGCCTTGAAATGCCTCGCTACAGGTTTTAAATTAGACGGATCTTCTTCACTGGCTGCTGCCCTTATGTCCCTAACGTGTTCTCGTACTCTCACTTTTAGTTCTCTCGTGGCCAAACCCACATACATTTTTGGGCTGTACTAGTGCAGGAGAGACACTGGGTTATTTTGAAGTTTTCATATTGGTCGAATCATCAAAGGATGTCGCTCTTTCCATATTTGGACATGCTATACACTTTCCACATGGGACAAAACCCCATTTGGGTTTTCCAATTCCTGGAAACAATGGTTGATTTTGCTTTACAAATAAACTGCGTACAAGGTGATCTTTCAAATTTTTAGATCGTCTGGCTGTTACCATAGGATATGGTGCAAGATATTTCGTCAAAATAGGGTCAGTCAATAACACAGGCCACGATCTTCTCAGGACATCTTTCATCTCCATCCACCTTCCATGATACCCTGTGAAGAAACGTGTCCTGTTATCACTGGTCCTTTGATTCTCAGAAAAGAGAAGATTTTGTATAGAGCATGTCTTTGCTCTCCTGTAGGCCTTCTTAATCACACGTTGACTGTACCCACGATTGGTAAACCTCTCCTTTAATTGACTAGCTTGTTGTTCGAATATTTCGTCTGTCGAGCATATTCTCCGAGCCCGAAGAAATTGCCCCGTCGGGATCGAATTAATCATCTGTGGAGGATGTGATGAAGATGCATGTAAATATGAATTCACTGCCGTCGGTTTTCTGAATATGTTTGTTACTATACATCCATCGATACCCCTTTCCAATTGCACATCCAAAAATTCAATAGATTCCCTACTGTATTTATATGTCAATTTAATATTCTTGCAGTTGTTGTTCAGTGCCCCAAAGAAATCACTAAACTCCTCTATACTTCCCTGCCAGATCATAAATACATCGTCGATTTACTGCGTCCAAAAAATGGCGCGGTCCATCGACATGTACTGATTTTGACAAAATATCTTGCACCATATCCTATGGTAACAGCCAGACGATCTAAAAATTTGAAAGATCACCTTGTACGCAGTTTATTTGTAAAGCAAAATCAACCATTGTTTCCAGGAATTGGAAAACCCAAATGGGGTTTTGTCCCATGTGGAAAGTGTATAGCATGTCCAAATATGGAAAGAGCGACATCCTTTGATGATTCGACCAATATGAAAACTTCAAAATAACCCAGTGTCTCTCCTGCACTAGTACAGCCCAAAAATGTATGTGGGTTTGGCCACGAGAGAACTAAAAGTGAGAGTACGAGAACACGTTAGGGACATAAGGGCAGCAGCCAGTGAAGAAGATCCGTCTAATTTAAAACCTGTAGCGAGGCATTTCAAGGCATATCACGACTGCAGTCCAGTACATCTGAAAGTGCAGGCGATAGACTGTGTTATGAGAAACATCAGGGGTTGTAATATAACCAAAAGATTGGGGCAACTCGAATGTAAGTGGATTTTGAAGCTAAACACACTGCATCCGAGCGGTCTCAATGACTCTACTGGCTTCTCCTCATTTTTATAGTCATGGGGGTCACGGGTCTCCACACCCAAAAGGGTTTTTTCTTAGTTTTAATGTTATGTTTTAAATATGTCTAACCCTTACCTTTTAGGGTCATCGCTGATCGACCTAACATTGTTATCTCATCACAGCATATGACTTGAGAGATAGGACCATATACTGGGAGCATAGTATGGGATAGTTTGTATTGAGAAATTGGATAGGTACATTGCTTCTGGGTGGGCCAACACTAATAGAGGGCAGTTGTTGTTCTGTCTTCTTCTTGTTTCATAATTGGATATAGAGGCCCTATTCTAATTCGGCATGGGATAGATGACAATTTTGTAGTGGTTTGTTATTATTTAACTCTAATCTTCCTTCACTTCATAATGTGTGTCACATATACATTTTTATGTCTATAGTTGAGATTATCACTTTTGATACTAACATTCTAGACCGCACAACTGAAGATATTATTGCTATGGATTCAATTTTTTGTATTTTGGTTATTTATGGTTTTGTTTTTTAATGCACTCATGCACTTTATAAGATATCATCGTTTGGTTAAGGATAAGGGGTATGTAACCAGTTTATTGATCCAGTATCATATACGGTAATTGGTGTATATTCAATTATACATTATTTATTACATTAATAATGTTTAAAACTATTAATATATTTTTTCACGTTTTCACATAGTTTATATGTATCGATCATTATGAAATATATATGACCTGTTTAGATGGTCATAATGCGATCTATCTTATGCCCAATGTTCTGAATTTCTGATTTTCTCTATGTCTAATGAAGGTGGCCACCTTTCTATCTCTTCTTGCGCTGATATTTCTGAAAATTATTACATCTTCTGTGCATTCAGACCGTCTTATATATGAATATAGTAATGTGATCATTCTGTTGCTATTTTGAATTGTGCACAACGAGTTGGGATGGCGTCACAGGTTCTCGACAGTCCTGCGCGCGGTCATGTGACGCTGTCCTCACCATGTGACCGTGTGAAGGTCATGTGACCGCTCGGGATCACATGGTCTTCTAGACGCCGGCGTCTAACATCGGAGGTCATTTTCGGCGCGATCGCGATGATGTGTTGAACTAGTAATAGATGGTATGTACTGATTGGTCAGCAGTTGTATTTAATCTGGGCCCTCCAGTAATGACGCTACCCCCAGACGAAGGTACGCCGAAACGCGCGTTGGGGTTGGCGCCATCCTGGAGGAGACACAGCATGGGTAATTGTCCAATGTTTATTATATCTACAATATCTATCCGCTTTTTGCACATGCACTTTAATGAATGAGAATCATGTTGAATACCAATGGACTTGCACCCGCTGTGCATCTCCTCCAGTGATGTCGTTTTTTATAAACATATTGTGAGTTTTGTAATAAAGGATTTAATTAGTATAAGCGGTCTGGCATTTTCTGTGTAGGTTATATGGCTAGTTAGTTAGTAAGTATGCTGGGGATACGCAGCATAGATACACTGTAGTGAAACCTATGCACATCTTTCAAATGTATACATTATAAAAAAAGAAAAAAAAGTGTAGATCACTACAAAATTGCATACGCTTGTGTACTTTCTTTTACTGTATGTCTAAACGTATCAGCTTGTCATACACAAAAACGAGATGTGAACAGGCCCGTATGTAAACCCAGCCTAGTCCTGCCTGTGATAACATCTGCTGGATTTAGAAGAATATTATGAGCGATCAGTGAAACACACTACAGGATTTTATATATATATATATATATATATATATATATATATATAATACCACGAATAGTGCAGCAGCACAGTCAGATGTTGTGCACTGGGTGCAAAATTCCTCAGAGAGGCTGGCTTCTCATCCAAGATATATATTCAACGAATAAAGAGGCAGCACTTCCAGTTTTTGGTGACAGGGTGACGACCCCAAACTTTATTCCCAGCAACGTTTCAGCCTTCTCAATGAGGCCTTTGTCAAGCTACAACAGTGCTAAAATGTGGGGTCTATATACCCACAATTCATTACAAATTCAGTGCAATCAGTGAAATCACATGTTAGCAATAAAATCACATGACCATCAGACATCACATTATCACATGACTTTGTGTACATTCAATATTTGTATCAAAAGGATAAAACTATCATAAAACCCCTTATGACATCAATCAATAGTGTGGATCTTACATCCTAGGCATTATACAATTTATATAAAGTGATCTGATGTACTGTGTTCAAGTCCCTTATATCTGACATCCAGTCTAACATATGTGAACATAAAAGTGCTCTATACACTAAGGGTTAAAATCACCAGTTCATAATACAGCTGTATCTTGTTACACTTTAAAAACTCATGGGACCAACCGTCATGGAACAGCCGAGTGCGCCTGCTTCAGCGTCTCCCCATCTGCCAAGCGAATGCGCCGCGCAGTGCGTCCCCCGCCCGCCTCCCCACGCGGCCACGTCATCACGCACGCACCCTGGACCGCAATGCGAGTACAGTGGCCCCGGGGGGAGGGCGTGTGTCTACTCTTTCCCTCCCCCCGGGGCCACTGTACTCGCGATGCGTTCCACTGGGCGACATTGCGGTCCAGGGTGCGTGCGTGATGACGTGGCCGCGTGGGGAGGTGGGCGGGGGACGCACTGCGCGGCGCATGCGCTTGGCAGATGGGGAGACGCTGAAGCAGGCGCACTCGGCTGTTCCATGACGGTTGGTCCCATGAGTTTTTAAAGTGTAACAAGATACAGCTGTATTATGAACTGGTGATTTTAACCCTTAGTGTATAGAGCACTTTTATGTTCACATATGTTAGACTGGATGTCAGATATAAGGGACTTGAACACAGTACATCAGATCACTTTATATAAATTGTATAATGCCTAGGATGCAAGATTCACACTATTGATTGATGTCATAAGGGGTTTTATGATAGTTTTATCCTTTTGATACAAATATTGAATGTACACAGAAAGTCATGTGATAATGTGATGTCTGATGGTCATGTGATTTTATTGTTAACATGTGATTTCACTGATTGCACTGAATTTGTAATGAATTGTGGGTATATAGACCCCACATTTTAGCACTGTTGTAGCTTGACAAAGGCCTCATTGAGAAGGCTGAAACGTTGCTGGGAATAAAGTTTGGGGTCGTCCGCCTGTCACCAAAAACTGGAAGTGCTGCCTCTTCATTCGTTGAATATATATATGTACAGTACAGACCAAAAGTTTGGACACACCTTCTCATTCAAGAGTTTTCTTTATTTTCATGACTATGAAAAAATTGTAGATTCACACTGAATGCATCAAAACTATGAATTAACACATGTGGAATTATATACATAACAAAAAAGTGTGAAACAACTGAAAATATGTCATATTCTAGGTTCTTCAAAGTAGCCACCTTTTGCTTTGATTACTGCTTTGCACACTCTTGGTATTCTCTTGATGATCTTCAAGAGGTAGTCACCTGAAATGTTTTTTTCCTTCACACGTGTGCCCTGTCTCGTTTAATAAGTGGGATTTCTTGCCTTATAAATGGGGTTGAGACCATTAGTTGCGTTGTGGAGAAGTCAGGTGGATACACAGCTGATAGTCCTACTGAATAGACTATTAGAATTTGTATTATGGCAAGAAAAAAGCAGCTAAGTAAAGAAAAACGAGTGGCCATCATTACTTTAAGAAATTAAGGTCAGTCAGTCCGAAAAATTGGGAAAACTTTGAAAGTGTCCCCAAGTGCAGTCACAAAAACCATCAAGCGATACAAAGAAACTGGCTCACATGCGGACCGCCCCAGGAAAGGAAGACCAAGAGTCACCTCTGCTGCGGAGGATAAGTTCATCTGAGTCACCAGCCTCAGAACAGCAGCTCAGATTAGAGACCAGGTCAATGCCACACAGAGTTCTAGCAGCATACACATCTCTAGAACAACTGTTAAGAGGAGACTGTGTGAATCAGGCCTTCATGGTAGAATATCTGCTAGGAGACCCCTGCTAAGGACAGGCAACAAGCAGAAGAGACTTGTTTGGGCTAAAGAACACAAGGAATGGACATTAGACCAGTGGGAATATGGACTCATCAGACCAAAGCACAAATTTGAGATCTTTGGTTCCAACCACCGTGTCTTTGTGCGACGCAGAAAAGGTGAACGGATGGACTCTATATGCCTGGTTCCCACCGTGAAGAATGGAGGAGGAGGTGTGATGGTGTGGGGGTGCTTTGCTGGTGACACTGTTGGGGATTTAGTCTAAATTTAAGGCATACTGAACCAGCATGGCTACCACAGCATCTTGCAGCGGCATGCTATTCCATCCGGTTTGCGTTTAGTTGGACCATCATTTATTTTTCAACAGGACAATGACCCCAAACACACCTCCAGGCTGTGTAAGGGCTATTTGACCATGAAGGAGAGTGATGGGGTGCTGCCCAGATGACCTGGCCTCCACAGTCACCAGACCTGAACTCAATCGAGATGGTTTGGGGTGAGCTGGACCGCAGAGTGAAGGCAAAAGGGCTAACAAGTACTAAGCATCTCTGGGAACTCCTTCAAGACTGTTGGAAGACCATTTCAGGTGACTACCTCTTGAAGCTCATCAAGAGAATGCCAAGAGTGTGCAAAGCAGTAATCAAAGCAAAAGGTGGCTACTTTGAAGAACCTAGAATATGACATATTTTCAGTTGTTTCACACTTTTTTGTTATGTATATAATTCCACATGTGTTAATTCATAGTTTTGATGCCTTCAGTGTGAATCTACAATTTTCATAGTCTTGAAATTAAAGAAAACTCTTTGAATGAGAAGGTGTGTCCAAACTTTTCTTGTACACTACATTTTCTGTACATTATTAGGAAGTTGGCCATCTTTCCTGAGCTGCTGATAGAAATTTGATTTAAACAATTATTTTCTGATGATACTTGTGAAGTTAAAATAAAAGTAACCCAGAAATGCATATATTTATATCACAATATTGCCATTTTGTTAAATGAATTAATTACCTGCCCCTGAGGAATGTCATCCTTTCTATCTCTGTCCATCATTGGTATTGGGGAAATTCCAAGCCTTTTCATTTCATCACCCTTTAAAACAGAAATGTATTTTATCAATAATCAAATATAAAGTCATTGAGTGTTATTATCTCCAATATGCGCATTAAACTACGAAATTAGAGCGGTTGAGAAATATGGAAATATGTTGTATATAATGCAAAGAACAAAACCAGATCCCACTGAATAATATATGTGCTGGTAAAAAAAAAAAAAAAGGCACAGAGTTTAAACAATGCATGAATCGGACTTTTCAATGTAAAAAGTGAAGGCCAAGACAGAATGTCTTCTAGTGCATCATATCGTCTGACATTAAGCTGTAAAATCAGTAGTGCTGCCTTACACCATACTAAACCTGCCCATTGCATGGAAATCTGAGCTTTATATACAGCATGCACAGAGTAGAGGTGTCCTAATGTTACTCTACATACTATCACTTCCAAGTGCCTTGCTTGCACTTAATTCCCAAAAAGTACCTCTGCCCAGAATTCAGCATATATATCATCAGCAATCATTCTGGTCACGGGCCACAGTTTGGTTACAGAGCAGAGATCACATGCTGTCATCATTAAACCTATTAAACGATCCCTGAAACAAAACACAAGAAAGAAATTGAGTTTACCAATACAAAAGAGGGCAAGAAGTACTATTTATTCTACATGTGTAAGAGTATATGGTAAACTTTGCTATTTGCACATGAGACAAGTTATTTACACTGAATATCTGTTTTATGTCCTAAGGAAATTAAAGTTATTATATGTGCTACAAAATATTCATACATGAGTGGAGCGGAGCACCTGTAAAAAAACAAAACAAAAAAACTGTGGAACAGTTTAAAAGGGTTGTCCCACAATAAATTATTAGATATCTCAATGAAAGGACATAGAAAATATATGTTGTTTCTACTTGGAATTATTAAAAAGTTCATGTGTCTGGATATTGCTGTCACTTGTTTGTTAATGGCGCCTCTTGGGTTTCTTTTGGCTTTTTTCTTAGAACAGCTAGATAAAGTGTCCAGCGCTAGTTATAGTCTGCTTTTAGTATGCCCATTCTTATTGGCTGGCCTACAGGAATAACTTCACCACTCAGGTACAAGAGGGTCTGGACAGTGGATCTGAGATACTGTGCATGTGTGACCATCAGCACTGGAAACATTAGGTGGACATTCTGAGAAGGAATCTAATGCACACCAGGTTCACATCATGACAATATCTGTCAACAGCAATATCTTGATAAATGAGCCAGTTTTAAATACATTAAAATAAAAAGTGGTAGGTTTTGGGAGATATAACAGACAGCTGTAATATTTAATGGGTTATATGGCTACAGTTATTCACTATATATCCTCAGCATAGGTCATTAATTTCAGATCAGTGGGGTCCAACATCTGGAACTCCTACTGATCAGCAGAGAAAAGCTATGTATGCTGTGTAGCGACGGAGCTGAGGTACTGAAGCTCAGGTTTCATGCAAGTGAACGGCTGCTGAGCTGCAGTACACCGATGCTGAAAACTACACAGTGTACTGAGCGTTCTGCTTCTGCTCCATACACTATATGGTTTTTGGCACCATGGCTACTCAAAACAGCTGATCTGTGGGGGTGTCGGACCGGACCTAACTGGTTTTGATGACTTGGGCTACATGCACACGACCGTTGTGTGTTTTGTGGCCGCAAATCACGGCACGGGCAGCCTTTAAGCCTATTCTTGTCCGCTAAGTGCGGACAAGAATAGGACAGGTTATTTTATTTTTTGCAGACCACAGAACGGAGCCACGGATGCGGACAGCACACAGAGTTCTGTCCGCATCTTTTGCGGCCCTATTGAAGTGAATAGGTCCGCATCCGAGCCGCCAAAACTGCAACTCGAATGTGGACCAAAACAATGGCCGTGTGCATGAGGCCTTATCCTGAGGATAGGTCATCCATATCTGTAGCCCAGACAATTCAGTGGTTCCTGACAAGTTCACTGGGCGCAACAAAACAAAACAAACAAACAAAACACACGGTCCTGGTCCAAATGCTGCATTGTGAACTTCTGTTTCTGATGATGCAATTACCTTATAACTCAGATTTCAATAATTTTCACCACCTACACCTTATAAAGTGAAAAATATATCCATTACATTACCTGTGCACCTGGTTGTTAAAGTTGAGGGCTCCTGTTTGGTGGAGCTCTTCCAGATGTTTTCTATTTCCAAAGTACAGTGCAAGGTCTGTGGCAATAATGGCTTTGCGGATTATCTCCAAAACGTGCTCATACTCATTGGAACTCAAGTTAGAGAAGATGTTGTGCCCTTCCAGCTATGCGAAACAATAAAACATAGATAAAAAGCACAATGTCCTGTGTTTTCCAGTGATATAATCAAATCTAAACTTTTGCTGACAATCTCTAGAAGTAGTCCAATAAAAATAAAAATAAATGAGAGATGGTATATGAACATGGTATGATATTGGATACCATGATCTGCACAGTAATAGGTTTCATCAGTAACTGGGATTGTGTGAGCTATTAAATACTGATCAGCCATAACATTTAACCCCTTCAGTACCAAGACACTTTTCACCTGGAGTCCCAGGCCAAATTTTGCAAATCTGACATGTCACTTTATGTGGTAATTAGGGATGAGCAAATTTCTAAAAAAATTTGATTCAACCGGTTCGCTGAATTCTCCGAAAAAATTGGTTCTATCCGAATTTTGTTTGTGGCAAATCGTGTAAAAAAACGGCTATTTTCTGGCTGCAGAAATCCTATATAGTTGTGCAGAACACTGTACCTTAGGACTCATGTACATGACCGTTGTGTGTTAGCCGTCTGCAAACCGTGGATCTGAAAAACACAGATGGCGTCCGTGTGCATTCCGCAATTTGCAGAATGGCAAGGACAGCCTTTAATATAACTGCCTTATATTTTTTTTGCGGACCACGGAACTGAGCAACGGATGCGGACAGCACAAGGAGTGCTGTCCGCATCTTTCACGGCCTCACTGAAGTGAATGGGTCCTCATTTGAGCTGCCAAAACTGCAGCTTGGATGCGGACCAAAACAACGGCCGTGTGCACGAGCCCTTACAGTAACAAGCATAGGGAGTATGCTGTGGTAGTGAAATAATAATGTGAGTCAGTATGACATGCAGATGACAGGTGTCGCTCTTGCACACGAGCATTGTGGATTTGGTCTGGATGCGTTGCGGGAAACCTGCGTGAGTGCGCATGCAATTTCAGTAAGGTTTGGCTGCGATTGAGTTGTTCAGTTTTTTACACGCGAGTGAAAAGCGTTTTAATGCGTTTTGCACGCAAAAAAAAAAATGAATGTGGTACCCAGATCCGAATGCGGACTTCTTTAGTGAAGTTCGGGTTTGGGTTCGGTGTTCTGCAGATTTTATTATTTTGCATTATAACATGGTTATAATGGAAAATAATAGCATTCTTTAATACAGAATGCTAAGCAAAATGTCCCTTGAAGTTAAAAATGTATAAAAAATTTACTCACCTCATCCACTTGATTGCGCAGCCGTTATAGTCTTCTTTCTTCTTCTTGCAGGACCTGCAAAAGGACCTGTGCGTACGTCATCGCGCTCTCCACGTGGTGAGCGTGGTGACGTCAGCGCAGGTCCTTTTGCAGGTCCTGCAAGAAGAAGTAAGACGACTATAACGGCTGGCGATCAAGTAGAGGAGGTGAGTAAATTTTGTATTATTTTTTTAACCCTCAAGGGCCTTTTTATTTAGAAATCTGTATTAAAGAATGCTATTATTTTCCATTATAACCATGTTATAATGGAAAATAATAAAGTGAATGGACCTCATCCCTATTTAATAACATCCTCTCTTTAGCAACCATCCGTGAAAATCTCATAGCATCCGCACTTGCTTGTGGATTCTATGCAATTTTCGTGCAGCCCCATTCACTTCTATGGGGCCTGCGTTGCGTGAAAAACGCAGAATATCGAACATGCTGCAATTTTCACGCAACGTACAAGTGATGCGTGAAAAACATTGCTCATGTACACAGCCCTATTGAAATGAATGGGTCAGGATTCAGTGTGGGTGCAATGCGTTCACGTCACGAATTGCACCCGTGTGGAAAACTCCCCCGTGTGAAAGGGGCCTTAGACTCACTGCACACTTCACTTATTTGGGCAGTTAGGGGGCCAAAACTGACACTCAACTGTGAACTCAGCCTTACAGGTCAATGTTAGCGTCAAGAAGAAGTGCACTCCTTTTACACCGTCATCAGTTGATTCCACATAGATGTCTACAGAACCTATTTTATTAAACACTTATACAATTAGAGACCCTCGACAGAGTGGAGTGGGTGTCAGCGGTAAATTTGTGTTGTGGAGCATCCACCTTCACTCAGTCAGCATTTGGTGAGTAATCCATCAGCATTGCTAAAGCCCCCAAAAATAGGAGTGGATCCAAAACAGAGAAGACATATGAATGGAATCTTTGCATGTCTTCTGTGTTTTGTACCCACTCCTGCTTTTGGCTACCAGACCATATTCCAATTCTGATGCAAAATAGGCACCATGTCATGCAGGCCTTACAGCTGTTACATAGACAGGATCTGTTGTGCGTCTCATTTTTCCTTCCTTCTGACAGATCAGAAGATGGGTCAAATAAATGATGATGTCAGGCAGGCCGAAAGGCAAAATAGTGGCCCAGTCATGAAGTGGGGAGGGTGTGAACAGCATGAGGAGACCACAGAGTGGCACAATGACAGAGTCTGGAGGTGGCAGCAGCATAAGGAGGAGGCCACAGAGTGGCACAATGACAGTGTGGAGGTGGCAGCAGCAGCATCAGGAGGCCACAGAGTGCCACAATGACAGTGTGGAGGTGGCAGCAGCAGCATCAGGAGGAGGCCACAGGGTGGCACAATAACAGTGTGGAGGTGGCAGCAGCAGCATCAGGAGGAGGCCACAGGGTAGCAGAATGACAGTGTGGAGGTGGCAGCATCTGCATCAGGAGACCACATACTGGCAAGGTGACATAGGGTGGAGGTGGCAGCAGCATGAGGAGACCACATACTGGCAAGGTGACATAGTGTGGAAGTGGCAGCAGCATCAGGAGACCACAGAGTGGCAAGGTGACATAGTGTTTAGGTAGCAGCAGCATCAGGAAACCACAGAGTGACCCGGTGACAGAGTGGGGAAGTGGGTGGCAATACCAGTACCAGCTGAAGATTTCGGGTGAAAGAAGTAGCACTTGGCATCAGATGTGTGGCATAAGGCAGATAGCAGCATCATAATAGTAGCTGAGGCAGGTAGCCAGAAGAAACTAGTCTCTTTTGTCAAAGTGTTCGTGTGGCACCATGGATGATCTGGTCTGATGCATCAGGTGTTGGTGGGTGGAAATCCTTGCTGATCCACGCCTGATTCATTACAACAAAGGTCAGTCTCTCCACATTTTGGGTGGACAGGCGAGTTCTTAGGGTAACTATGGTCCCCGCCGCACTAAACACCTGCTCTGATGCCACACTACTGGCCAGGCAGGACAGCCTTTCCAGCGCAAACTCTCCTAGTTGCGACCACAAATCCAGTTTGGCTGCTGTCACACTGGGCAGGATACAAGATACAACAGAAAACCACAAAACAGGTGTCTAGGCCAGAAGCTGGGGATAAAGGTCACCTCCTCACTAATCCCTACCAGCTCTCCCTAGACTTCTGTGCCCACATTCAGACCCTAAAGATGGGAATAAACTGTGTCCCCATGCCTAAGGCTGAAGATTCACTAAAATCCCTAAGATGGTGAAAGAGACAGCCTGCTTCATCAGGATCTGGAGGGGGCAGGCGTATTTCTAACAGCCTAGACAGAAAACAAAACCAACTTATCTTGTTACTGAGCAGATTCATTCCTTCCTTGATTCCTTCCTTCCTTTCTTTCTTCCTTGATTCCTTCCTTCCTTGATTCCTTCCTTCCTTTCTTTCTTCCTTGATTCCTTCCTTCCTTGATTCCTTCCTTCCTTTCTTTCTTCCTTGATTCCTTCCTTCCTTGCTTGATTAATTCATTCATTTATTCATTCATTTATTCATTCCCCACACAGGACACTGGGAAGGGGCGTAATTTAAACTCATACAAAAGATCCCACCCAGTGCACCTAAAGGGAAACAAAAAACTACACACGTGCTGCTAACCTGGCAGACCTCCGCACATAACCTGAGATGGGCATGACAGCTGCCCAGTAATCCAGCGGATCTTCAATGTGAGGTGGCAGGGTGCTGTCCAAGTATGCCACCACCTGCTGGTTCAGGTCCTGCTCCAAGTCTAGCTGCTGCTGGTGAGTAGTTTCTTCACTATGCGGGTGAAGAAAGCTGCTCATCAGAGACTCATCTATCTCACTCACCATTCACATTTACACCAAATTTACGCTTTAGTTACATATTCCTCTCTCTCTCTCTCTCTCTCTCTTACTACTGGCATATCCATCTCAACTATTCCACTTCCAGAATGGCCACCGCTACATCCATACTACTTGACACACACGCGCAGCACGTTCCCACATTCAAGAACACATAGCGCATGTGCTCCCCATTATAATATGGTCGCCGCTACCACACACACAAGCACGCGTGCGCCTCCCTTAACAGTGCGCCTCGTTCTTATTACACATGCTCCAGCGTCTCAATGGGCACACAGGAAGCAGGGCACCTCAGGCATATTTATGGACACCAGCACCACTGCTCCACATCTCAGCCCTGCCATAGTCCACATCCGGACAGCCAGCCCTCCAACACAAAATCTTTTGGTAAGCCTATTTTTCCTCAATATCTCGCTCTCCCTATTTTACCCCTCTCCACCTAGTATTTTGAATTACATTATTCCATGCTTAATCCTCTCCACCTCGTACCTTGAGATATTTCAGCATCATCATTATATCTGCTAGCCAACATATATGGACATTATTCTGAATTACTCTAAATGCATACCTATGTACCTATACTGTACCTCCAACCCAGTTCCCCTCCCACGTACTACCTGTATTATTCTACAGTCAGGTCAAAAATATTGGGACGTGGACACATTTCTATCATTTTTTGCTCTATACACCACCACAATGGATTAGCTTAAACTGCAGACTGTCAGCTTTAATTTGAGGGTATTTACATCCAAATCAAGTGAACATGTAGGAATTACAATAGTTTGCATATGTGCCTCCCATTTGTTAAGGGACCAAAAGTAATGGGACAGAATAATAATCATAAATTAAACTTTCACTTTTTAATACTTGGTCGCAAATCCTTTGCAGTCAATTACAGCCTGAAGTCTGGAACGCATAGACATCACCAGACGCTGGGTTTCATCCCTGGTGATGCTCTGCCAGGCCTCTACTGCATCTGTCTTCAGTTCTTGCTTGTTCTTGGGGCATTTTCCCTTCAGTTTTGTCTTCAGCAAGTCAAATGCATGCTCAATCGGATTCAGGTAAGGTGATTGACTTGGCCATTGCATAACATTCCACTTCTTTCCCTTAAAAATACTCTTTGGTCGCTTTTGCAGTATGCTTTGGGTCATTGTCCATCTGCACTGTGAAGTGCCGTCCAATGAGTCATAAAGCATTTGGCTGAATATGAGCTGATAATATTGCCCGAAACACTTCAGAATTCATCCTGCTGTTTTTGTCAGCAGTCACATCATCAATAAATACAAGAGAACCAGTTCCATTGGCAGCCATACATGCTCATGCCATGACACTACCACCACCATGCTTTACTGATGAGGTGGTATGCTTAAGATCATGAGCAGTTCCTTTCCTTCTCCATACTCTTCTCTTCCCATCACTCTGGTACAAGTTGATCTTGGTCTCATCTGTCCATAGGATGTTGTTCCAGAACTGTGAAGACTTTTTTTAGATTTTTGGCAAGCTCTAATCTGGCCATTCTGTTTTTGAGGCTCACGAATGGTTTACATCTTGTGGTGAACCCTCTGTATTCACTCTGGTGAAGTCTTCTCTTGATTGTTGACTTTGACACACATACACCTACCTCCTGGAGAATGTTCTTGTTCTGGCCAACTGTTGTGAAGGGTTTTCCCTGGTCTTCCGGGTCTTTTGGTGTTGCTGAGCTCACTGGTGCGTTCCTTCTTTTTAAGACTGTTCCAAACAGTTGTTTTGGCCACTCCTAATATTTTTGCTATCTCTCTGATGGGTTTGTTTTGTTTTTTCAGCCTAATGATGACTTGCCTCACTGATATGGACAGCTCTTTGGATCTCATCTTGAGAGTTGACAGCAACAGATTCCAAATGCAAAAAGCACACTTGAAATGAACCCTGGAACTTTTATCTGCTCATTGTAATTGGGATAATGAGGGAATAACACACACCTGGCTATGGAACAGTTGAGAAGCCAATTGTCGCATTACTTTTGGTCCCTTAACAAGTGGGAGGCACATATGCAAACTGTGTAATTCCTACACAGTTCCCCTGATTTAGAAGTAAATACTCTAAAATTAAAGCTAACAGTCTGCAGGTAAAGCAGAATTCTAATTCATTGTGGTGGTGTATAGAGTCAAAATTTTTAGAATTGTGTTTATGTCCCAATATTTATGGACCTGACTGTATGTCCACCCCTCTACACCTCGTATTTTGAATTACATTGTTCTATCCTTCCTACCCTGTACCTTGAGATATGTCAGCATTATCACTATATCTGCTAGCTAACTTATATAGACGTTATTCTAAAAAAAAATGGCCTCAGATGCCATCTACCCCCTACCCTCTTCACCAATAATCAAGAAAACAACTTTCAACAGATATTGAATAAGTGCTCATTAGACCTGATCTTATTTAACCTAGAGTTTCTTCAAAAGTTAGCACTAAGACAAAAGAAAATATTAACACAATCGAGTCACAACTGACAGCCATTCTTCCATCTGAAGATGTCACGGCCCTGAAGACCAAGAAAGATTGAACACTGGCTGAACAAAGAAAGATCCTTCAAGAAAGGAAACGGATTAAATTCCAACCAGATGCAGACGACTATACTTCCAACAGTGTGTACAAATGGGTGGAGAATCCATCTTGCAACTACACAAGATCTTCAAGAATTGCCATTACAATTTGACCAGCTCTGGCAGCTAGACCTCCCATGGACAAAGACATCCACCGACTTTTTTTCAGGACAGCGCAGAAGGGCAAATAAACCCGCAGGTTGCAAAGCTCCAGAATCCAACACCAGACCAATCCCGACACGATCTCAGGTAAGACGAAAGGCCTCTCCTTCTGTCCGGTACCACATTACGACAAAAACCACCCATTTCGCTAGACATTATTTGTGCTCCAATGTCCTCCTCCTCATCCTCTAGTTCAGCCCCCACAGGGCTCATGTGGCCGTGAGATCTAGGCACCACGTCTCCAGTCCCCTGATCAGCCACATTTACCAGCATCAGTTCCAGGACATGAAGCAGTGAAATGACGTTGTCCATCCCGTAGTCATGGCGACTGGTCTCATCAAAGGGCCTGAGCAAACGTCAGGTCTCACGCATGAGCTGCCACTGGCTGACATCGAAGTTACACAGGGGAGTAGTCCTGTCCGCTTGGATCATCAAGAAATCGTTTATGGCCTTTCTCTGTTCGTATAGTCGGTCCAACATATGGAGGGTGGAATTCCAACAGGTGGAAACGTCGCATATCAGCCTATGTTGGGAGATGCCGTTCTGCCGCTGCAGCTCTGGGAGGGTGTGCTTTGCAGTGAACGAGTGGCTAAAGTGCATGCAAAGCTTCCTGGCCATTTTTAGGATGTTTTGCAGATGGGTGGAAGAATTCAGGAACCATCTGACAACCAGATTAAACATGTGTGCCATGCAGGGCACATGGCTCAGCCCTCCTTGACGCAGCGCCGACACCATGTTTTTCCCGTTGTCTGTCACCATCATTCCGATGTTGAGTTGTTGCAGAGAAAGCCAGGATTCTAATTCTTGATGAAGGACATGGAGCAGTTCCTCCCCTGTGCGACTCTGTTTGCCCAGGCAGACGAGGTTTAGAACAGCGAAACACCGCCGTGCCCTGCTCATGTGGTATGCTGGAGGGGCACTGTGAATTGTCCCTGCAGTGGAGGCTGAGGACACTGTGGAGGATGAGGAGGCAGAGGCGGACATTGTTGCAGGACCTACGGCGTGAGAACGTAGACACAGAAGCCACGTCACCTGGCCAAGTTGCTGGTGTGGCTGTGCAGGAACCACATTCACCCAGTGAGCCGTAAAGGACATGTACTGTCCCTGACTGTAGTTACAGCTCCACACGTTGGCACTGCCATGCGCTTTGGCAGACACCGACAGGCTTAACGACTGGCCCATCTTGGGTTCTACATACGTGTGCAGGGCTGGAACTGCCTTTTTGGCAAAGAAATGACAGCTTGGGACTCTCCACCTCGGCTTAGCACAAGCCAACAGTTCTCTGAAAGGTACAGAGTCCACCAGTAGAAAAGGGAGGGACTGCAACAGCAGCAACTTGGCCAAGAGCACATTCAGCTTCTGAGCCGTTGGATGAGTGCACGCATACTGTTGTCTCTTGGAAATCGCTTCAGTGATCGATTGCTGATGGAATGACTGATGAGGAGTAGGAGCATCAGGACCAGCAGATTATGGGAAGGACAGACAGCTCCCTTCGGCTGAGGAGCCTTGACTGCCTGAAATCTGCCTGAAATTGGGTGATGCTATGGATGCTGTGGCAGGCTGGACCACCACATCGGAGCCACGGTTATCCCAGGCCACTTTATGGTGACACTGCATATGTTTATGCAGGGCCATGGTGCCAACATTGGCACCCTGGCCACGCTTCACCTTCTGCCCACAGATTCTACAAATGGCCATGTTCACCTCCGCCAGCAGCTTAACAAAAAACTGCCAGACTGCCGAGTAGGTGATCTTACCCCCAACACTCCGCACTGACTGACTGCTACCGCCGCTGCTTCCGTGAACCCCTGCACCACTACTTTCTGGGCTGGTAGGCTCCTGTGAAGCGGGTGGTCTACTCTGGCCACGTTTGGCTCCAGATCTCCCAATGCTGCCACCCTGCTGACTCCGGACCACGTTAGCGACTTGCTGGCTCCACTACTGCCTCACGGGCAAGCTGCCACCCTCTTCTTCCAATGATGATGAAGCCCCTAATTCACCCGGCTCCCAAGTGCAATCAGCTACATCATTATCGAGTATTGTCTGCACGTCACTGATGTCCTCCTCAACAGTCTCTGGGTCAGGAGCCTGACTGCTCGCAACATCTGCTCCCACGCCTCCTCATCACTACTTGCCAGCCTACCAGGGGAAGCGGCGAATGTCTCCTCCACATCGTGGCTGGCCAGTAGCTACTGACTGTCCTCTAGTAGCTCGTCCTCACTGTATAGAGGAGCTAAGCCCACCGAATGCTGTATAGAGGAGCTAAGCCCAATACTTGTCTGGCTGAGGGAACAGAAAAGGACAGAGGCAGGTTGAGGACAGGTGAGGACACAGGGCCTGCTCCTGGGCCATGCCAACTAAGGGTTGTGTCTGACGAATCCACCTTCTCTTGGATGGGAGTGTTTGATGTCACTTGGGACGAAGTGGATGACTAAAGCTACTTCCACACCTGCGTTTAGGTGCAGATCTGTCTAGTCCACACCTATAATGCAAATGCTTGTATCCGTTCAGAACGGATCCGTTTGCATTACCATGAACAATGTTCATGATAATGCAAACGGATCCGTTTTGACTTACATTGAAAGTCAATGGGAGGCGGATCCGTTTTCAATTGCACCATATTGTGTCAGTAAAAACAGATCTGTCCCCATTGACTTACATTGTAAGTCAGGACGGATCCGTTTGGCTCAGTTTCGTCAGACAGACATCAAAACGTGGCAAGCAGCGTTTTGGTGTCCGCCTCCAGAGCAGAATGGAGGCTGAACGGAGGCAAACTGATGCATTCTGAACGGATCCTTATCCATTCAGAATGCATTGGGGCTGAACTGATCCGTTTTGGGCCGCTTGTGAGAGCCTTGAAACGGATCTCAAAAGCGGACCCAGAAACGGCAGTGTGAAAGTAGCCTAAGTCAACCATTCAAGAACTGCTGGGTTGCTGGTCAAGAAACGGCCGCTAGATGACACAGGGAGCTCAGGCCTCTCGCTGCAACTCATGTTGCCATGCCCCTTACTCTGCTGCAACCTGTGCCTGCGCCAGAAACATTTAGGCCTCTACCGCACCCCTGTGCAGGGCCTGACATACTGTTAGATCAAATAAATAAATAAGGCAATTAAAACACGACAAAAAGTCTGTACTTTTCTCACTTCACCACACAACGGCTAATAAGCCCTTTTTTATTTCCACTAATACATGCCAAAGAAGGCTTTAGAACATATAACTGCACCACTGAACAGCAAATAATATTTTTTTGCCACTAATACACGCCAAAAAGGGCTATAATTTTGTCACTTCACCACACAACAGCTAATAAGCCCTTTTTTCCCTCTAATGCAAGCTAAATATTGCTTTAGAACATATAACTGCACCGCACAAGGGCAAATAAGACATATAAATATTTCCTTGTAATAAACCCTGTTAATGGCTGTATCAAACAGCAATTGCACCCCAATAACAAGAACGGTTTGCTGGAATTACAGAGCTTATAATGGCAATTTTGATCTCCAGTCAGTGCAGCAAGGTGTAATAGGATTGTTCCCATTACCCAGACTGTAAACTCCCCTACTGAGCCCTGTTCTGCTTCAATACTGTGGAATGATTCATCCCTATCCTTTTCCCTGAACTTCTATACAGCAAAATAAAAGTTTTAAAGTTTTTTCTACCACTGTCCCTAGCGCCTGCTGACATCTCTCCCTGCACTAAGTACACTGGAAAATGGCTGAATCCAAGCTGGCTTAGGCTATTTATAGGCCTGTGACATCACATGGCTGGCTAGCTGCTGACTAGCTGCATGCATGGCATTGTAGGTGATCCCTCACTCCCAGAGTTCCTTGCTCCATGTCCTAACACATGCAAAAAATACTTATATTATGTAAAACTGAAACAACCAACCCAAAAAATATTTGGTATTGTTGCGTCCGTAACAACCTGCTCTATAAAAAATAGCACATAATCTAACCTGTCACATGAACATTGTATATAACAAAAAATAAAAACGGTGTGAAAAAAGCTATTTTTTGTTCACTTGCCTCACAAAAAGTGTAATATAGAGCAACCAAAAATCATATTTACCCTATAATAGTACAAAAAAAAGCCACCTTATCCTGTAGTTTCAAAAATGGGGTCACTTTTTTGGAGTTTCTACTCTAGGGGTGCATCAGGGGGTCTTCAAATGTGACATGGTGTAAATAAACCAGTCCAGCAAAATCTGCCTTCCAAAGACCATATGGCGTTCCTTTCCTTCTGCGCCCTGCCGTGTGGCCATACAGCAGTTTACGACCACATATGAGGTGTTTCTGTGAACTACAGAATCAGAGAAATAAACATTGAGTTTTGTTTGGCTGTTAACCCTTGCTTTGTTAGCGGAAAAAAATGATTAAAATGGAAAATCGTCCAAAAAAGTTAAAGTCTAAAATGTAATCTCCATTTTCTATTAATTCTTGTGGAACACTTATAGGGTTAACGTTTGTAAAATCAGTTTTGAATACCTTGAGGGGTGTAGTTTCTAAAATGGGGTCATTTTTGGGTGGTTTCTATTATGTAAGCCTCAGAAAGTAACTTCAGACCTGAACTAGTCCTTAAAAAGTGGGTTTTGGAAATTTTCGGAAAAATTTCAAGATTTGCTTCTAAACTTCTAAGCCTTCTAACGTCCCCATAAAATTAAGTGACATTCACAAAATGATCCAAACATGAAGTAGACATATCAGGAATGTAACGTAATAACTATTTTTTGAGGTATTACTATCTATTACAAAAGTAGACAAATAGAAATTTGAAAATTTTGGGTACATTTTTTTTTATTATTAAAAATGCAATTTTTTTACTCAAATTTTACCACTATCATGAAGTACAATGTGTGACGAGAAAATCTCAGAATAGCCTGGATAAGTAAAAGCATTTTAAAGTTATTACCACATAAAGTGACATGTCAGATTAGCAAAAAATAGCTCTGTCAGGAAGGGGGAAATGGCCTGGATGTGAAGTTGTTAAAAAGAAATCATGAAATCAAAATGTTTTTGCGTGTCCATTTTCTGAAAGCCATATTTTTCAGTTGATTGTCTTGACTGTTTGATACCAGTTTGGTATACATACAACTTTTTGATAGCTTGGTATTACACTTTTTGTGAGGCAAGGTAACCCAAAAATGGCTGTGCACAGTTTTGTTTTTTTGTTTTTTACGGCATTCTCCTGATGGGGTGAATCAGGTTATATTTTTATAGAGCTGGTTGCGATGGAAATTTTTCTTTTTTTTACACTTTTATGTCTTTATTATGGGAAGGGGGCGTTTTCTACTTAATACTTTTTTTATTATTATGAAAAACACATTTTTTTTGTCCCAATGTGGGATTACAACTTTTGAGGGTCTGATCCCCTGTACAATGCATTACAATAGATTCTGTATGGGGGCTGAATCTCATAGGCTTCCATAGAAGGCAAGCCAAGATGCTTTGCACAGGCTTAAGGGTGCCTTCTCAGCCATTGGGTCTCTGTCACAACATCCCGGGGACCGGATGGGAGTGGGGAGGAGGCCTGTACCTCCACAAGTCCCGTGTATGCCTGTCATGCTGTGCTCAGGTGTTGTGCGGAGGTCTGCCAGGTTAGCAGCACGTGTGTAGGTTTTTTGCTTGTTTCGGGTTTGGAGTTGAGCTGTATCCGCCTCCCTTCAGGTGCACTGGGTGGGGTCGTTTGTGTGAGTTTAAATTACACCCGCTCCCAGTGTCCTGTGTGGGTTATACCTTCTATTTTGCTCTGAGGAAAGGTGGATTTGGTGTTTCTGCTCAGCTACAAGATAAGTTGGTTTTCGTTTTCCATTTTGTGTATTCTGTCTAGGCTGTTAGAGAGACACATGCCTCCTCCTGGTCCTGAGGAAGCAGGCTGCCTCTTTCCCCCTTTCCACCATCTTAGGTACTTTAGGGAATCTACAGCCTTAGGCATGGGGGCACGTTGGGCACAGAAGTCCAGGGAGAGCTGGTAGGGAATTGTCAGAAGGTGACCTTTATTCCCAGCTTCTGGCCTAGCCGCTTGTTTTGTGGTTTTCTCTGTGTTTTGGTATCTTTTTTTTTTTTTATTCGCTTTATTGAAAACACAAAGCAAGTATCAATGACGTAGGACAATATTCAGTAGCATTAATACAATTAAAGTATCCAGATAGAATGTACATACGACTTGAACATCATATTGCCAAGTAATTTAAGCAAAATCACAAGAAATAAAAACTTTTAACATCAAACACCTGTGCTGTGCCGTTGTTATTCTATAAGTACCTTGAACATAAAGACCCACCCAAGTAAAGTGAATATGAGTACAAAAACTGTGTATGACGTCTCAGCTGACCCAATTCCATGCACTTCGCTCAGCTCCTCCCATACGTCAAAATCAATGCTGTGCGGCATGTTCTGCACTTAAGGCCTCAGACAATCCACATGTTGAGTAAGCAGTACTTGAAGAAGCACACCATGTCCCCCACACCTTCTGAAATTTAGATGTGCAGCCCCTATTTTTGAACACTATATTTTCATATGGTATGATAGTGTTGACTAGCTGTTTCCATTGTGTCAAGGTAGGTGGTCTGTCGCCCATCCATCTCATGGCGATCGCCTTCCTTGCCAAGAATAGTACCTCTCTCAAGAATATCCTGACATGATGCGTATACATAGTGTCATCTAATATTCCAAACAGGCAGACCTTCGGATCTAATGGTACTGTGGAGCCCAAGAGATTAGTGAGTAATGCAACTACCTTGTCCCAAAACGCATGCACATACTGACATTCCCATATAAGGTGCCAAAAATCAGCATTTGCTGACGCACACCTGTGACAATCAGCACGTTCAAGTCTGCCCATCTTGTGTAATCGCAACGGGGTCAGATAGCTCTGATGTACTATGCAGACTTGGATACATTTATTATTCACAGCAGGTTATACTAGTGTGGGGGACTCTAAAACATCTGCTTCATCCTCATTAGAGAAGTCCGAGATCTTAGCTTTCCATTTACTTAGAGCGTGAATTGGGGTGCCTTTCAGCTTAACGTCTAACAGGTGGGTATACAATACTGAAATAAAGCCTCGCGGCCCTTGGGAACGGATAACTCCAATCATAGGAAAGTTGGAAAGCAGGACTGGGTTATTCCTGTAGTGAGCTTGCATTGCGTGCCTCAATTGTAGGAACCTATAGAACGCCTGCCTAGGTAACTCATGTCTGCGGCTCATGGATTCGTAGTCATTAAATACATTATTACTGTACAGATTGCCCAGTGTGACAACCCCATGTTCCTTCCAAAACGTTTTATCTTGCATCTGCAATAGATCAGGGAACATGGGGTTGTCCCAAATCGGGGTCTCCAGCAGTTCCGTATCCACCCCATGCAGCCCCCTGCCAGCCCTCCACACCTGAATGGCCACTCTATGAATCGGAAGCAATTGGCGTGCATGTAGGCCGGGTTGTTCTAACACAGACCATAAATTACTAACCCCCAAATAGTCAGCCAGCTGCCTCTCCTGTCTGCAAAGACCACTTACCGATGCTACCCAAGACTTTATATTCCTCAGCTGACCAGCCAAGTAATATAAATATACATCCGGTAGGGACATGCCCCCTTCCTTCTTAAAACGGGATAAATTAACTATTGAGAGTTTGGGCCTATTTGTGCCCCAAATGAAGGGTGATATTAGCGAGTTGAGGTTCTGGAAAAACCGTTTGGGAACCACATATGGCGCATGTTGCAAGATGTACAGGCATTTTGGCAATACAATCAATTTTATCAGATTGATTCTTCCCGGTGTTGATAAAGGTAAGTTCTGCCACACCCTGAACTTCTCCCTGCAATACACCAGTAGGGGCTGAATATTCAGAGCGTGGAAGGACGTCACATCTTTAGTGATATGTACACCCAAATACCTATAACTCTGTACCACAGGCAGCTCTCCTGAGTCGAACGCCTCCTCCAACTGGTATAGAGGACAGATAGTCGATTTGGACCAATTTATCCGCAGACCCGAGAATTGACTGAATGATTCGATCGTTGAAATCGCTCTAGGCAGTGTGATTTCTGCTTGTGACATGAAGAGCACCATGTCGTCGGCATACAATCCTACTCTGTCCTCTTGGTCACCAATTTGAACACCATGATACTGCGGGTCCGCCCTAATGCGCATGGCCAATGGTTCTATGGCTAATGCGAATAGTAATGGTGACAACGGGCAGCCCTGTCTAGTACCTCTCCTCAAATCAAAGCTGTCCGAGAGCATCCCATTCACCAAAACGCCCGCCTTGGGATTTTTGTATAGCAACTCTACCCAACGCCTGAATTTAGGCCCGAATCCAAACCTCCTAAGAACCTGAAATAAATACGGCCATTCAACCGAGTCAAATGCCTTTGCTGTATCGAGTGACGCCAATGCCCATCTCTCCTGTCTTCTAAGTCCAATCTGGGTCACAACCTGCACTCTCCTGATGTTGTCAGTGGTGGACCTGCCTGGCATAAATCCAGATTGGTCTGGATGAACTAAGGAGGTAACCACTCTACCAAGTCGTACCGCAAGTATTTTCGCTATAATCTTATAATCAATATTTAATAAGGATATCGGGCGATATGACCCGCACTCATCCGGTTCCTTGCCAGGTTTCAAGAGCACTACAATGGTAGCATCATACATTGTTTGCGGAAAGCATCCATTCCTGAAGGAATCATTGTACATTTTAAGCAAAAGAGGCGTATATGGGCAGAATATTTGAGATACACCTCAAGAGGTAGTCCATCAGGACCAGAAGCCTTACCCCTCGCCAGTTGAGAAATAGATTCCTGAATCTCCAGTATAGTTATGGGGGCTTCTAGGCTAACTACTGCTTCCTGCGATAGAGTAGGGAATTCCAGGTCTTCTAGATACTGCATTATATCGGCTATCCCATGATCCACCCTGGAGCCATAAAGGTCTCTATAGTATTCCTGAAATCTGCCCACTATAGCTTCTGGATCTGAAAGCATCTGCCCATCCAACGCTTTGACGCGCAATATAGCAGGGGATGCTTGACTCTGCCTAACGATGTGAGCCAATAGTTTACTAGACTGATTGCCCAACTCAAAGTATGTCTGCTTGGAGAAAAATAGCTTCCTTTGGGCTTTTTCCTTAAGCAGAGTCAAGTATTGTCTCCCTTTCGCCAACCATGCCTCCTTATTCCCATCATTGGGATCCGCAATATACACTGTATCTAATCTAGAGCAATCCGCCGCCAGGCTTTCCTCCGGTCTGGCCGCCGACTTTTTTATATATGATATAGTAGACCTAAGACAGCCTCTAAGGTATGCCTTCATAGTTTCCCATAATAGTGAATTATTCGATTCCTCCTCATGCCCTTCCAAAAACACTTTTAATTGGTCAGGAATGCGATCAGACGGTCCGAACAGGGTCAACCAAAAGGGATTAATCCGAGCTGAGCGTCTGATCACATCCCCATCCAGCCTCAATGTCAATTGTAAAGAGGTATGGTCAGATACGCCCCTCGGACCATACTCTATATCATACTTTAATGTACACACACCCGGGTTGCCCAGTGCGTAATCTATGCGCGACAGCGCATTATGGCTGGCAGAGTAACATGAATATTGCCTGGTATCAGGATACTTTAATCGCCACATATCCGTCCACCCAACTTCCTCCATCAATTCTGCCAAGGCTGTTTTGTTTGAGAAGTGACCATCGATAACCGCTACCGGGTGATGTCTATCCATACCTTTATCTAAGGTCATATTGAAGTCACCCAGGCTAATTATACGGGCAGACGGGTAAGAGGCCGCAAAACTCACCGCCTGTTGCACCACCTGCAGCGAAAAGGGCGGAGGGATATATAAACCAAGGATAACATACAATTGGCAATTGATGTAGGCAGCTACAAATACAAATTTGCTCGCCTTATCCACCTGACATGCATCCACCTCCCACCGGAGAGATTTATGAACCATGAGAGACACACCCCTAGACAGATTCGAATAGCAGGAGTGTTGTGCCCATTGAACCCAGGGCTTTTGCAATCGTTTCGTATTATCAGCTATTAAATGAGTCTCCTGTAGGCAAAGAATATGCGGGTTAAACCTTCTGACTGCAGAGAACACCATGGCTCTTTTTCTAGCGGCTCCCAATCCCCTGACATTCCATGACATCACACGTAACTCAGACATATTGGCACGATATAAAGGACCTCAGTAACTTTCCGCCCTTCCCATAAATTTACACTACAACCGACACAGCACAGAAAACAGAAAATTTGCATTGTCAGGCTCATCCTGACACATACTGTGAGTACCTGCATGGTATAACCTCGTACCATTCGCATCACTCTTAACAATAGAAACAGAAACAGTATACCACAATAGTATGGTGGCACTTCAGATTAACGGGGTGTGCTTATGGTTATTTACCAGTAGCACCTAAGATTTCGTGAATAATTCAGAAGAATTTCTGATTACATAGCCTAGGACCCAATCCCTAACCTCTGATGAGAACCCAGGCAGAGCATGGATGACCGAGACATTACGAACATTCTCCAACAGACTGGGTAGTATATGTACTGCGTTCTTCCTCTCAGTATGTTTAGTGTCCTCCTATCCTGACCGTCCACCACACAATACGCGATAAAGTCAGAATAGATGGGCAGTAGACTGAGTCAGGAGCGTCCAAGAAAGAAATGATCAGACTGTCCAAGTGTTACCTCGTGTCTCGACATCCAGTCCCCCGGGATCCGTTTCTAATGTGCAAACATCAACACACTTGTGGGAGAAAAACATTCACTGTTCTATCTTTGAGCTCTTGCGTTTCTCCCTCTTCCATCTAGCCAGTCAGTGGCTTCCTCAGGAGTATTGAAGAACCGGCTCACATCACCATCTGCCACCCTCAGGCGAGCTGGATACACCATAGAATATGGCAAATTCTTTTCACGCAGCCTCCGCTTCACTGCGCTGAAAGTGGCTCTGCGCTTCTGCAATTCGGAGGAGAAGTCCGGGAAAATCATAATGGTGCTATTTTCGAATTTCAGCTCCTGCTTGCTGCGCGCCATGCGCAGCACCAGATCTCTATCCATAGAGTTCAGCAGCCTAGCCAGCAAAGGTCTTGGAGGAGTCCCCGGTGGAAGGGGTTTAGCAGGGACGCGATGCGCTCGTTCAATGACGAATGCTGTTGAGAATGTGGCGTCCGGAAAAGATTCGTGAAGCCAGGTAGTGATAAATGCGCACGGATTATTACCCTCCGCCTTCTCGGGCAAGCCGATGATCCGCAGGTTATTGCGACGCGTGCGGTTCTCATAATCGTCGCATTTCTGCTGCCAGAAATTCACCTTTTGCTCCAGTTCCTGCACTTTTGTGGGGAGCGGCTGCAGGCGATCTTCCACATCAGAGATTCTATTCTCGGCCTCTTTAGCTCGGTCCCGAATGGCCTGCATGTCATGGCGGAGCAAGCCTATGTCCACCTTCACTTCCTCCAGTTTGCCCACCATAGACGTGCGGCAGACAGATATGGCTGTTAGTAACTGTTCAGTCACTTGCTTGAGAGACGGCTCGCTGGTCGACTGCTCTGCCTCCCCAGGTCCAGCTTCCTCTCCCGTCCTCTCTGCCGACGGCGAACGAGATCCGGCGCCATCTTGGTCTTCCACGCGGGCAAACTCCTTGAGTCTGTCTGCTGCAGATTGCGCTCTATTTCGAGCCATATTGCGGGTTTTTCCCGACCTCCTACCGGCTCGAGAGGTAATGTTTGCGGCGATGAATTCACAGGATAATACAGAAGTTAGGGGATTTGGGTCCGGAGCTCTCTCACACGCGTCCTCACATATCAACTTCCCGTGTTTTGGTATCTTATATCCTACCCAGCGTGACAATGCCAGAGTCAGCGCTGACCACAGAATACAAGGGATTAATACGCCATTCACAGTAATGGTTAAAGATAAATATGTTGTAGGAACAATTAAACTGTATCACTGATTTGTTATCCTACTTTAAAACTTAGCTTTTATCAGATAATATATATAAAATATATGTCCCACAGTAATAGTAATGATGACTGCATGGAGAAGAAAACATACATAACTTTGCTCAGACGTAAATTACTAGGTACTCCGTATATGTATGTAGCACATCAGTTTATGCATACACATACGTAGTCCTATCGCATAAATATAATACAATGGTTTGACCATTTATTATGATCCCCACTCACGGTTTGTTGCGTGGGCCAGGTGTGATCAAGATATTCCGGCTGCTTGCGTGATCAAGGGGGTCTGTGGTGGTTACCGTTGCCTGCTGAAACAAATATGGTTCCAGGTAAAGTTCAGTTGCTGAGTCGCTTCAGACAGGTAGGAGGATGTCCCTGATAGACTATTGTTCTCCTGCCTAAAAGCGGAGAGGTCTCCCGCCTAAATGCGGGAGAATCACCCCCTGCGGGGCGACCCCACTTCTCGGTGGCTGTCCCTGTTGTTCTGGCCCTGTTGCTGTCTCCTAATGCTGGCCTGTTAAGATGTTTCTTTCAAAAGTATTTCCCTTCTTTCAAAGGTATTTCCCGACGCGTTTCCTCTGCCAGGTGATGCTAACAGATTCATCAGGGGTGAAATGGATAGTTTGGATGGTATGGTAACCGTCAGCTCAATCGCTTTTTTGGTGGTGTCCCAGCTAGATTGCAGTCCAGAATGATGTCTGTAACTGCCCCCTTAAATATACCATTATATCAGGTCTAATTAGTGTGTTAATTGCTCACGTACCCTTTTTTCTCCTCATTTCTCTTTTTCCGGCGTGCGTTCCATTTGGGTTAGAGGCGGATACGGAACTACGTCACTCTGCGCATGCGCATTGTTTTACCTAGCCCCGTGGAACGCATCACGTGCACGTCGTGCGTCCAGTCAGCTGATCCTTTTGCCTATGACGCCACGCGTTTAGTGTGGAACGCATCGGCGTCACTGGATAATGGTCCGTGTTACTATGGAGCGCATTGACGTCATATTAAAGCGTCAAGGTGATTGGACAGGAGAGCTATATATCTTACTCCTTCCATCAAGTATGCACGGTCGTGAACAAAACATATTTATTTATATCTGTGTATATGTGCAGTATTAAAGAAGGTCCAGATATAGATGATATGGTCTGTCATATTGATTCCATATCACGCAGTTTTTCTGCATCCCGGTCCAATTCAATTTCTTAGTGTTGTCTATTTTTTCGATATACACATATACATCTGTATACACACACACATATATCTATATACAGTCATGTGAAAAAATTAGGACACCCTTTGAAAGCATGTGGTTTTTTGTAACATTTTTAATAAAAGGTTATTTCATCTCCGTTTCAACAATACAGAGAGATTAAAGTAATCCAACTAAACAAAGAAAACTGAAGAAAAGTCTTTTCAAGATCTTCTGTAAATGTCATTCTACAAAAATGCCTATTCTAACTGAGGAAAAAGATAGGACACCCTCACATGTATTCCCTCTTAACCACTTAAGGACCACAGGTTTTTACCCCCCTAGTGACCAGGCCCTTTTTTACAAATCGGCACTCCACAACTTTAGCGGTTTATCGCTCGGTCATGCAACTTACCACCCAAATGAATTTTACCTCCTTTTCTTCTCACTAATAGAGCTTTCATTTGGTGGTATTTTATTGCCGCTGACATTTTTACTTTTTTTGTTATTAATCGAAATTTAACGATTTTTTTGCAAAAAAATGACATTTTTCACTTTCAGCTGTAAAATTTTGCAAAAAAAACGACATCCATATATACATTTTTCGCCAAATTTATTGTTCTACATGTCTTTGATAAAAAAAAAAATGTTTGGGCAATAAAAAATTGGTTTGGGTAAAAGTTATAGCATTTGCAAACTATGGTACAAAAATGTGAATTTCCGCTTTTTGAAACAGCTCTGACTTTCTGAGCACCTGTCATGTTTCCTGAGGTTCTACAATGCCCAGACAGTAGAAACACCCCACAAATGACCCCATTTCGGAAAGTAGACACCCTAAGGTATTCGCTGATGGGCATAGTGAGTTCATAGAACTTTTTATTTTTTGTCACAAGTTAGCGGAAAATGATGATGATTTATTTTTTTTATTTTTTTCTTACAAAGTCTCATATTCCACTAACTTGCGACAAAAAATAAAAAATTCTAAAAACTTGCCATGCCCCTCACGGAATACCTTGGGGTGTCTTCTTTCCAAAATGGGGTCACTTGTGGGGTAGTTATACTGCCCTGGCAATTTAGGGGCCCAAATGTGTGAGAAGAACTTTGCAATCAAAATGTGTAAAAAATGACCGGTGAAATCCGAAAGGTGCACTTTGGAATATGTGCCCCTTTGCCCACCTTGGCAGCAAAAAAGTGTGACACATCTGGTATCGCCGTACTCAGGAGAAGTTGGGGAATGTGTTTTGGGGTGTCATTTTACATATACCCATGCTGGGTGAGAAAAATATCTTGGTCAAATGCCAACTTTGTATAAAAAAATGGGAAAAGTTGTCTTTTGCCAAGATATTTCTCTCACCCAGCATGGGTATATGTAAAATGACTCCCCAAAACACATTCCCCAACTTCTCCTGAGTACGGCGATACCAGATGTGTCACACTTTTTTGCAGCCAAGGTGGGCAAAGGGGCACATATTCCAAAGTGCACCTTTCGGATTTTGCAGGCCATTTTTTACACATTTTGATTGCAAGGTACTTCTCACACATTTGGGCCCCTAAATTGCCAGGGCAGTATAACTACGCCACAAGTGACCCCATTTTGGAAAGAAGACACCCCAAGGTATTCCGTGAGGGGCATGGCGAGTTCCTGGAATTTTTTATTTTTTGTCACAAGTTAGCGGAAAATGATGATTTTTTATTTTTTATCTTTTTTCCTTACAAAGTCTCATATTCCACTAACTTGCGACAAAAAATAAAAAATTCTAGGAACTCGCCATGCCCCTCACGGAATACCTTGGGGTGTCTTCTTTCCAAAATGGGGTCACTTGTGGCGTAGTTATACTGCCCTGGCAATTTAGGGGCCCATATGTGTGAGAAGTACTTTGCAATCAAAATCTGTAAAAAATGACCGGTGAAATCCGAAAGGTGCACTTTGGAATGTGTGCCCCTTTGCCCACCTTGGCAGCAAAAAAGTGTCACACATCTGGTATCTCCGTACTCAGGAGAAGTTGGGGAATGTGTTTTGGGGTGTCATTTTACATATACCCATGCTGGGTGAGAGAAATATCTTGGCAAAAGACAACTTTTCCCATTTTTTTATACAAAGTTGGCATTTGACCAAGATATTTTTCTCACCCAGCATGGGTATATGTAAAATGACACCCCAAAACACATTCCCCAACTTCTCCTGAGTACGGCGATACCAGATGTGTCACACTTTTTTGCTGCCAAGGTGGGCAAAGGGGCACATATTCCAAAGTGCACCTTTCGGATTTTGCAGGGCATTTTTTACACATTTTGATTGCAAAGTTCTTCTCACACATTTGGGCCCCTAAATTGCCAGGGCAGTATAACTACGCCACAAGTGACCCCATTTTGGAAAGAAGACACCCCAAGGTATTCCGTGAGGGGCATGGCGAGTTCCTAGAATTTTTTATTTTTTGTCGCAAGTTAGTGGAATATGAGACTTTGTAAGGAAAAAAGATAAAAAATAAAAAATCATCATTTTCCGCTAACTTGTGACAAAAAATAAAAAATTCCAGGAACTCGCCATGCCCCTCACGGAATACCTTGGGGTGTCTTCTTTCCAAAATGGGGTCACTTGTGGCGTAGTTATACTGCCCTGGCAATTTAGGGGCCCAAATGTGTAAGAAGTACCTTGCAATCAAAATCTGTAAAAAATGGCCGGTGAAATCCGAAAGGTGCACTTTGCAATATGTGCCCCTTTGCCCACCTTGGAAGCAAAAAAGTGTCACACATGTGGTATCGCCGTACTCAGGAGAAGTTGGGGAATGTGTTTTGGGGTGTCATTTTACATATACCCATGCTGGGTGAGAGAAATATCTTGGCAAAAGACAACTTTTCCCATTTTTTTATACAAAGTTGTCTTTTGCCAAGATATTTCTCTCATCCAGCATGGGTATATGTAAAATGACACCCCAAAACACATTCCCCAACTTCTCCTGAGTACGGCGATACCACATGTGTGACACTTTTTTGCAGCCTAGATGCGCAAAGGGGCCCAAATTCCTTTTAGGAGGGCATTTTTAGACATTTGGATCCCAGACTTCTTCTCACACTTTCGGGCCCCTAAAAAGCCAGGGCAGTATAAATACCCCACATGTGACCCCACTTTGGAAAGAAGACACCCCAAGGTATTCAATGAGGGGCATGGCGAGTTCCTAGAATTTTTATTTTTTTTGCATAAGTTAGCGGATATTGATTTTTTTTTGTTTTTTTCCTCACAAAGTCTCACTTTCCGCTAACTTAGGACAAAAATTTCAATCTTTCATGGACTCAATATGCCCCTCACGGAATACCTTGGGGTGTCTTCTTTCCGAAATGGGGTCACATGTGGGGTATTTATACTGCCCTGGCTTTTTAGGGGCCCTAAAGCGTGAGAAGAAGTCTGGAATATAAATGTCTAAAAATGTTTACGCATTTGGATTCCGTGAGGGGTACGGTGCGTCCATGTGAGATTTTATTTTTTGACACAAGTTAGTGGAATATGAGACTTTGTAAGAAAAAACAAAAACAAACAAAAAATTTCCGCTAACTTGTGCCAAAAAAAATGTCTGAATGGAGCCTTACCAGGGGGGGTGATCAATGACAGGGGGGTGATCACCCATATAGACTCCCTGATCACCCCCCTGTCATTGATCACCGCCCCTGTAAAGCTCCATTCAGACATCCGCATGATTTTTACGGATCCATGGATACATGGATCGGATCCACAGAACGCATGCGGACATCTGAATGGAGCCTTACAGGGGGGTTATCAATGACAGGGGGTGATCAGGGTAATCAGGGTGATCACCCCCCTGTCACTGACCACCCCCCCTGTAAGGCTCCATTCAGACATCCGCATGATTTTTTACGGATCCATGGATACATGTATCGGATCCACAGAACGCATGCGGACGTCTGAATGGAGCCTTACAGGGGGGTTATCAATGACAGGGGGTGATCAGGGTAATCAGGGTGATCACCCCCCTGTCATTGATCACCCCCCCTGTAAAGCTCCATTCAGACATCCGCATGATTTTTTACGGATCCATGGATACATGTATCGGATCCACAGAACGCATGCGGACGTCTGAATGGAGCCTTACAGGGGGGTTATCAATGACAGGGGGTGATCAGGGTAATCAGGGTGATCACCCCCCTGTCACTGACCACCCCCCCTGTAAGGCTCCATTCAGACATCCGCATGATTTTTTACGGATCCATGGATACATGGATCGGATCCACAGAACGCATGCGGACGTCTGAATGGAGCCTTACAGGGGGGTTATCAATGACAGGGGGTGATCAGGGTAATCAGGGTGATCACCCCCCTGTCATTGATCACCCCCCCTGTAAAGCTCCATTCAGACATCCGCATGATTTTTTACGGATCCATGGATACATGTATCGGATCCACAGAACGCATGCGGACGTCTGAATGGAGCCTTACAGGGGGGTTATCAATGACAGGGGGTGATCAGGGTAATCAGGGTGATCACCCCCCTGTCACTGATCACCCCCCCTGTAAGGCTCCATTCAGACATCCGCATGATTTTTTACGGATCCATGGATACATGGATCGGATCCACAAAACGCATGCGGACGTCTGAATGGAGCCTTACAGGGGGGTTATCAATGACAGGGGGTGATCAGGGTAATCAGGGTGATCACCCCCCTGTCACTGATCACCCCCCCTGTAAAGCTCCATTCAGACATCCGCATGATTTTTTACGGATCCATGGATACATGTATCGGATCCACAAAACGCATGCGGACGTCTGAATGGAGCCTTACAGGGGGGTTATCAATGACAGGGGGTGATCAGGGTAATCAGGGTGATCACCCCCCTGTCACTGATCACCCCCCCTGTAAAGCTCCATTCAGACATCCGCATGATTTTTTACGGATCCATGGATACATGTATCGGATCCACAAAACGCATGCGGACGTCTGAATGGAGCCTTACAGGGGGGTTATCAATGACAGGGGGTGATCAGGGTAATCAGGGTGATCACCCCCCTGTCACTGATCACCCCCCCTGTAAGGCTCCATTCAGACATCCGCATGTGTTTTGTGGATCCGATCCATGTATCCATGGATCCGTAAAAAATCATGCGGATGTCTGAATGGAGCCTTACAAGGGGGGTGATCAATGACAGGGGGTGATCAGGGAGTGTATATGGGTGATCACCCGCCTGTCATTGATCACCCCCCTGTCATTGATCACCTCCCTGTAAGGCTCCATTCAGACATCCGCATGATTTTTTACGGATCCATGGATCGGATCCACAAAACGCATGCTGACGTCTGAATGGAGCCTTACAGGGGGGTTATCAATGACAGGGGGTGATCAGGGTAATCAGGGTGATCACCCCCCTGTCACTGATCACCCCCCCTGTAAGGCTCCATTCAGACATCCGCATGATTTTTTACGGATCCATGGATACATGGATCGGATCCACAAAACGCATGCGGACGTCTGAATGGAGCCTTACAGGGGGGTTATCAATGACAGGGGGTGATCAGGGTAATCACCCCCCTGTCACTGATCACCCCCCCTGTAAGGCTCCATTCAGACATCCGCATGATTTTTTACGGATCCATGGATCGGATCCACAAAACGCATGCGGACGTCTGAATGGAGCCTTACAGGAGGGTTATCAATGACAGGGGGGTGATCAGGGAGTGTATATGGGTGATCACCCGCCTGTCATTGATCACCCCCTGTAAGGCTCCATTCAGACGTCCGCATGTGTTTTGCGGATCCGATCCATGTATCCATGGATCCGTAAAAATCATGCGGACGTCTGAATGGAGCCTTACAGGGAAGTGATCAATGACAGGGGGTGATCAGGGAGTGTATATGGGTGATCACCCGCCTTTCATTGATCACCCCCCTGTAAGGCTCCATTCAGACGTCCGTATGCTTTTTGCGGATCCGATCCATGTATCCGTGGATCCGTAAAAATCATACGGACGTCTGAACGGAGCCTGACAGGGGGGGTGATCAATGACAGGGCGGTGATCAATGACAGGGGGTGATCAGGGAGTGTATATGGGTGATCACCCGCCTGTCATTGATCACCCCCCTGTAAGGCTCCATTCAGACGTCCGTATGCTTTTTGCGGATCCGATCCATGTATCCGTGGATCCGTAAAAATCATGCGGACGTCTGAACGGAGCCTGACAGGGGGGGTGATCAATGACAGGGCGATGATCAATGACAGGGGGGTGATCAGGGAGTTTATATGGGGTGATCAGGGGTTTATAAGGGGTTAATAAGTGACGGGGGGGGGGGGGGTGTAGTGTAGTGTTTGGTGCGACTGTACTGACCTACCTGAGTCCTCTGGTGGTCGATCCTAACAAAAGGGACCACCAGAGGACCAGGTAGGAGGTATATTAGACGCTGTTATGAAAACAGCGTCTAATATACCTGTTAGGGGTTAAAAAATTCGGATCTCCAGCCTGCCAGCGAGCGATCGCCGCTGGCAGGCTGGAGATCCACTCGCTTACCTTCCGTTCCTGTGAGCGCGCGCGCCTGTGTGCGCGCGTTCACAGGAAATCTCGGCTCACGCGAGATGACGCCAATCGGCGTTAGCGTAGCCTGGGAGAGCCGCCGCGATGACGCCTTTCGGCGTTACAGTTGCGGCAAGCGGTTAAATTGGCTCAGATCTCACACAGGTATATCACACCAGGTGCACATAATTAGTAGATCGTTACTCTGCATGTTGAATGAGGCTTGCCCTATTTAAACCTCAGACATTTAGTTTGGTGTGCTCCTGACTGTTGAAGTGAGAGTGAGCACCATGGTGAGAGCAAAAGAGCTGTCAGAGGACTTCAGAAAAAAGATTGTAGCAGCCTATGAGTCTGGGAAGGGATTTAAAAAGATCTCAAAAGATTTTGAAATCAGCCATTCCACTGTCCGGAAGATAGTCTACAAGTGGAGGGCTTTCAAAACAACTGCCAACATGCCCAGGACTGGTCGCCCCAGCAAGTTCACCCCAAGAGCAGACCGCAAGATGCTAAAAGAGGTCTCCAAAAACCCTAAAGTGTCATCTCGAGAACTACAGCAGGCTCTGGCTACTGTTGATGTAGAAGTACATGCCTCTACAATCAGAAAGAGACTGTACAAGTTTAACTTGCATGGGAGGTGTGCAAGGAGGAAACCTTTGCTTTCCAAGAGAAACATCGAGGCCAGACTGACATTTGCCAGAGATAAAGTTGACAAAGACCAGGACTTCTGGAATAATGTTCTTTGGACAGATGAGTCCAAAATTGAATTATTTGGACACAACAGCAGAGGACATGTTTGGCGTAAACCAAACACAGCATTCCAAGAAAAGAACCTCATACCAACTGTGAAGCATGGAGGTGGAAGTGTCATGGTTTGGGGCTGCTTTGCTGCAGCAGGACCTGGTCAGCTCACCATCATAGAATCCACGATGAATTCTACTGTGTATCAGAAGGTGCTTGAAGAACATGTGAGACCATCAGTTAGAAAATTAAAGCTGAAGCGGAACTGGACCATGCAACATGACAATGACCCAAAACATACTAGTAAATCAACCAAAGATTGGCTGAAAAAGAAGAAATGGAGAGTCCTGGAATGGCCAAGTCAAAGTCCAGATTTGAATCCCATTGAGATGCTGTGGGGTGACTTGAAAAGGGCTGTACGTGCAAGAAACCCCTCAAACATCTCACAGCTGAAAAAGTTCTGCATTGAGGAGTGGGGTAAAATTTCCTCAGACCGATGTCGAAGACTGGTAGATGGCTACAAGAACCGTCTCACTGCAGTTATTTCAGCCAAAGGAGGTAACACTCGCTATTAGGGGCAAGGGTGTCCTATCTTTTTCCTCAGTTAGAATAGGCATTTTTGTAGAATGACATTTACAGAAGATCTTGAAAAGACTTTTCTTCAGTTTTCTTTGTTTAGTCGGATTACTTTAATCTCTCTGTATTGTTGAAACGGAGATGAAATAACCTTTTATTAAAAATGTTACAAAAAACCACATGCTTTCAAAGGGTGTCCTAATTTTTTCACATGACTGTATATACATGTACATACATATACACGTACATATAGCAACATACACACAAGGCCTCAGGTATGTTTATGTTGAGGGGTATATACTGGTGCATAAATGGGGGACTTTTATGGGAGTGGGAGGGAGATCGGTCCTGGAATTGAAACATTATAAACATAATTCATTATATATCCTGGGCCTTTATTGATTCCCAACCCTCCTGCTTATTGATAGTTATGACTATTACCTATCTCGGTAGATGTAGTATGGTTCCTGTTCCGTATATGTATTATTATTATTATCTTTACACTTGTCAAGTGGGTTCGAGTATTCTGGACACCCCGGGCCTAAATGAAACATCCAAAAGACAAAATCTCGTTTAGGCCGAGCGGACTAACTGTCTTTAACCTGTGAGTCCACTCAGTCTCTTTCTGTAATATTTTTCTGTTGAGGTCACCGTCTCTGGGAGATGGACGTATCACCTCTATGACACAAAATTTTAGTACCCTGGAGTCTCCATCGTGACAGATCTGGATGTGTCTAGCAATTGGGGTATCCCGTTGGTGTCTGATATCTCCCAAATGATCTCCAATCCTCCTCCTGAGTTCTCTTTTGGTCTTGCCCACGTACTGAAGATTACAAGTACATGTGCATAAGTATACCACCCCTGTGGTTTTGCAATTTGCAAAATCCCTGATGGTGTATGTTTAACATACACCATCAGGGACCAAAAGAGAACTCAGGAGGAGGATTGGAGATCATTTGGGAGATATCAGACACCAACGGGATACCCCAATTGCTAGACACATCCAGATCTGTCACGATGGAGACTCCAGGGTACTAAAATTTTGTGTCATAGAGGTGATACGTCCATCTCCCAGAGGCGGTGACCTCAACAGAAAAATATTACAGAAAGAGACTGAGTGGACTCACAGGTTAAAGACAGTTAGTCCGCTCGGCCTAAACGAGATTTTGTCTTTTGGATGTTTCATTTAGGCCCGGGGCGTCCAGAATACTCGAACCCACTTGACAAGTGTAAAGATAATAATAATAATAATGATACATATACGGAACAGGAACCATACTACATCTACCGAGATAGGTAATAGTCATAACTATCAATAAGCAGGAGGGTTGGGAATCAATAAAGGCCCAGGATATATCATGAATTATGTTTATAATGTTTCAATTCCAGGACTGATCTCCCTCCCACTCCCATAAAAGTCCCCCATTTATGCACCAGTATATACCCCTCAACATGTGTGTATGTTGCTATATGTACGTGTATATGTATGTACATGTATATATATAGATATATGTGTCTGTGTATACAGATGTATATGTGTATATCGAAAAAATAGACAACACTAAGAAATTGAATTGGACCGGGATGCAGAAAAACTGCGTGATATGGAATCAATATGACAGACCATATCATCTATATCTGGACCTTCTTTAATACTGCACATATACACAGATATAAATAAATATGTTTTGTTCACGACCGTGCATACTTGATGGAAGGAGTAAGATATATAGCTCTCCTGTCCAATCACCTTGACGCTTTAATATGACGTCAATGCGCTCCATAGTAACACGGACCATTATCCAGTGACGCCGATGCGTTCCACACTAAACGCGTGGCGTCATAGGCAAAAGGATCAGCTGACTGGACGCACGACGTGCACGTGATGCGTTCCACGGGGCTAGGTAAAACAATGCGCATGCGCAGAGTGACGTAGTTCCGTATCCGCCTCTAACCCAAATGGAACGCACGCCGGAAAAAGAGAAATGAGGAGAAAAAAGGGTACGTGAGCAATTAACACACTAATTAGACCTGATATAATGGTATATTTAAGGGGGCAGTTACAGACATCATTCTGGACTGCAATCTAGCTGGGACACCACCAAAAAAGCGATTGAGCTGACGGTTACCATACCATCCAAACTATCCATTTCACCCCTGATGAATCTGTTAGCATCACCTGGCAGAGGAAACGCGTCGGGAAATACCTTTGAAAGAAGGGAAATACTTTTGAAAGAAACATCTTAACAGGCCAGCATTAGGAGACAGCAACAGGGCCAGAACAACAGGGACAGCCACAGAGAAGTGGGGTCGCCCCGCAGGGGGTGATTCTCCCGCATTTAGGCGGGAGACCTCTCCGCTTTTAGGCAGGAGAACAATAGTCTATCAGGGACATCCTCCTACCTGTCTGAAGCGACTCAGCAACTGAACTTTACCTGGAACCATATTTGTTTCAGCAGGCAACGGTAACCACCACAGACCCCCTTGATCACGCAAGCAGCCGGAATATCTTGATCACACCTGGCCCACGCAACAAACCGTGAGTGGGGATCATAATAAATGGTCAAACCATTGTATTATATTTATGCGATAGGACTACGTATGTGTATGCATAAACTGATGTGCTACATACATATACGGAGTACCTAGTAATTTACGTCTGAGCAAAGTTATGTATGTTTTCTTCTCCATGCAGTCATCATTACTATTACTGTGGGACATATTTTATATATATTATCTGATAAAAGCTAAGTTTTAAAGTAGGATAACAAATCAGTGATATGGATTAATACGCCAGCAGCAGCATATTCACTGAGGCTGGCATCTACAGCAGGGGCTTGGCTGTCAGAAACATCCGGGCCCCTGCCACTGATCGGGCAGGCGCAGCTCAAGCACCCGCCTGATCAGCACACTGTACCTGTACGGAGCTGGGAATCAAGTCACGTCCCACAGCGCCGTACAGGTACAGTGCTGGTATCCTATGGGATAAACCACTGACAGCGATAACATTGATTATTTTGTAACAATGACAACTGTCAATCTACGGGATACTAGACAGCAAGATACTAAGTACTAGGGATGAGCGAACCCGAACTGTATAGTTCGGGTTCGTACCGAATTTTGGGGTGTCTGTGACACGGACCTGAACCCGAACATTTTCGTAGAAGTCCGGGTTCGGTGTTCGTCGCTTTCTTGGCGCTTTTTGAAAGGCTGCAAAGCAGCCAATCAACAAGCGTCATACTACTTGCCCCAAGAGGCCGTCACAGCCATGCCTACTATTGGCATGGCTGTGATTGGCCAGTGCAGCATGTGATCCAGCCTCTATTTAAGCTGGAGTCACGTAGCGCCGCACGTCACTCTGCTCTGATCAGTGTAGGGAGAGGTTGCAGCTGCGACATTAGGGCAAGATTAGGCAGTGATTAACTCCTCCAAAAGACTTCATTCAGTGATCGATCTGCAGCTGTGGATCATTGAACTGCTGCTATTCAATTGCTCACTGTTTTTAGGCAGCCCAGAGGATTTTTCATTCACTTCTTTCTGGGGTGATCGGCGGCCATTTTGTGTCTTGTGGTGCGCCAGCACAAGCTGCCACCAAGTACATTTAACCCTCAATAGTGTGGTTATTTTTTGGCTATATCGTACATCAGGGTCAAGCTGTCACACCAAGTGCATTTAACCATCAATAGTGTGGTTATTTTCTGGCCATATACTACATCAGGGGCAAGCTGAGCCTGTCACAAAGTGCATTTAACCCCCAATAGTGTGGTTGTTATTTGGCTATATCCTACATCAGGGTCAAGCTGTCACACCAAGTGCATTTAACCATCAATAGTGTGGTTATTTTCTGGCCATATACTACATCAGGGGCAAGCTGAGCCTGTCACCAAGTGCATTTAACCCCCAATAGTGTGGTTGTTTTTTGGCTATATCCTATATCGGTCAAGCTGTCGCACCAAGTGCATTTAACCATCAATAGTGTGGTTATTTTTTGGCCATATACTACATCAGGGGCAAGCTGAGCCTGTCACCAAGTGCATTTAACCCTCAATAGTGTGGTTGTTTTTTGGCTATATCCTACATCAGGGTCAAGCTGTCACACCAAGTGCATTTAACCATCAAAAGTGTGGTTATTTTCTGGCCATATACTACATCAGGGGCAAGCTGAACCTGTCACCAAGTGCATTTAACCCCCAATAGTGTGGTTGTTTTTTGGCTATATCCTACATCAGGGTCAAGCTGTCACACCAAGTGCATTTAACCATCAATAGTGTGGTTATTTTTTGGCCATATACTACATCAGGGGCTTGGCTGTGCTTGCTATTTTATTGAGGGGTGAAATACAATTGCCAAAATAGCAGTACCCTAAATCTGGTGTTTCAACTGTGGCCAGCCAATTGTAATACTGTCTGCTGTCTGGCAAAGGATATATTTTTGTTCAGGGTTGAAATACAATTCCCAACTTAGCAATTTCCTAAATTAGTGGTTTCTGCTGTATCAGGGCTACTTTAAATCTAGTCATTAAAAGGGTATATAAGATTCAAGGTGCAGATAGGGTCATTCTCAATAACTTCACACACACGCTACTGTGCATATCCAAGTCAAATTCTGTCCGTAAATGTATACCTGTCACCCAGCGCCTAAATAATAGGCCTCAAATTTATAGTCAGCTAAATCTGTGGTTATTGCTGTGGCTGGGCAAGTTATTTAGTGTCCGTCAAAGCACAGTTTTTGTTCTGGGTTGAAATACAATTCCCAATTTAGCAATTCTCTAAATTAGTGGTTTCTGCTGTATCAGGCCTACTTTAAATCTATCCCTTAAAGGGTATATTAGATTCAAGGTGCTGATAGGGTCATTCTCAATAACTTCACACACACGCTACTGTGCATATCCAAGTCTAATTCTGTCTGTAAACGTATACCTGTCACCCAGCGCCTAAATAATAGGCCTCAAATTTATAGTCAGCTAAATCTGTGGTTACTGCTGTGCCTGTATTAGTGTAATACGGTACCTAAATAGAGAGCCAGATAGTGTTAGGTGTCTGTAAAAAAAGAAGGCCTGAATTTGAATTCAATACATTGGACCAAATAATATTTTTGTTGTTGTGGTGAACGATAACAATGAGCAAAACATCTAGTAAAGGACGCGGACATGGTCGTGGTGGTGTTAGTGAACCCTCTGGTGCTGGGAGAGGACGTGGCCGTTCTGCCACATCCACACGTCCTAGTGTACCAACTACCTCAGGTTTAAACACCTTAAAAACAAGGAAGTCACTCAGGCTCCCCCTGCTACCTCTTCTGCTGCTGCCGCCTCGGCCTCTTCCTCCGCCTCTGGAGGAATGTTGGCACCTGCCGCCCAGCAAACAGGGGATGTACCACCAACACCACCACCTCCGTCACCAAGCATCTCAACCATGTCACACGGCAGCGTTCAGCTCTCCATTACACAAACATTTGAGAGAAAGCGTAAATTCCCACCTAGCCACCCTCGATCCCTGGCCCTGAACGCCAGCATTTCTAAACTACTGGCCTATGAAATGCTGTCATTTAGGCTGGTGGACACAGACAGCTTTAAACAGCTCATGTCGCTTGCTGTCTCACAGTATGTTGTTCCCAGCCGGCACTACTTCTCCAAGAGAGCCGTGCCTTCCCTGCACAACCAAGTATCCGATAAAATCAAGTGTGCACTGCGCAACGCCATCTGTGGCAAGGTCCACCTAACCACAGATACGTGGACCAGTAAGCACGGCCAGGGACGCTATATCTCCCTAACTGCACACTGGGTAAATGTAGTGGTGGCTGGGCCCCAGGCGGAGAGCTGTTTGACGCACGTCCTTCCGCCGCCAAGGATCGTAGGGCAACATTCTTTGCCTCCTGTTGCCTCCTCCTCCTACTCGGCTTCCTCCTCCTCTTCTTCAACCTGCTCATCCAGTCAGCCACACACCTTCACCACCAACTTCAGCACAGCCCGGGGTAAACGTCAGCAGGCCATTCTGAAACTCATATGTTTGGGGGACAGGCCCCACACCGCACAGGAGTTGTGGCGGGGTATAGAACAACAGACTGACGAGTGGTTGCTGCCGGTGAGCCTCAAGCCCGGCCTGGTGGTGTGCGATAATGGGCGAAATCTCGTTGCAGCTCTCAGACTAGCCGGTTTGACGCACATCCCTTGCTTGGCGCATGTGCTGAATCATGGCGCATGTGCTGAAGTTCATTCACAACTACCCCGACATGTCAGAGCTGCTGCATAAAGTGCAGGCCATCTGTTCGCGCTTCCGGCGTTCACATCCTGTCGCTGCTCGCCTGTCTGCGCTACAGCGTAACTTCGGCCTTCCCGCTCACCGCCTCATATGCGACGTGCCCACCAGGTGGAACTCCACCTTGCACATGCTGGACAGACTGTGCAAGCAGCAGCAGGCCATAGTGGAGTTTCAGCTGCAGCACGCACGGGTCAGTCGCACTGCGGAACAGCACCACTTCACCACCAATGACTGGGCCTCAATGCGAGACCTGTGTGCCCTGTTGCGCTGTTTCGAGTACTCCACCAACATGGCCAGTGGCGATGACGCCGTTATCAGCTTTACAATACCACTTCTATGTCTCCTTGAGAAAACACTTAGGGCGATGATGGAAGAGGAGGTGGCCCAGGAGGAGGAAGAGGGGTCATTTTTAGCACTTTCAGGCCAGTCTCTTAGAAGTGACTCAGAGGGCGTTTTTTTGCAACAGCAGAGGCCAGGTACAAATGTGGCCAGCCAGGGCCCACTACTGGAGGACGAGGATGAGGAGGAGGGTGAGGATGAAGCATGGTCACAGCGGGGTGGCACCCAACGCAGCTCGGGCCCATCACTGGTGCGTGGCTGGGGGGAAACGCAGGACGATGGCGATACGCCTCCCACAGAGGACAGCTTGTCCTTACCTCTGGGCAGCCTGGCACACATGAGCGACTACATGCTGCAGTGCCTGCGCAACGACAGCAGAGTTGCCCACATAGGAAGATGCGCGAGTACAAGCGCACGTTGGTAGACGTGCTACTGAGAGCATTCCCAAATGTCACAGGGGAACAAGTGGAAGCCCAAGGCCAAGGCAGAGGAGGAGCAAGAGGTCGCCAAGGCAGCTGTGTCACGGCCAGCTCCTCTGAGGGCAGGGTTAGCATGGCAGAGATGTGGAAAAGTTTTGTCAACACGCCACAGCTAACTGCACCACCACCTGATACGCAACGTGTTAGCAGGAGGCAACATTTCACTAACATGGTGGAACAGTACGTGTGCACACCCCTCCACGTACTGACTGATGGTTCGGCCCCATTCAACTTCTGGGTCTCTAAATTGTCCACGTGGCCAGAGCTAGCTTTTTATGCCTTGAAGGTGCTGGCCTGCCCGGCAGCCAGCGTTTTGTCTGAACGTGTATTCAGCACAGCACAGGGGGGGCGTCATTACAGACAAACGCAGCCGCCTGTCTACAGCCAATGTGGACAAGCTGACGTTCATAAAATGAACCAGGCATGGATCCCACAGGACCTGTCCATCCCTTGTGCAGATTACAATTAACTACCTCCCCTTAACCATATATTATTGTATTCCAGGGCACTTCCTCATTCAATCCTATTTTTATTTTCATTTTACCATTATATTGCGGGGCAACCCAAAGTTGAATGAACCTCTCCTCTGTCTGGGTTCCGGGGCCTAAATATATGACAATGGACTGTTCCAATGTTGGGTGAAGTGAAGCATGATTCTCTGCTATGTCATGAAGACTGATTCTCAGCTGACATGAAGCCAGATTCTCTGTTACGGGACCTCTCTCCTCTGCCTGGGCCTAAATATCTGACAATAGACTGTTACAGTGGTGGGTGACGTGAAGCATGATTCTCTGCTATGACATGAAGACTGATTCTCTGCTGACATGAAGCCAGATTCTCTGTTACGGGACCTCTCTCCTCTGCCTGGGCCTAAATTTATGACAATAGACTGTTACAGTGGTGGGTGATGTGAAGCATGATTCTCTGCTATGACATGAAGACTGATTCTCTGCTGACATGAAGCCAGATTCTCTGTTACGGGACCTCTCTCCTCTGCCTGGGTGCCTGGGCCTAAATATCTGACAATGGACTGTTCCAGTGGTGGGTGACGTGAAGCATGATTCTCTGCTATGGCAAGAAGACTGATTCTCTGCTGACATGAAGCCAGATTCTCTGTTACGGGACCTCTCTCCTCTGCCTGGGTGCCGGGGCCTAAATATATGACAATGGACTGTTACAGTGGTGGGTGATGTGAAGCCAGATTCTCTGCTATTGGGACCTCTCTCCAATTGATATTGGTTAATTTTTATGTATTTCATTTTAATTAATTTCCCTATCCACATTTGTTTGCAGGGGATTTACCTACATGTTGCTGCCTTTTGCAGCCCTCTAGCCCTTTCCTGGGCTGTTTTACAGTTTTTTTAGTGCCGAAAAGTTCGGGTCCCCATTGACTTCAATGGGGTTGGGGTTCGGGACGAAGTTCGGGTCGGGTTCGGATCCCGAACCCGAACATTTCCGGGAAGTTCGGCTGAACTTCTCGAACCCGAATATCCAGGTGTTCGCTCAACTCTACTAAGTACCCCACTTTTCTAGCATAAATTAACAGTTTATGCGCATATACTGTCAGAGAATGCACCTAATTTATGAAGAGGCCTGTGCCTCACCATAAGTTAAGCGCATCTTTCGGCAGCGCAGAAAATACAAAGACCAGTGTACCACACTCCTGTTTTGATGAATCTCCCCCCTAGGTTCTTGAAGTTCATTTTTGTTATTACAGTTCCATTTATTCATCTTTTTTTCAATTTTTGATACTATTGTATCTGGGCAATTTTTTGTTCATATTCGGTGAGATACAGAGTGTGGGTGGCACCACCAGGGTGCACTCTGTATTGTTGGGATGTTTTCTTTTTCTCCAATAGTTTACAGTAATACTTATTTTTAAATAATTGTAATGTTGTTATGATTAGGCTAGATGACTGGTCATAGCACCTTCAAAGATGCAAACTTGTGGAACAGGTAGTACCTACTAAATAAGGCCTAAGGAACAACAACTAGTGAACCAGCAACAACGTCATGGGTGCCCAAGTCTACTTGATGTGCATGGGGAGCAAAGGCTAGACTTTATTTTTTTTTACTTCCAACACAATTTGCTGGCTATGACAGCTAGGTATCATTACATACAAATGGCATAAATTATAACTGTCTTTAGTAAAGGTGCCTCATGCGTTGCAATTTGCCAAGTTTGGAAATCCATAGATGCAAACTAGTCAGAGTGTCTTTTCCTCCAAAACTGACCATGTGAACATAAGAACTGGGCTATGGAGCATTGAAAGAAAGTAGCCCGGCATGATGAATCACATTTTCTTTTACATCATGTGGATGGTTGGGTGCAAGTATGTAGTTTACCTGGGGGAGAGATGGCACAAAAATGCCCATGCTCTTTGGAGGCGGTGTCAGGCTCTAGACAATGTAACCTTTGGTCCTCAAGATAGGTAATCAAGATCATATTAGTGGGAGTCAGACACCCAGCACCCCCACTGATCATCTGTTTTAGGCAGCTATTGGTATAACACTCTGTTGACTTAAGACTCTCTCCAATATGAAGTTACCAGCGCACTAATGGGAGCTGAGCTGTTATACTCCGACATAGCTATTACAAAGTGGATGGAGCAAGCAGCTGCCCAAAAAAGCTGATCAGTGGGGGTGCCTCAACTGACCTGAATATCTACATCCCAGATAATGCCTTGAAATATTCTGATTTAGAAGTTGTATTTATTAAAGGGTAATTCCGGTTATCCCCTACCCACATGATAGTGGAGAAAGATTACATCAGTCCTACTGCTGGAACCCCCACCTATCATCAGAGCCCAGGACCCATACCCCATGGAGCCCCTGAAAATGAGCTCATCTGATCCATTTATTTCTATGGGCGTCCTGTAAATAGCTGAATATAGAGCTTGGTTATCTCCGGATCTCCCATAGAAATGAATGGAGTGGATGAGCGCATGCCCAACTAGCTGCTCAGTTCATTTCTGAGGGGTCGTGTTCTCAACATTGGTGGGGGGTCCCAGCGGTAAGACTCCCACTGACTTAACAGTTAACCCGTATCCTGTGGATAGGGGATAACTTAATAAAATTGGAATACCCCCTTTAAAGGGCAATTTCACCTGAAGTTCATTTATACTAGTACACTGTTGCAATGAAAAATTTTCTCATGGTCCAAAATTCTTTTTATACATTTTTTAGGGGAAGCTACCCCTAAGAAATATAATAATTACAAATTAAGATAGAGCTAATCTCCTAAACACAATGGGAAGGATTTAAGTGCTTGGCAAGTACTGTAGTGTCAGCTCACATCTTCTAGTGTAGCAAATCTTTCCACAGTGTTAGGGGAACTGTTCTGCTTCACTTCAGTATGGTGGAAGGTCAAACTATTAAGTGATAAATGCCGCAGCTACCATTTTATTTTAGCTTCTAAGGTTGATATCTGGGAGGTTAAGCAGTTGCAGTGCATGTACCTCTTATAAAACACTTGTGTGGCATAGCTCTCGGCTACCTACTGTATATAAAATTAAAAAAAACTGTCATGTTAAAAACAGAATATTACATGGTTTTCAAGAGCTAATGCTGCAACAAGACTTCTATAATAATCACAAGCAATGCTATCTAAAAATAAATTTAAAAAAGCCAAGTCAAAGTAGTTTTACACCTTACTACTTTTACCTGACTCCCCAGAGGACACTTTCACTGTTCTTACCTGCAGAATAGACACAGTTTGGGAGAAGTGGTGTTGCTCCATTGTTGAGGTTGAATATAATGCTGCCAGGGGGTGATCAAATTTTTGTAAGTAGCTGTTTGTATACCCCCGGTGATCTAGGTCATGACATAAGCATGCTATTAAAAGCCCTTTCCTCTAGAATAAAAAACAAAACAAAAAGAATATTAAAGAAAATTGTGGAATTATTCTTTATTTTAACTCATCTATCTGCAAATTATGATGCAATTGTTTATTTGTATAGTGTGTACTTGAAAAATACAAGATAAAATACAAAAGAAAAAATATACTAATTCTCCCTGCACTCTACTAGAGGTTTCTAGCCACTCGTGTATCAATACAGCACATTTTAGAGAAATTGGAATTTATTAAAATAACAGTATCCTCACCAAATCTGAATTTGAGTCTATGTTCCTAAAAGGAAGATCTTTTAAAATTAAGCACATTTCAGAAATGGCCTGCTTGTCTTTAAAATGCATTAAATCCACTATCCTTGTATTACTATGATCATCATTACTGTATCTACAGGAATATAACAGATAACTATATTTGTGTTAACCATTGAAGGTTGAAGTGTTACCTCAGGCTGGATTTACAAAATAGTTCATGCCTTAGAAAATGAAGTTTAGAGGTGCACTTACTCACATGTTAGGGTTCTGCAATTAGTAACATATTGTAGCAGAAGCAATTTTATTTAGTTGGGGAAGCTATGAGTAATAACTTTTGCCCATATTTACTAAGTTCTCTGCACCAAAAAATCTGTCTAAAAAAATTGGCACAGCTAAGATTTTCACACTTTTCTCCAATATGCCTGACAAGGGGGCAGAGCCCAAGATGCACCATTTTGTGCCAAAATTCTGGCATAAATATCGGTCTCAAAGTATGTGAAGTGTGAATATGGAGTCTCTGATCCTTTGGAATTCATTGGGTCTGATAAAATTATCCAGATCTATGTATAAATGGAATATTTGTCTGCCATGTCTATTTCAGATCTTGACTATTTCTGTTAATATGAATAAAGAAACTGGTGTGAAAAATGTGTTGAAGGCTTTGTCCATTTTATCTGATAAGACTGGAGGACACTTGTACAAGGTATTGTTCCATTTATTTGATGACCTCTAAATGAACAAGGATTTGTCTGTAAATGTGTGTGTAAAGAGTGAAGCATTGCCTGCATAGTTTGTCTTGGGATTCTGATATATTGTGAATCTAAAGCGTGTAATACAACTGCCAATTTTTCAGCAGAGGTTTGTAACGAGCATTCGTATGAAAGCTTGTTAGCGATCATCTTGCAGTGTACCCGATGATTGAGCAAACGTTTGATCATCAAGCAATCCAAATCAATCCAAATTATCATTTGCAGGCAGAAGATCGTGGGATATAATCACAATCTGTTGCTGGTAAACCACCATACTGTGACCAAAGAAACCAACCAATAACCCCAAAAGGAATGAAGAGAACACTCATATAAAATATATGAAGTTTTTTTAATACATGAAATATACACAAAATGACATAAGGCACAAGGTCATGGGAGGACAGGATGCCCCGTGTGTCGGGGCAACAATCCCCACCCTCACATGCACCGTACTAACAGGGAAACAAACCAGAGAATCCAAGGATACTAAACCACTCACTGATGGGTCTAATGTATGTTACCCAAAAATGACATATGACTAGATACAAAATGTGCATAGTATCAACTGCTACCAGTACCGTGTTGCACTAGCTCATGAAGGTTGTAAAGGCCAGCCTCTACAGTGTACCTCTACAGCTCTGTCCAGACATCCGATGCTTCCACACATCATGGGTAATTAACATATTTCCTATGTTCACTGCTAGTGTCTATATGCATTAGTTATTTTTCTAGTATGTCTACCACTGCCGTGCCCTCGCTCTGTTTATATTTTACATTTGCGACCAGACCTTTTGTTTTCTAACCCACCCCTGCAGGCTGGCCATTACAACCTTCATGAGCTAGTGTAACACGGTACTGGTAGCAGTTGATACTATGCATATTTTGGATTTGCATCTAGTCATATGTCATTTTTGGGTAACATACATTAGACCCATCAGTGAGTGGTTTAGTATCCTTGGATTCTCTAATTTGTTTCCCTGTTAGTACGGTACATGTGAGGGTGGGGATTCTTGCCCCGACACACGGGGCGTCCCGTCCTCCCATGACCTTGTGCCTTATGTCATTTTGTGTATATTTCATGTATTAAAAAAACTTCATATATTTTATATGAGTGTTCTCTTCATTCCCTTTGGTGTTATTGGTTTGTTTCTTTGGTCACAGTATTGCAGGCTAGACCCCAGTGTATTGTATGTATTATATTGGAGTTTTCTTATTGGTTGGGCAAACCACTATACAGCAGGGAGATGAGTGATGGCATAGCGATCGCTCCTCCACATGCTGTGGAGAAAATCATTGCATGTAATAGCAGTGGTCTCCTCCGCTAGCAAGCAGGCAATATATTTCATTAGGAAGTGAAGTTCTTTGGTTAACACAGTATAAAAGCTAGACCTTTTCAGTTACAAAGTTTGAGTTCACCTATGAGGAGACATCTTTGCGAAGGAAAACTGGTGTTCTCAATCAAATATCTGACTGCTTTTGCTGAAACGGGCTTCTCAGCTGATAAGATGATGTTAACTCAATTGGTGATTTAAGTACCTTAATACTGGATGTATTAAGGAGGAGTCTAGATAAAGTGTGGTTTAATTATGTGTTGTTTTATATAACCCTTATTTGTTGTAAGTTAATTCTTTGCATTTACCTAATTTGCTAAAAAAGGACATACATTTGCCTGATCATCACTATTCCCTTAATAAATGTACTTCTTTATTTTACTATTCTAAAAGTGATGTGTGTAATCTCTCTTTAAAAGAGGATCTGAGCCTGAAATGGTGTATTGTTAGTAATTTGCCTGATTTGTTAGCAATACAGTATGCCAACCAATAATTGGTACAGAGTCAGAGAAAAGTGTCATTGCTTGCACCATATATAAAATCCAGCATGAGTCACGTTTATAAATTTAGTGCAGATCTAGACAGACTGTTCTATATTATGCCATTTTACATAGTAAATCTGGTCCATTGTGCACTCTCCCCTAGAAACGCCATATAGACTGATATTTCTAATCAAAATAATAGCTTCTAAAGTAGTAGTGAGTTTATTTTCTTTTTTCTTCCCTAGATGCAGAGTTGGCAATTCCCTAATAGTTGAGCTTGTGTAAAAAATAACTAAGGTACACTTTAATGTATGTTATACAGTACTTCAGGTTAACCATGCACAGTATTAAAAAGAACATTACAATAAGTGGATTGGGTTACAAATAATATAAAGTATGAGAAAGCATATGAAAGTTGTAATACAAATTATGTCCTACCTCCAAATCTGTGAATAAGTCTTTGTTATGTTGTAATATAGCATACATGCAATGTGACACGGTTACTGCATGCTTCCAATTATGATAGGGTACACGCCGATAGTTCTTTTTCACCGACATAGTGAAACGACACAACTTTTCAAGTTCAAAGCTTACAAGAAAAAAAAACAAAAACAAAAAAACACAGGAGTCAACACTAGTCTGGAAACATAAAAGTGGTACAATAGATCGATATATTCTATGATGGAGGGTCTGGCTGAAGAAAAAGCAAACAATTCAACACCACTCTGCAAACAGAAATAATAAAGTAAATACAATAGTGCCATACTCACTATAGAAAATATATTAATGCTACGCTCATAAATGTGAGACGTGAGACATTTTGTGCCTGTCCACCACCGATTGACCACTTTGTAGGACAGTAACCTACACTAAATATTACCTCCGCTGGTGCCATACTTGCCTCCATTAAATTCAGGGATAGTAGGATTTATATTTGCCTTAATAAAAATCTGCCTATGGGACAGAGACAACTCTACTACCCATAATCTACTAATCACTCTGTGAACCAAGGCGGATAAATTATGCCATTTAAATCTGTTAAATAAACTTTATTCATTACGTTAATGTTTAAAATGGGCATTTTTGTTCTTAATAATGCCACACTCAAGACTCCATAAAAAAAAAAAAAAAATGAATGTAAATATCTTCTAATGCAGTGGATCTCCCTAAAACAGATTATTGTCACGGCTGGGGATGGGAGAAACCCTCAGCCGGACGGTACCCGTAGATGTTTGGTCGCTGCTTGGCCAGGACTACAGGATCAGGGAGCAGGTCATCTCCTAAAGCCTCCCTAATCTGACCCTAACTCCTAGCGGCATGAGCCGACCTTAAAGGTAGGAGGACTCATGCTCTGGAACCTTGGGTCCCTACTAACCCTCCGCAGGTCCCTAACCTAGGAGCTGGGTAGACTACCTTTTCCTCCTGGACATGGAGGAACAGAAGCCTAGAATGGCCAAGCTGTAAATAAGGGGAATCCAATACAACTTATGGCAGTGGCAGGTACGTGGAAACAACAACCTCACCTACCTGCCACAGAGTAGGAACCCATGTAAAAGTGCTGTTTGTCCACAACAGAAATGACAACAGCACACACCATACATCACACGGGAAACCAGGAAACCATAAGGTGCAATAAACAAGCAACCACATACACATAAACATCACATCAAACAAGGTAACATTTTATGACCAGAAGGGTGGCCCCCACTGGCAGTTGGTAAATAACCAGGAGGATGTCTCCAGCAAGCATGGCTGAAGTACCCTCTCTGACTACTGCCTTCCACTGAGGCTTTATAGGGCCAAGTAGCCACACCCACAGTCAGACACACCCAGTGCACACACACACTAGGAGGGAAGTTAACCCTTCCAACACCAGGGAAGGTAAAACATCAACATAAAGGGGACGTGCACACAACACATAACACCCCCGTGCACACCGATAAAAAGCACACCTATAGGAGAGGTTGCCAGGTGCAACCGCATGCCTACTGCAGCAAGCTGCCTAGCACCGCTCAGGCTGCTCTGCTGCCACATACCCAATGTTGCCAGCGGCAACCACAGGTGAGGCAACATACAATAGCCCTCACCTGTGATTGACAACAACACCAAGACCGCAGGCAACTGCATGCGGCCACAAGAGTCACGACCAAGGGTCGTGACAATTATCTCCTGTAGGGGATTAGCTCTTTTCCAGGGATTGCAAACACACACTTCTTCACAGACACCAGGATTTAGGGGCCAAACTGTGCTTTATTGTGGTACACGGCATAAAGCACAAACACACAAAGCCAAAATAAAATACCTTGCCCGTCAGGGCCCTAGCTAAACACATAGGTTTCCCTGACTCACCTAAAGCGTAACACAGTTCACACCCGTGATGAGATGCAGCTTTCCCAGCCAAACCTCCAGCAGCCTCCAGGCTGCTCCCACACCAGTGTCTCTTGTGGGATAGTGGTCTCTCAGCCCTCCTGGCTCAGACCACACAGAGCCACTCCAGCCTTCTGTGTGCAAGTCCCCACCCTCTCACTCTGAGGATTCCTTTATCCCTAGGTGATTACTGCACCTGGTCTTTCTTCAGACCTGGTGATTCTGGGGAAGACACAGCAAATCCTGCCATATATCTCCCCTAACAACCATGAGGCCTGTCACTGCCTCACACTCCCTACAAGCAAGGTGGGTGGGCAAAGACTTTGCTAACACTTATTAAAAAGAGTGATTTAAACTACAGCTCCCTCCATGTGCAATATTTAGATGACACTATTTCAGCAAATTATTTAGCACTCACATTTTAGGAAATATCCCCAAACCCTAAAACAATTAGCTCTAGGGTCACTTTAAAGGGGTGTTTCCACCAGGACCACTTTAACCCCACTGCCAATGGTTCAACGGCACATCCTGCCATTTCCAACTGCTCTTATGATCATTCTTTTCTTTTGTCTCCCCAATCCATCTAATTTCTGAAAAATGGAGTGTCCAGAATAATTTTATAATTCTTTATTTGGGTACAGTATGTTTGTGCCAGCGATCACATTGCTAGGCAATAGCATCATTAGATGTTACCAATACAACCAGCCAGTTAGCAGCTTTTCTACTGAGGTTTAATGCTCAGCATGGAAATACTGTGTCTAAACGAAAAACTCCAATGAAATGTAGTTTATTTCTTTGTTGGGGTCTTCTTCCAGGTGCTGCATGGGGGAGGGTCCAGCCCTGGGCTGTATTTAAAGGGGTTCTGCACTTTCAATAAACTGATGATCTATCCTCTGGATAGATCATCAGCTTCTGATCGGCGGGGGTCCGACACCCGGGACCCCCCCCGATCAGCTGTTTGAGAAGGCAGCGGCGCTCCAGCAGCGCCGCGGCCTTCTCACTGTTTACTGCCGGGCCGCCCGCCCACTGACGTCACGACTAGTATCAACTAGCGTGGGCGGAGCTAAGCTCTGTTCACTTGAATGGAGCTTAGCCGCTCCCACTCTAGTTGATACAAGTCGTGACGTCAGTGGGCGGGCGGCCCGGCGGTAAACAGTGAGAAGGCCGCGGCGCTGCTGGAGCGCCGCTGCCTTCTCAAACAGCTGATCGGCGGGGTCCCGGGTGTCGGACCCCCGCCGATCAGAAGCTGATGATCTATCCAGAGGATAGATCATCAGTTAATTGAAAGTGCAGAACCCCTTTAATTAGACTATACTGGAATGAGTGGAAACCAGCACACAATAAGTAATAAGTAAGGCTGAAAAAAGACATCTGACCATCCAGTTCAGCCTGTTATCCTGCAAGTTGATCAAGAGGAAGGCAAAAATTCTGTAAGATAGAAGCCAATTTTCCTCATTTTAAAGGGAACCTGTCACCGGGATTTTGTGTATAGAGCTAAGGACATGGGTTGTTAGATGGCCACTAGCACATCCGCACATCCGCAATACCCAGTCCCCATAGCTCTGTGTGCTTTTATTGTGCAAAAAAAATTATATATGTATATTTTATACATATGAAAATTAACCTGAGATGAGTCCTGTCCCCGACTTATCTCAGGGACAGGACTTATCTCAGGTTAAACTACAGAATCAGCCCAATAAATATTGAGTTTTGTTTGGTTGTTAACCCTTGCTTTCTTACTGGAAAAAAATTGATTAAAATTGATTATTATTTTATAAGTTTTTATGTCTTATTATTTACAACGTTCATCTGACAGATTAGATCATGTGCTATTTTTATAGAGCAGGTTCTTACTGACGCAGGGATACCTAATATGTTTACTTTTTTAAAATTTATTTAGGTTTTACACAATAATATTTTTGAAACCCCAAAAATCATTTTAGTGTTTTTTTTTTTTTTTTGGGCGATTGTCTTAGGTAGGGGCTCATTATTTGCAGGGCGAGATGGCGGTTAGATTTGTACTATTTTGGGGGACAAATGCCTTTTTGATCGCTTGGTGTTGGACTTTTAAGTGATGCAAGGTGACAAAACAATGTTTTTTTTAGCACAGTTTTTTTTTTTTACAGTGTTCATATGAGGGGTTAGGTCATATGATATTTTTATAGAGCCGGTCGTTATGGACGTGGCGATATCTAATATGTATACTTTCTGTTATTTACGTTTTCACAATAATATCATTTTTGAAACAAAAAAAATCATATTTTAGTGTCTCCATAGTCTGAGTCATAGTTTTTTTCAGTTTTTGGGCGATTGTCTTAGGTAGGGTATCATTTTTGTGTGATGAGATGCCGGTTTGATTGGTATTTTTTTTAGGGTGCATACGCCTTTTTGATCGCTTGCTATTACACTTTTATTTTACACCTTTTTTTTTTTTTTTTTTAACGATGTTAACTTGAGAGGTTAGGTCATGTGGTACTTTTGTAGAGCAGGTTCTTACGGACGCGGCGATACCTAATGTCTACTTTTAATTTTTTTAACGTTTAACATAAAAAAGCATTTTTGAAACCCCAAAAAATCATGTTTTAGTCTGAGAGCCTTAGTTTTTTTTTTTTTTTTGGGTGATTGTCTTAGGTAGGGGCTAATTTTTTTCGGGATGAGGTGACGGTTAGATTGGTACTATTTTGGGGGGCATACATCTTTTTGATCGCTTGGTGTTGCACTTTTAGTGATGTAAGGTTAAAAAAAATTGTTTATTTAGCACAGTTTTTATTTTAAAAAAATTGGTGTTCATCTGAGGGGTTAGGTCATGTGATATGTTTATAGAGCTGGTCGATACGGACGCGGCGATACTTTATTTTTTTGGAAAAGGATGCTTTTTTTTTTATTTACTTGAAACTTTAAAAAGAAAAATTGTAAAACTTTATTTATTTTACTTTTTTACACTTTATTTTTTGTCCCACTCTGGGACTTCATCTTTTGGAATCTGATCCCCTTTACAATGCATTCCAATACTTTTGTATTGGAATGCATTGGCTGTATGAGTAATACAGCTTAAGGACTCGGACATCAGGGGGTACCTGTACGCTCTGTGTCCACAAGAGGTTAAGAGAAAAAAAAATCCCTGGATAAATGACCCTCCTTCAGAAATCTGGTAACCATAGCCTGTAATATTATTACTCTCCAGAAATACATCCAGGCCCCTCTTGAACGCTTTTAGTGAATTCACCATCACCACCTCCTCAGGTAGAGAGTTCCATAGTCTCACTGCTCTTACCGTAAAGAATTCTGTTCTATGTTTGTGTGGAAACCTTCTTTCTTCTAGACGCAGAGGATGTCCCCTTGTCAGAGTCCTGGGAATAAATATATCATGCGGGAGATCTCTGTACTGATCCCTGATATATTTATACATGGTTATTAGATCCCCCCTTAGTCGTCTTTTTTTCTAAAGTGAATAACCCTAATTTTGATAATCTTTCAGGGTACTGTACTCCACCCATTTCAGTTATTACTTTAGTTGCCCGCTTCTGAAACCTCTCCAAGCTCTGCTATGTTTGCCTTGTTCACAGGAGCCCAGCACTGTACACAGTACTCCATGTGTGGTCTGACTAGTGATTTGTGAATTGGCAGGACTATGTTCCCATCATGGGTATCTATGCCCCTTTTCATATACCCCATTATTCTATTGGCCTTGAAAGCAGCTGCTTGACACTGGTTTATACAGCTAGTCTGGCTGTCCATTAAAATTCCCAAGTCCTTTTCCATATCAGTGCTACCCAGTGTCTTACCATTTAGTATATACTAGTGACTTGCATTATTCCTTCCCATATGCATAACCTTACATTTATCAGTGTTAAACCTCATCTGCCACTTCTCTGCCCAAGCTTCAATCTATCCAGATCCATGTGTAGCAGTATACCGTCCTCTTTCGTGTTAATTATTTTACACAGTTTAGAATAATAGGCAAATATTGATATTTTACTGTGCAAGGCTTCTACAAGATCATCAATAAATATACTGAAGAGAATAGGGCCCAATACTGACCCCTGTGGTATCCCACTAGTGACAGTGACCCAATCTGAGTGTGTACCATTAATAACCACCCTCTGTTTTGTTTTCTTGTTACTTACATACATACATACATTTTCCCCCAGTCCAATAATTCTAAGTTTATATACTAACCTTTTAAGTGGTACAGTATGACATGCTTTGATAAGTCAAGATATATGACCACCCCTGTCCAATCTACAACTTACCTACTTCTAGAAACTCATGAAATTAGTTTGACAGGGGCGATTACGCAAGAAGCCGTGACAATATGGTGTTATATGCATATTTACATTGAGATACTTACAGCATAGCATCTCTTCAAACAGTTTACCCACAAAAGATATTAGACTTACTGGCCTATAGTTTTTTGGCTCTGTTTTTGACCCCTTTATGAATATTGGCACCACATTTGCTAAGCCCCAATCCTGTGGAACACTCCCTGTCATTATAGAGTCAGGAAATAAGGGTCTCTCTATGACATGACTTAATTATATAGGTGGGTGGATACCATGTGGACCAGGTGATTTGTCTATTTTAATATTTTTAAGACACGGCTGCACTTCCTCCTAGGTCAGACAGGCCAATTTTTTTTATTACTTAATTTTTATGCATTTACAAAACACATCCTAAAAAAATACACAAAAAACTAATTACATTTTTCAGTCTATTTTTTTTTTTTTTACCCAAGACCTCCCCCCACCCATCATCCCCCCCTTCCCCCGAGAGAAAGAGAGAGAATACATTTTTTTTAAATAAAAATATATTGTTATTCAACCATTGGTTCCAAAGTTTGGAGAACCAATCCTTTATTCCCCTATTATAATATATTATCCTCTCTGTTTTCATCAGATTATCCAACAATCTCCTCCAGTCTATCACAGAAGGTGGGTCTTTTTCAATACATTTTTCTAAAAATTAGAATTCTTGCTTGAAACAACAGTTTTGATTTTAGAGACCCGCAAATGTATTGTACCACCTAATATGCAGGCCACTGGATCTTCCTCTACTTGCATTCCCAATTTTTTTTTTTTACATTATCCGCCATCTCAGACCAGTATCAGAACAGTTTTGGACATCTCCAAACTAAGAAAAATAGGCATACTTGTTCCATGCCACATCTAAAGCATTCACCTGTGGGTTTCAAACCCAATTTTTATTAAGTGGTAGATGCGAACGATATAGCCTATGAATAAAACAAAATTATAATTGAGAGACCCCGTGTGAGGCCCTCAATGAGACCTCCTCAATACATCCTCCAACTGCTCATCTGATCATGGACCGTATATCTCGGAGGGCATACAGTCGTGTGCAAGAGGCCTTTAGCTACTATTTTGATCTTACTTTGTTTAATCTTCAGCAATAATTTCTATCTTCTCGAAATACTACCTTTTACCTTTCTATTAACGAGAAATTGATTTCTATTGGGCCTTTTCATATCATACCGATGATGAGTAAATTGCATCCCTCAATTGCAAATATAGAAGAAAAAAAACTCTTTATTCGAAATCCCAAATTATTTTCTCAGTGTTTCAAAATCTTTTTATATATCCCCTCAAACACGTGACACAACAAACAAATTCCCTTATTTTCCCAATTTACATAATATTTAATTTTCAGAATTTCTCTCAAATTATCCATAACACAAAAAAAAAAAACTAGCTGGAAACCACACTGGAGCACACTGAAGTACATAAAGAATCCAAGGAAGAAAGACCATCTGTCATGGATGGTGTTGCAGAAAACTAGAAGACAACAAATGAAGATCCGACTGACTTGATCCCAAACTAAGGAACATAAGGGTGAGCCCTGTAAAAGCCCTAGCGCTCTTCCTGACTTCTCAGCCTATGCAAAGATCTCTATGATAGATAATTGTATGCCCTCGTGCCTCGACTGTATGACACCTGAACACTCTATAATAGTGAGGGGACACGAACACCGGCTCCCTACACTTAATATGGAGGGAGTCAGGGTCACCTAGGATCAAGCCAACAGGAAAACACAAATAAAGGAACAGACTTATCTATAGAAGAATCAGTTGCAGCATCCAGCATGAGCACAATCCAGGAAGTTGTATAAACCGCAAAGTGATGCAGTATGGGAGGGGATTTAAAGGGATGCAATCGGTGTAACTAGATGAAAGCTGAGAGAGGGAAACGAGATGACAAAACAAAAGCAAATCAAAAGAACCTCAAGCAAGAGGTTCTGAAGAACGTCTGTTAGAGCTTCTCAGATATCTGGCAGTGACACCATCTTTATCAAGTTAATTTGACCCATCATTGACAATGGTAACCTTCTCCAGATGTGAATTGTTTTTTTTCAATTCATCTATAAGAGGGAACACATTCAATTTGACATATTCACCCAAACTCTGTGTAATATTTACTCCCAAATACTTAAAACTACTTCCCCTATCTACGATGTGTACCTCAAAACACCTCTCCCCTTCTCCTAGTAACATCAAATATTTTCAATCCTGAATAATATCCATTTTTTTCAATTATACCCATTTAACCAACTCAATATCTGTGTCCCCCCCCAAAACAATAAAATATCATCCACATACAGTACAGACCAACAGTTTGAACACACCTTCTCATTCAAAGAGTTTTCTTTATTTTCATGACTATGAAAATTGTAGATTCACACTGAAGGCATCAAAACTATGAATTAACACATGTGGAATTACATACATAACAAAAAAGTGTGAAACAACTGAAAATATATGTCATATTTTAGGTTCTTCAAAGTAGCCACCTTTTGCTTTGATTACTGCTTTGCACACTCTTGGCATTCTCTTGATGAGCTTCAAGAGGTAGTCACCTGAAATGGTTTTTACTTCACAGGTGTGCCCTGTCAGGTTTAATAAGTGGGATTTCTTGCCTTATAAATGGGGTTGGGACCATCAGTTGTGTTGTGGAGAAGTCAGGTGGATACACAGCTGATAGTCCTACTGAATAGACTGTTAAAGAAAAACGAGTGGCCATCATAACTTTAAGAAATGAAGGTCAGTCAGTCCGAAAAATTGGGAAAACTTTGAAACTGTCCCCAAGTGAAGTCACAAAAACCATCAAGCGCTACAAAGAAACTGGCTCACATGCGGACCGCCCCAGGAAAGGAAGACCAAGAGTCACCTCTGCTGTGGAGGATAAGTTCATCCGAGTCACCAGTCTCAGAAGTCGCAGGTTAACAGCAGCTCAGATTAGAGACCAGGTCAATGCCACACAGAGTTCTAGCAGCAAACACATCTCTAGAACAACTGTTAAGAGGAGACTGTGTGAATCAGGCCTTCATGGTGGAATATCTGCTAGGAAACCACTGCTAAGGACAGGCAACAAGCAGAAGAGACTTGTTTGGGCTAAAGAACACAAGGAATGGACATTAGACCAGTAGAAATCTGTGCTTTGGTCTGATGAGTCCAAATTTGAGATTTTTGGTTCCAACCACCGTGTCTTTGTGCGACACAGAAAAGGTGAACGGATGGACTCTACATGCCTGGTTCCCACCGTGAAGCATGGAGGAGGAGGTGTGATGGTGTGGAGGTGCTTTGCTGGTGACACTGTTGGGGATTTATTCAAAATTGAAGGCATACTGAACCAGCATGGCTACCACAGCATCTTGCAGCGGCATGCTATTCCATCTGGATTGCATTTAGTTGGACCATCATTTATTTTTCAACAGGAAAATGACCACAAACACACCTCCAGGCTGTGTAAGGGCTATTTGACCATAAAGGAGAGTGATGGGGTGCTGCGCCAGATGACCTGGCCTCCACAGTCACTGGACCTGAACTCAATCGAGATGGTTTGGGGGTAAGCTGGACCGCAGAGTGAAGGCAAAAGGGCTAACAAGTGCTAAGCATCTCTGGGAACTCCTTCAAGACTGTTGGAAGACCATTTCAGGTGACTACCTCTTGAAGCTCATCAAAAGAATGCCAAGAGTGTGCAAAGCAGTAATCAAAGCAAAAGGTGGCTACTTTGAAGAACCTAGAACACTTTCACACTTTTTTGTTATGTATATAATTCCACATGTGTTAATTCATAGTTTTGATGCCTTCAGTGTGACTACAAATTTCATAGTCATGAAAATAAAGAAAACTCTTTAAATGAGAAGGTGTGTCCAAACTTTTGGTCTGTACTGTACATTATTTTCTCCCTTACATTACAATATTGAAAACCCTTAATATCTTCATTTTCTCTAATAATTATCACTAGTGACTCTATTGCAATTGCGAAGAGCATAGGGGACATCCCTGCCTAGTGCCCCTAAAAAGGGCAAAGGGCAGGGACATCACCCCGTCCACAACCACCCTCGCTCTAGTGGTGTGAATAAATCAATTTAATCCAACTTATAAAAGAATCCCCAAAACCAAAACATTTAAGAACCTCCGACAGATATTCCCACTATATGCAATCAAATGCTTTAGTTGCATCCAGTGACAATATCCTTTTTTACTATTTTTTATCTTTATTTCTCTCTATGTTCATAAATACTCTTCTGATATTAGAATATATCAATCGACCAGGAATAAACACAGTTTGATCTTCATTTATTATTGTTTTTATTACTTTTGTTAACCTATCTGCTAATACCCTAGCTAATAACTTAATATCGGTATTCAACAATGAGATAGGCCTATATGACTCTGGCTTTAATAGATCTTTTTCAGCTTTTGGGATCAGAACTATAGTAGCTTCGTCCATTGAGTCGGGCAACTTTTTTGACCTCTTGGCCTCAATCAGGGTCTCTATTAATTCTGGGAGAAGTATTTGACTAAATTCCTTATATACTTCAAATGATAACCCATCTCCTCCCAGAGCCTTTTTATCTCTAGTTGAATTCAAAGCTCTCACTAATTCTTCCAATTGTATATTCTCCTTTAATTGATTTTTCAGAGCTTTCGTAAGCTTCATGAAGTGAATATTATTTAGATATTGACACAATTCCTCCTTTTTGCACAGAATTCTTGATTTATACAATTCTTGATAGTATACACTAAATACATTATTGATCTGTTCAGGGTTTTTTACAATTTGTCCTTTATTATTCTTTATTGCACCTATCCAACGTTTTTGTGGTTGATTTTTAATTATTTTAGCCAAAAGCTTGCCCACTCTATCACCCTCTGCAAAAAACAGAGCCCCTGAAAAAATAGCGATGTTTGAGATTTTTCAATATATATTTATTTTACTTTTTTTTGTTCTTCTTGCCAAATTCTCAAAATTTTAAATGAGGGATCATATGCACAGTGTTCTTTTACTTCCTTTAACGTCTGCAGAACGTCTGTTCTGCACCCTGTATTTTGCATCCTGTTCTGCACCCTGGATTTTACTTCCTTTAACGTCTGTTCTGCACCCTGGATTTTACCATTTACTTTTTTTTTTCAATTACTAAGGCTACCTTCACACTCACTTTTTAGGCAGATCTGTCATGGATCAGCAAAAACTGATCCATTACAATGTTACAACTGCATGCATCTATCATGAACGGATCCATTTGTATTATCTGTAACATAGCCAAGACGGAATCGTCATGAACTCCATTGAAAGTCAATAGGAGACTGATCTGTTTTCTATTGTGCCAGAGAAAACGGATCCGTCCCCATTGACTTACATTGTGTGTCAGGACAAAACCGTTTGGCTCAGTTTTGTCAAGCGGACAGAAAAACGCTGCAGGCAGCGTTTTGGTGTCCGCCTCCAGAGCGAAATGGAGACTGATCGGAGGCAAACTGATGCATTCTGAGAGGATCCTTTTCCATTCAGAATGCATTAGGGCAAAACTGATCAGTTTTGGACCGCTAGTGAGAGCCCATAACGGATCTCACAAACGGAAAGCCAAAACGCGAGTGTGAAAGTAGCCTTACTTGTTTATACAATATTCCTCTCAGAAATGCCTCGACGCATCCCAAACCACTTGATTATTAGGAGTTAGAAGATAGGAGGGTATTGCGAAGTCTGAAATACATTAGTTTGAAGTTAATGAGCGATTAATAAGGAAAGAGGCTGTCAGTTGGAAAGGCCCAATCCAAAGCACTCTTTCCCTTGCTCATAAACTGGAGAAAAACACCTCTAACCTCCAAATGCCCTCTCCAGGTGGATCACTTCTCCTCTCCTCCTCTCCATAGCGGCACACGCGCCGTCACATCAGGCACACCGAGCTGAACACTGCCAGCAACCAGCTCTCAACAACTCCATTACTGCCCCCAGAGGGATCCGACTCTCCACTGTGTCACCTCCAAGGATGCTGCACCAGGCTGGATTAGGCTGGGCTGAGCAAGTCAAGCGAGGTTGAGCAGCCTGTACCGGGTCAGTCCCGCAGCTTCTCCACCGCCCTCATGTCCCTGGCTTCTCCACATTGCCTGCAAGATCCGGATCAGGTAGCGGAGGCGGGGGACAGAGTTTCGCATCAAACGTCAGATGCTCGTATGCTCCCCATTTTGTCCAGACAGGCAAAATTTAATGGGGAGTTTACACTCTGCATTTCAAGTTAGTCAGCGAATACAGTAGAGAATTTTTTTTTTGCAATAGTCTCACTTTCTCATCCTCACCCTCTACAACTTTCCCTCATTACGTAAAGGGCCAGCAGTTTCTTGTTTTAACTTTTTACCGTATATAATTGAAAAGCTCTACATACTATTTCAACGAAGATCGATAAAACATATGACTACCGTATTTTTCGCCCTATAAGACACACCTGCCAATAAGATGCACCTAGGTTTTTGAGGAGGAAAATAAGAAGAAAATTTTTTTAAACAAAAAGGTGTGCTTTTGGTGGGTTTTGAACTAATGGTGGTCTGTGGATGACACTGTTATGGGGGATCTGTTGAGGACACTGTTATGGGGGATCTGTTGAGGACACTGTTATGGGGGATCTGTTGAGGACACTGTTATGGGGGATCTGTTGAGGACACTGTTATGGGGGATCTGTTGAGGACACTGTTATGGGGGATCTGTTGAGGACACTGTTATGGGGGATCTGTTGAGGACACTGTTATGGGGGATCTGTTGAGGACACTGTTATGGGGGATCTGTTGAGGACACTGTTATGGGGGATCTGTTGAGGACACTGTTATGGGGGATCTGTTGAGGACACTGTTATGGGGGATCTGTTGAGGACACTGTTATGGGGGATCTGTTGAGGACACTGTTATGGGGGATCTGTTGAGGACACTGTTATGGGGGATCTGTTGAGGACACTGTTATGGGGGATCTGTTGAGGACACTGTTATGGGGGATCTGTGGGCGACACTGTTATGGGGGATCTGTGGGCGACACTGTTATGGGGGATCTGTGGGCGACACTGTTATGGGGGATCTGTGGGCGACAATGTTATGGGGATCTCTGGATGGATCTTATTGGGGTCTCTGAATGGCACTGTTATGGGGATCTGTGAATGACACGGTTATGGGGGGGGATCTGTGGATGACATATATGTGTTATCCACAGATCCCCTCCATAACAGTGTCCCTGTAGTGAATGGCCCCCAATACAGGGTATGGGGTTTTAGAATGACAGCGTGGCCCGTGCAGTGACTGTATTCTAAACAGGGCCCGCTCACTGTATATACCGTAATCTTAACTATAATTGTGGGCATTGTTAATATATACAAATTCAGGGTTATCAGCGCCTGTATTACTTACAACAAGCGTTCGGTAGCAGAGAGGAGGGAGGAGGCAGGCCGGGAGGATGGGCGCTGGCAGTGTGAGTCACTACATCACGCCGCCTGCTTCATTCATAAAGTGGGCGGCGCAGGCGCGTGATGTAGTGACTCACGCTGCCAGCGCCTGTCCTCCTGGCCTGCCTCCTCCCTCCTCTCTGCTACCGAGCGCTTGTTAAGTAATACAGGTGCTGATAACCCTGAATTTGTATATATTAACAATGCCCACAATTATAGATAAGATTACGGTATATACAGTTAGCGGGGCCCGTGTAGTGGAATACAGTCACTGCACGGGCCCCGCTGTCATTATAAAAGCAGATGCCGGCCCCCAGCCCCTCCTCCGTCTCAGCTGATAAACCCCCGGCACAGCATATCATTGACAGTTCGGCAAAATGCAGCATTCGCCCCATAAGACGCACTGCTATTTTCCCCCACTTTGGGGGGGGCGGGGGGGAGTGCGTCTTATAGGGTGGAAAAACACGGTATACATCTGTTTAAAGTAGAAGTTATCTTGCAGTAGAAAACCTTATGTATGCTGAGGGACAGGCAACAGAGGGTTGTAGTCAATGGAGTACATTCAGACCAAGGTCTTGTTACCAGTGGGGTACCTCAGGGATCTGTTCTGGGACCCATATTGTTTAATATCTTTATCAACGAAATTGCAGAAGGCCTCGATGGTAAGGTGTGTCTTTTTGCTGATGACACAAAGATTTGTAACAGGGTTGATGTTCCTGGAGGGATACACCAAATGAAAAAGGATTTAGGAAAACTAGAGGAATGGTCAAAAATCTGGCAACTAAAATGTAATGTTGATAAGTGCAAGATAATACACCTGGGGCGTAAAAACCCAAGAGCAGAATATAAAATCAGTGATACAGTCCTAACCTCAGTATCTGAGGAAAGGGATTTAGGGGTCATTATTTCAGAAGACTTAAAGGTAGGCAGACAATGTCATAGAGCAGAAGGAAATGCTAGCAGAATGCTTGGGTGTATAGGGAGAAGAATTACCAGTAGAAAGAGGGAGGTGCTCATGCCGCTATACAGAGCACTAGTGAGACCTCATTTGGAGTATTGTGCGCAGTACTGGAGACCATATATCCAGAAGGATATTGATACTTTGGAGAGAGTTCAGAGAAGAGCTACTAAACTAGTTCATGGATTGCAGGATAAAACTTACCAGGAAAGATTAAAGACCTTAACATGTATAGCTTGGAAGAAAGATGAGACAGAGGGGACATGATAGAAACTTTTAAATACATAAAGGGAATCAACAAGGTAAAAGAGGAGAGAATATTTAAAAGAAGAAAAACTGCTACAAGAGGACATCGTTTTAAATTAGAGGGGCAAAGGTTTAAAAATAATATCAGGAAGTATTACTTTACTGAGAGAGTAGTGGATGCATACAATAGCCTTCCTCCAGAAGTGGTAGCTGCAAATACAGTTGAGGAGTTTAAGCATGCATGGGATAGGCATAAGGCCATCCTTCATATAAGATGGGGCCAGGGGCCATCCATAGTATTCAGTATATTGGGCAGACTAGATGGGCCAAATGGTTCCTATCTGCCGACACATTCTATGTTTCTATGTATGATGATCTTACAAGTGTTCAAAAGACGATGTAAAGACTATATCTGCACATAGGATCATATAGAGGTCTCCTATACTGGCTTCCAACGTTTAAAGGGGTTGTCCGCGTTATGAAAAAAAAATATAGCACTGAAAATCTGATGGGCAGCAATATATAACTCTGATGGGCAGCAATATATAACTAAGCTAAGCAAGTTTTATGCAAAAAAAACAAAATGTATATTTCATAATTTCCCTGGTTCTCTTCTGGCCCTTTGTTTACATGCAATAACAATCTCTGCCCCTTCCCCTTCCTCTGCTAAGGAAGTGGCTACAAGAGCTGCCCTGAGTGACATGTCTGCCTGCTGGGAGAATCAGCAGCATGTTGTATGTGTAGAACTACAAGTCCCAGCTGTACAATGACACTGCTAAGGGAGTGAATACAAGAGCTGCCGTGAGTGCTGGGAGAATCAACAGCAACTTGTAAGTGTAGAACTACAAGTCCCAGCTGTATCATGACACTGCTAATATACACAGGATGTTCCCCCTACCTTCTTCTGCAATGCTCTCTCTAGTCTGTCAGCTCCTGTGCCCAGAATTGTCACTGCTGCAGCCACCCAGTCTGTGCAGCTGAAGGGGTTAAGAATCCTAGGACAGAGCAGACGGCAGTGAAGGGGGGCGTGGCCAGCACAGTAACGTCTCGTTTACAGGCTTGTAAATGAACTTTATCAGAGCAGGGAGAGAAGCTTACATCACAGGTGTGACCCTCAGTGAAATTTGAGAAACCAGCCCCTGGAGACAAAGTGAGTTAATTGGAAAGCTTCTCTCCCTGCTCTGATATTGTCACGAGGGTGTCAAGAGCCACGCCTGACTCCGTTGTACCCGGGGTCAGGAGGTCGCAGCGGTTGGCTGCACGCTCTATGTCAGATAGGGAAGTGTCCTTATTGTAGCTTTCTGGGTTTGCTTTACAAACCCTTTTGGCTCACTCAGGGATCCGTAGCTCCTTCTCTCAGCTGTTCCTTGTCCAGCACTCCCAATCCTCCTTATATTCCCCTCTCACACTTCTCTGGTTGCCAGATATAGAGCTTCCTGCCTGGACATCTATTCTGACCCACTGGAGCTGTGTTGCTGCGTTCTCTGAGTGTTGCCTTAGAACGCTACCCTCCGGATCCCTGTTGGACCTTTGTGGACAATTGTTGCCATCCACCTGGGTGTTTGTGTTTGTCTGTGTTTGTCTGTCCTCTCCCTGGTGTTTCCCTCTTAGTGCAGTGGTGAGGACTAGCGATCCCACCGGCCCGTTCATTATCTAGGGCTCATTTCAGGGAAAGCCAGGGTTTAGGCACGTGATCGCCGCACGGGTGAGGAACCCGTCTAGGGACGTCAGGGCAGGCAGGTGCCAGCTGCAAGGTGAGTTAGGGGTCACCACCTTTCCCTCTCCCTTGGGCAGGGCTTTCCCTGTTTTCCTCCCTGTGCGTGTTGCCGGTCATTACAGATATTTTTTTGTTCTTTCTTTGTTTCTAACTATTTGCCTAGTTAGAAACAAAGAAAGAACAAAAAAATAACTTGGATAACTCCATTAATGTCATTTATACCTATAGAAAGGTTCCCTAAAGAAACTTTTGCATGAAATACCTCCAGTGCTATAGTTTACAGGTTATACTTAAAAAACGCACCAGTGGGGAAAAAAACACAGCGTTACCGCATTAGAAATCTACTTATGTATTTATATCCAAGCATCACAATACCGATCTCTGCACTCAAAGACTGTTGCCAAAAACATCAAATCAAGAAAAAAGAAGGAAAAATAACATCCTATGACTAGTCACATCAGACAGGGTATAAAAACTGCCGCATGGGCAGGTAGTGGGTAACCACTGATGAAGGAGGCAGGTTGGACCTCCGAAAACGCGTCTGGTGAAGCACAGTAGACCCGCATCCATACAATTTGATAGACAACAAATAATTACTCATTTCTTCCAAGCGCTTCCAATATTGATCTTCTCTCCTTTTGAATGAAGATCACCGTACAGTGAACGCAGACCGACCCGCAACACGGTGACGTCACACCCATGTACGACGCCAAACGAGGAGACTCGGACATCAAGCAAGGAGACTCAAATGGCGAATTAGCGGTCGCGGCTGACAAGCTCACCAGAGAAGGTAACTACAGTCAGGGTACAGACTTACTTACCTTGTGGGACGCCACAACAGGTACAACACCCAACTATTGTATTTTAGTACTAAAATAGATAGCCCTGCTTTTGTCATAAGAGACTGGCTACTACTAACAAACTTATTGTGAAGAAACGTCTCAAGTGGATGTTGAATGTAATAATAAACTAACTTCCAAATAAGCAGACAAACTGTAATGAAGATTATATCTGAAATTGCCATTAAAAAAACTGCAAAAGTCCACCATATTTGTGACAACAGAGTGGTGACATTGCCAGCAATATAAGGACAGTTACCACACTACAGCTAATAGCTGTAGAAAAGAAAATAGCACTGCATGGTGGTGACAATTGCCAAACAATTATCCATCCTGCACTTTCTATATTTTTATATCTTTATATTCTATATATGCTTACTTTTATTGATTTGTGCATTAATATTTTACTCCTATTCATACTCCACTCCCACTGACATGGCACAACAGTAACGGGGGTTCTCTTCCCCAATGGAGGGCTGGATTGAGTAAATGTATATTAATTTTCAATGTATGACTTTTTTAATAGATTTTTTGTGGTTGATGTTTATAGGAAATAAAATGGATTTTGGTCACACCTACATTGCTCTCTGTTTGTGACCAGGTGAAGAGTGCCAGTTCATAATATTTCATATTCCATGTGTATTTATTTTAGTTTTTTCCTCAATGTATTTCTAACCACAGTCCACATGTTAATTTTCCACACTTAAATGTTCCCGGAGTGCTTTAGACAGGACTTTACATGAAGGCAGACCCCTCCTACAGTTTTTTACGATGCTTTCTAAACAGACTGTAAATCTGTAATAGCCATCATCCAGCCATGTCTCAGTTAATCCTAATATGTCATGGTTCTCCTCAGACATTAGTGATTCCAGTTCACCAATTTTATTGGTAAGGCTTCTGGCATTAGTATACATACAATGCTGTGCCTTTTCATGAGTGTAAACAGTTATATCTACTTATTTTAATTATAATGGGATGGGTATTCATTTCCTTTAAGAGCAATATTTATATTTCCTTTAAGAGCAAAGATTAATATTCACTATTTTGTATGGATTTTCATGTAGGCCGAAGTAAGTCCATGGGAAGATTACCATGCCTTTGTTGTATTTGTTATTTGGACGTGAATTCCACAGTGTGAGAATTGTCTATATGTTCCTCAAAGTATACATTCATGTATCAAAATTTGTCCATCGGCTCTAAGACAAGGGCTCCAGATGTCAGAGGTATGTAGTATTGAAAATATCAGGCATGTATGAGTTAACCCTTAATGGTATGATGCTTATAGCTTATACAACAGTGCCACCTAGATATGAGCAGTTAATACTAAACCAGTAGCAAAAATGCATTCTGGGTAGTATTATGACGTCACATTCCTTATAAATGCAAACCCCATCCAATAATTATTGGAAAGTTCAAAACTAGGAGGTTGTGTTCATCTGATAAGTTTTGGGTTAAGAAACCAGATACCAAAAAGAGAAAAAAAAAAAAAGACAGAAAGAAAAAAACAAAGAAAGAATGGGAGATCTCTGGAGAAAGATTTGGATTATCAGAAAAACTCTTGAGAGCTGACTGCCCCAAGACTCTGCACATCACTTGACCCTTGGGTAATGTATATTTTTGTTTTATGTAGTATTGATCTAAATTAATTGGCTTGATACTTAACCAGATACCTGCTCATTTGCGGACATGTAACGTTAGCTGCTACATCAATATTTTTGCTTAATTTCAGTTACAATGCATATAACTGAATAAAGGGGATAATACTGGAGAAACTCTCTGTTGGGAATCTTTATATTTCCTAGTTTGATATCAAGCCAATAATTTATAACTTTTGTTGCAATACTACCCCATATCTGAGATTGGTCATCATTTTGGGCAGAGCAAGTGCTCGTGTCTGTCATTTTCTTAATTGAGTTTTGCGCATAATCCATTGATTTTATATCTCTCACAATTTTAAAGCCATATTGCATAATATTCTTGTGTTGGTCGAGTAGTTTGTTGGCACCATATAGTGGTACCCTGTATTACTGATTGCACAAAATAATCAGGTTCTCGATTGAACTCTTTTTGAGATGTTTATGTCCATCTCGCGGATCAATATCATTTGCATGGTTTTTCTTTTGACCCGTTAATTTTATTTGGAATATATATATATCAAACAAATAAAGTAGCAGCACACCACTAAATGCACTAAGACTGAGTGAACAGGTGAATGTTTGAATGTATTGATCAAAAATATGTCAAGCCCACCTATCAGATGACAAGGTAGCTTCTTATCAGGTGGGACCTACTCTAACACGGAGGGTCCAGCTCCATTGTTACTCTGATTAAAAACACCAAGGGGTTGGGGATGGGCGGGGAGTGGCAAGTTCCAAAGAGGATGCCTGGTCCTCTATAATATACATATAAGCAAAAAAACGGAACAGCACCTCCTGAGACATATCGCAGGTGCAAGCTACCCGGCAATAATACAGCAAACAAATAAAGCAGCAGCACACCACTAAATGCACTAAGACTGAGTGAACAGGTGAATGTGTGAACAGGGTCAAATACATAACGCCAATACTTACTGCAAAGCAGTGAAGAAGCTCTTAGCGCATATTATTGATTAAAAATATTGTTACTCAACATATTTTTATCAATAATATGCACTAAGAGCTTCTTCACTGCTTTGCAGTAAGTATTGGCGTCATGTAGCCGGAGCTGTTGCCTCACCATCAGAGGCTGACGGAACCTACATGTTTGTTTGTCCTACAGTTAACCTAGCTCCTGATGAGCCTCCACAAGGCGAAATGTTGAGCTTGAACATAGGTTTAGGGCATGGACAGAGTGCATCCACATGCTAATCAAGGCAGATAGCCGTCAGCTGGATTAGTTAGGACTTTGAGCTTTTGCTACCAATTTTATATGGTTTGTTTAGCTACTTTTAAAAATAAAAAAACTTCTCAGCTGTGTGTGATGCCGCTGGCACCTACACTTCTGGGTGGACTAAGATTCCGGCATCACACACTGAGTAGGATTGCAGCTGCAGGAAGGCTCTGGTTGTAAGTATTCTCCACCGTCACAAATGAGCACCTGTAAGCAAATATAAGCAATAGAGCATCAGCAAAATCACGCATTCCTATTCGAAGGGGTGATTTGCTTGAACACACTGCCACTGACTATTTACAGTTATATTTACAAGAAATCATATTAGTGGCACAGCAGCATGAGTAGACATGGCTTACTCTTCTAGCCCTGTCAATCAAAGCGGAGGAGGAGTGTATTGAGCACTGAGGGGCATAGCATTAGAGGTGCTCCAAGAGCTACGTCCACCCCTCGTGCTACCTAATTTGCATACAAATAAAAGTACACTCAAGTACAAGTCTCAGCAGCCATTTAAGATACAAAAAAAAAAATATATATATATATATATATATATATATATATATAACAACGCAACTGATGGTCCTAACCCCATTTATAAGGCAAGAAATCCCACTTATAAACATACAATAAAGAAAACTCTTTGAATGAGAAGGTGTGTCCAAACTTTTGGTCTGTACTGTATATACATATATGACTATGAAAATTGTAGATTCACACTGAAGGCATCAAAACTATGAATTAACACATGTGGAATTATATACATAACAAAAAAGTGTGAAACAACTGAAAATATGTCATATTCTAGGTTCTTCAAAGTAGCCACCTTTTGCTTTGATTACTGCTTTGCACACTCTTGGCATTCTCTTGATGAGCTTCAAGAGGTAGTCACCTGAAATGGTTTTCACTTCACAGGTGTGCCCTGTCAGGTTTAATAAGTGGGATTTCTTGCCTTATAAATAGGGTTGGGACCATCAGTTGCGTTGTGGAGAAGTCAGGTGGATACACAGCTGATAGTCCTACTGAATAGACTGTTAGAATTTGTATTATGGCAAGAAAAAAGCAGCTAAGTAAAGAAAAACAAGTGGCCATCATTACTTTAAGAAATGATGGTCAGTCAGTCCGAAAAATTGGGAAAACTTTGAAAGTGTCCCCAAGTGCAGTCACAAAAACCATCAAGCGCTACAAAGAAACTGGCTCACATGCGGACCGCCCCAGGAAAGGAAGACCAAGAGTCACCTCTGCTGCGGAGGATAAGTTCATCCGAGTGACCAGCCTCAGAAATCGCAGGTTAACAGCAGCTCAGATTAGAGACCAGGTCAATGCCACACAGAGTTCTAGCAGCAGACACATCTCTAGAACAACTGTTAAGAGGAGACTGTGTGAATCAGGCCTTCATGGTAGAATATCTGCTAGGAAACCACTGCTAAGGACAGGCAACAAACAGAAGAGACTTGTTTGGGCTAAAGAACACAAGGAATGGACATTAAACCAGTGGAAATCTGTGCTTTGGTCTGATGAGTCCAAATTTGAGATCTTTGGTTCCAACCACTGTGTCTTTGTGCGACGCAGAAAAGGTGAACAGATGGACTCTACATGCCTGGTTCCATGGAGGAGGAGGTGTGATGGTGTGGGGGTGCTTTGCTGGTGACACTGTTGGGGATTTATTCAAAATTGAAGGCATACTGAACCAGCATGGCTACCACAGCATCTTGCAGCGGCATGCTATTCCATCTGGTTTGCGCTTAGTTGGACCATCATTTATTTTTCAACAGGACAATGACCCCAAACACACCTCCAGGCTGTGTAAGGGCTATTTGACCATGAAGCAGAGTAATGGGGTGCTGCGCCAGATGACCTGGCCTCCACAGTCACTGGATCTGAACCCAATCGAGATGGTTTGGGGTGAGCTGGACCGCAGAGTGAAGGCAAAAGGGCCAACAAGTGCTAAGCATCTCTGGGAACTCCTTCAAGACTGTTGGAAGACCATTTCAGGTGACTACCTCTTGAAGCTCATCAAGAGAATGCCAAGAGTGTGCAAAGCAGTAATCAAAGCAAAAGGTGGCTACTTTGAAGAACCTAGAATATGACATATTTTCAGTTGTTTCACACTTTTGTGTTATGTATATAATTCCACATGTGCTAATTCATAGTTTTGATGCCTTCAGTGTGAATCTACAATTTTCATAGTCATGAAAATAAAGAAAACTCTTTGAATGAGAAGGTGTGTCTAAACTTTTGGTCTGTACTGTATATATATATATATATATATATATATATATATATGTATATGAATTTTTACTTAGTATGGTCAACCCTACCAGGCAATATGCCTGGTTTAAAAGGCTTGATCATGCTAAAATATGCTCTTTAAAACAATTTATAATTAAATAAAGAAATCTTACCAAGTTTGTCCACAAGACTGATGTATCATGTACACATAAATCGCTGGCCAAAGGTCCTCAAAGGGCGTAATGTCAAAGTGATATCTAAATGATACAAGACACAATCATTACATTACACAAATGTTGTGCAATAATCTAGACATCTTTGTTGCTGCTGCAACTGTAGAATATGTCAGTGATACAATAAGAAATAGCGATTTGAATATATGGATTGTAACTGACTTTTTGCCACAAGGGAATGTTTAAAAAACTGGATAAAAGATTGAATTATCTGGACAAAGAGGAAGCAATACCAACATGGAAAGCTTCTCACCAGGATACTGTGTTATTAAAGATTTTGTATGGCAAACCAACCATAAACCTTCCAAACACATGAAAAGCAGCACTAAAAGTGAGCATTCAAACAACCACTAAACATTTGCTGATTGGAAAATAACTACCATAACATAGGTGCCTTTTGTGTACATAACTGCAGATAAAACCTTTAAAAAGGAGGCTGTCCCACCTGCCCATATGCCATATAAAAGCATATCAACTTCATAAAAGGGTGTTATGCTTAGCAACATTTTCTATATAAGCCAATCTGCTGGGCAGCCATATTTTCGGCAATACACAATCAGGTGTATCTGCATCAGTCTTGGAAGCCTGACACAGTTTAAAGGTACATTCAGACGACCCTGTGAGTTTTGCAGACCGCAAAACACGGATACTGGCCATTTACGTTCTGCCAGCGCTATGATAGAAATGCCTATTCTTGTCCGCAATTGAAATTATAATTTTTTTGTGGAACGGAAGTACGGATGCAGACAACACACGGGATGCAGACAACACACGGTGTGCTGTCCACATCTTTTGCGGCCCCATTGAAATGAATGGGTCTGCATCCAATTGTGGAATGGCAACCTAAAGGCAACCTGTCATGTTGAAAGCAGTGTTTGATCTGCAGGCATCTTGTTAAATGCCAGGAGGAGCTGAGTATACGTATCAATTGACTGCCTTCCATGCTTGACAGTGCACTCTCAATCAGTAAGTAGTACGATTTTCATGACTACTGAGTATAGAAAGGGCAAGGATTTCAAGGAATTACAAGTTATACTTAATCTTTTACTGTAGAACTATATATGAACCTGTCAACTACCCATTCTCTATGATGTAATGCTGGAAAATCAAACAGTTTTTCCAATATGACAGGCTCCCCTTTAAAGAGTTTTCTGTACTGAGGCAACTTCTTCAAGTAGAAACACAGTAAAAACGCAAAGAACATAAATCCTCAACCTATTTAAAGTTCAAAAAATACTATGGTAATTTATCATGAGGGGAACATTTGAAGTCAGTTTGAATCTGTGTTGAAATACTTTATGGCACATTTTTCAAATGTCGCATGTTACATGATAAATTTGTGTTATTCTTAAATCTAACACTTTTGTCTAGAAAAGCTACTCCTCCTCCTCCTCCACACTCCTCCTAGACTGAGATTGTGACTTTTTAAAGCCATATTTCAAAACCGGAGTGTGGTATAAAAATACAAAAAGCTAAGTTTATGCGCAAGTGAGCCCAGAAAGTTGTAAAAGCCCCCTTCTAAACTTATGTTTACACTTTACTCACAATTCAATCTCTTTACAAAGAGGTGCTGGAAGGGTACAGTTCTTGAGGTTCTGCCATTCTTCTGAAGTGCAGATGCTGTGATAAGACAGTTTCTCTAAAGTCACACGGTAAATGCATTCAGAGTGGCGTATTCGATGATACATCTAAAATACAGAACATGGGAAAGAAAGAATACCATAAAACAAAATAACCATGGTGGCTTTTTGCATAAAGGTACAAAATAAAGTTCTGACTGCAGGGACAAGATGATCACAATGTTTCAGCAAGTTTACTTTAGAATTAGCACCAATTACTGTGTGACTTCTTCCACCATTTCAGTTACAAAGTCATAGAGTAAAATAATTCAATATAATTTATTTAAATTTTGTAGATTCAGAAGAAAATTCAGCAAAATAAACTCACATTTGCACAGTGTAAGGCTAAAGCACAGAAAACAGCAAACATTTTGAAGTTGTTCTCATCTGTTTTGGAGAAGGCACTTCCGCTTAGTTTGTTCACCATCTGTACAACACCGATAACACTCCCTCTGCTTACAATAGGCATACACAGGATATTCTTCGTTGTATAACCTGTATAAAGGTCTACTTCTCTGCAGAAAATCAAATGGCAATTATTTATAGTCATAATTTTCTGCAATATGGTGCAAATAACTGCCACATCTTTCATAGCCAAAAATGCCATTATGACCTCTTGTGATAGCTGGAGTCTGGCTACTGTACAGAACCCCTTTCTTACAGCATATACTGTAGATATACTACACTCGACATACACATTCTCTTTCTAGCGTGGTGCTGAAATATGGTAATTGGATGGGTGCTCGTTACAGGTTAGATGTAAAACAAATGTGCTGAACTTGTATAAACCATGCATCCAATTTCCACAATGTGTTACCAGGGCAAAATCATACAAGGTTTTGACTACACCTCAGCAAAGGTTATCAATATCAGATCAGCGGGGGCCTAACATCCAGCACCCCCGCAGTTCAGCTGTACGAGGAGACGGTGCGCACAGTGAGCATGTGCCATCTCCCTTCTCTCTTCCTGTCCAATGCTGCAGTCTATGGTTTTTTTCCAGCAATTATTATAACCCTTAAAATTAATGAACTTTAATTAAATATACTTAAAATAAGACACACGGAACAAATATCACTGAGATTGAACTCAGATAGTCGAGAAATTCCAGAGCTTGATCAAGGAACGGAAACACAGGCAATATGTCAGTGATCTGAGCGAGTTTAAAGAAAACAGAGAGTATATACAACAACGGGAACCTGCAGTTGGATCTGAGATCTCGACGTCTGACATTGACTCCTCGGACACAGGCTCGTACCCCAGACCATATGGGGGGCCATCTTATAGGGGTTCATTCAGGCCTAGGAGACGGGGGGAAGAAGATGGTCAAGGGACGGAAACGGGGGAAGAAGGGGGTTGGCACGTGGGACTGGCTATCCAAATGCTTCCTCCTCTTTGTCCCCCTCCTTTGCATCCAACAGCGTCCCGCCTCCACAACAGCCCTCTTTTTTATAAAAGAGCCAGATCCCTTATCAGCTTTGGGACCGGGGCAGGACAGACAAGAGGCAATGAATGATCTTCAGATCATTCATTTGACCTCTAGGTCTCTTAGCCCAGTGGAGATGGGGGTCCTTATAAGGGGACTTTTGTTCATAACTATCACGAACTTTAGTCTCTTCACATGGACTAAGGACCTCCATCTCTTCTGTAGGAGACTCAAATGGCACAGATTCTTTAAGAACTCTAACAGACAGACCTGTGAAAGCCTAGGACTGGATGAGGGGGACTTTATGGACCTTCAGATCCTTACTGAATTAGGTGAGGAGAGTAGATGTGATCCAGGCAAGGGTCCTTTCACTACATTAAAACCTAAGAGTAAAAGGATGCCACCCCTCTATGAACTATGAATACGTGACTATGTAACACCGGTGGCACTGCATGTTAATGATCACCATTGGGGGGGGGCCCCGAGATGTTTAAGATTCTCGGTTCTTCAACTGGTACCTCCATCTCCCCAAGGGGGTGACTGGGACAGGAAGATCTTTCAGAAGGAATGTGAATGGATACATCGATTCCGGTCCCAGTCCCCCCACGGGATTAATGAGAGATTGACCTTCTCTTGTTTTCTCTGACTGTTACTATGAAGGTAGCGGGTGCCTTGTCCTGGCTGTCTCGGTCTAACATGGCTGGGCTCATTGAAAAATTAAGTATCCCTTTACTGGCCAGATGCGGGAAGCATCTTAAAATTGAACATTATCATGATCAATGAACTCAATTGTTTCATTGCTAGGTTTGACACCATCTACAATCTTAGGGGGGTGCACATTGACAGTATTAGACTATGGTTCTATTAATCACTGTACCCCCTAACTGTAATGAGTTCCTTCCCTTTACTCTATGCCATTGAGATTGGTCATCTTTGACAGCGACATCCCTTTATTGCCTTGGTGCGTGCCATGCGGCGGCTGTTGCTATATATATGTTTTAGTAAGATAAAGGCAGTCTAGGTATCAATGGGTGTCTCGATGTGTTAGACAGCGCTCCTTTCACTATATTCTACCTGTGGTGTAGGTCCGGAATTATGTGACCGGAAGTGCGTCTGCGGTCCACTGCGTTCCATGTACCGGAAACATGTGACCGGAAATGCGCTCCATCGGAAACACGTGATGAATGTGCGTTCCATTGACCGGAAATGACTCACTTCATAGACCGGAAGTGGTGTCAACTGCTAGGCAACGCGGACGCAGCATCTATGGGCGGGAACCATGACTGGCAGGAGTGCATCTAAAAAGGGGGACTTGGGGCACATTTGGTAGCGGGCCTGTGGAGGAGCCGATATGCTTTATCCCATAGATGGATGACTAACTGTAAGAAGGGACACACTCTCCCCAGGAAGTTTTTATCATTCTGATGTCCTTTGGTGATACTGAGTATGTATTTTCTATGACTTAGGACATCTATATGTGCTGATGTCATCTTGCTACTCATTGGACATTTCTTATCTCTGTGGAGACTGTGAGTTCCGGTTTCTGATATTAGTGGTCACTGGTGGAGGTGAAAATTTTGGAACCTGGTGTGTTCTATACCATTATGTTTTTCTCCTCCACAGATGCCTCTATGGAAATGTAACCTCATGGGACATCAACTTCCTAATGCTATGGTCGGCGTATTGTCCAAATGAGATTGATCACCTCCCACTATCATCTTATGGCCCCCTCACAATCGATATGAATACATAACGGACACCAATATATCACCAATGGTGGTCCTCACCCAAATTACGGATATCACTTTATCATTATGGGTATCCGATATCTATGATATCAATTATTGAGCTTACTTACCCCCTGATGATCCCACATAGTGGGGGAAACGCATTGTTTTTTTTTTAAATGTCTGTCTATCTATGTTTAGGGTGAATTCACTACATATACAGTACCTTGATGCACTGTGTACCTTGTTGTCTGTTATAACACAGCACTAGGGTTGTATACAGAGTCCATCAATTTACCCTATGTCTATAGGGGAGAGTATATGTATAGTGTTTCTTTTTCTTTCTTTATTTTCACTGACAGGCACCTATAATTTAAAAAAAAATAATTATAGTGTTTATTTATAGAACACTTTTCAAATACAAAGAACATTCCAGAGGGAATACATCACAAGACAAGTGAACAACAAGACCAAGGTCCAGTACCCATGCAATGAACACTGGCCGGGAAGAACAATAAAGCAAGCAATGTCTTAATATCGATAAGCCCATTCAGCAGTCCCGTAATATACTCTATAGTGGGGACTACATTAAGCCGATAAAACTGCCCAGGGTCTCTGTGAATCTTAATCCTCAAGTAGACAAAGCAATCCACTACCTTTAGACGGGACAGGGGGGTTATATCTATAGGATTTATCTCATCTATTAAGCACAGACTGGATTTAGTCCAATTAACCATGAAGCCTGAAAACTTCCCAAAACCATCTGTGGTATCTAGAAGTGCTTCCAAGGATGGTCCCGCATCAGCTAAGTACACCAGTAGGTCATCAGCGTAGAGTGAATTTTTTTCCTGTATTCCCACTATAGACCATCCCTCAATCAGTCCCGATCCATTAACTAGTAACCTGTAGGTTAGTAAACAGTCTCCTAAGGGTAATATCAGTTGTCTTGCCTGGCATAAAACCGATTGATCGGGATCAATCATGGACAAGATTACATCCCTGAGTCTTCTAGCAAGAAGTTTAGCTAGGATTTTCGCATCTACATTCAGAAGGGAGATTGGTCTATAGGAACTGCACTGGTCCGGAGGCTTCCCTGGTTTGTGAATTACCACAATGGTCGCCTCCATGAATGACTTGGGTAATCTGTTACATTCATACGCATAATTGAAGGTTTTCAATAATCTCTTGCCTATCCACATCCGCCTTATACCATTGTAATGGAAAACCATCCGGACCGGGAGACTTCCCACCCAACATAGTTTCTATCACTGCCCTAACTTCCCCTTCCTCAACGGGGGCGTCCAGAAAGGATCTGTCCGAGCGGGAGAGTGGCGTAAGCTGGACGTTCTCTAAGTAGCCCCGAATATCCACATCCGCGTAAGGTGTTTTAGAGGTATATAGGTCAGAGTAATAGCAGTCAAATTGATCACATATATCCCTTGGCTGAGAAAACTGAACACCCTCCATATTGGTAATAAGGGAGACCACTGTCTGGGGATTTTCTGCTTTTGCTAAATAGGCCAGGGCCCTCCCATTTTTGTCCCCATCCGAAAACACCACTTGTTTCTGGTATAATAACTTCTTTTGAGTATATTCCAATAAGTGAAGGTGATATCTCCTATGGGCCTCCTCCCACAACTCACGGGATTCTGGGCTAGGGTTTCGCGTATATTCACTCTCCTTTTTAGCTATTTCTTTCTTTCTAGTGCTGACTAGTTCTTTCCTATGCGAGGCAATAGCGTGTATAAAAGTACCGCGTTGCACCGCCTTAAAGGCCTCCCATTCAACGTCAGGATTAGCTGACCCCTCATTGGACGCCCAGTAATCTGCTGCTCCCTCCAAAACTGCACAGACCACAGGTAAAGTTTCCAGCCATCTCACGTTAATGCACCACTGCCTATCCGGGGGCGTCAGTGGCATTGTCAGAATCACCAGTAGCGGTGCATGATCCTCGATACCCCTCGGAAGATTTCCACCTTAAACAGCCACGGCAAAAGCTCCCTGTTGACAAACACCAGATCAATATGGGACAAGGTATCAAAGGAAGCCGAGTGACCGGAATATTGACGGTCGCTTGGGTTGAGAAATCTCCATGCCTCAGTCAGATCATGCGCATCAGCCCAATTTGCCAACGCCCTATTATGTAAGGCTTGAGGACGAAGTCTATCTGCAATTGGGTCTAGCACTGCATTATAATCTCCCATCATAATTAATGGGTCAATCGGCAAAGTTGATATCTTCCCCATAATGTCATCATTCTTTGAAAAGGGGAGGGGGGGGGAATATATGTCTACCACTATGTAGTCTCTACCCTGTATTGCAGCATGCACAATTACATAGCACCCAGACAAGTCCGTCTGCATGGAATGTAGTTGAAAAGGGATTGACTTGGACACCAGTACGGAAACCCCTCTAGCGTAGTTTCTATATACTGCGTGAAAGGAAGATCCCACCCAAGGACGCTTCAACGCCATCAGCCTTTGGCCTCTCAAATGGGTCTTCTGCAGTAACACCACATCTGGGGAAAATTTCTTCAAGTAATTAAATACAAGCGATCTCTTCACTTTATCATTGAGCCCCCTGGCATTCCAGGAGATGAATTTGCAGGTAGCCATCAAGTAACAAAACCGACCACGTAAATCGCAGAGATCGTAGGACATCCAGGCCAGACACTCACACACTCATACCACAATACAATACACCAACACATAATGAGTAACAGGTTAACCACTTCAGCCCCCCTAGCTTAAACACCCTTAATGACCAGACCACTTTTTACAATTCTGCACTACACTACTTTCACAGTTTATTGCTCGGCCATGCAACTTACCACCCAAATAAATTTTACCTCCTTTTCTTCTCACTAATAGAGCTTTCATTTGGTGGTATTTCATTGCTGCTGACATTTTAACTTTTTTGTTATTAATAGAAATTTAATGAAATTTTTGCAAAAAAAGGACATTTTTCACTTTCAGTTGTAAAATTTTTCAAAAAAAATGACATCTATATATAAATGTTTCCCTAAATTTATTGTTTTACATCTCTTTGATAAAAAAAATGTTTGGGAAAAAAAAAAATGGTTTGGGTAAAAGTTATAGCGTTTACAAACTATGGTACAAAAATGTGAATTTCCGCTTTTTGAAGCAGCTCTCAATTTCTGAGCACCTGTCATGTTTCCTGAGGTTCTACAATGCCCAGACAGTAGAAAAACCTCACAGATAACCCCATTTCGGAAAGTAGACACCCTAAGGTATTCGCTGATGGGCATAGTGAGTTCATAGAACTTTTTATTTTTTGTCACAAGTTAGCGGAAAATTATGATTTTTTTTTTCCTTACAAAGTCTCATATTCCACTAACTTGTGACAAAAAATAAAAACTTACATGAACTCACTATGCCCATCATGAAATACCTTGGGGTGTCTTCTTTCCAAAATGGGGTCACTTGTGGAGTAGTTAAACTGCCCTGGCATTTTAGGGGCCCAAATGCGTGCAAAGTAGTTTGAAATCAAAATCTGTAAAAAATGGCCGGTGAAATCCGGAAGGTGCTCTTTGGAATGTGAGCCCCTTTGCCCACCTAGGCTGCAAAAAAGTGTCACACATGTGGTATCGCCGTACTCAGGAGAAGTTGGGGAATGTGTTTTGGGGTGTCATTTTACATATACCCATGCTGGGTGAGATAAATATCTTGGTCAAATGCCAATTTTGTATAAAAAAAAAGGGCAAAACACATTCCCTAACTTCTCCTGAGTACGGCGATACCACATGTGTGACACTTTTTTGCAGCCTACATGCGCAAAGGGGCCCAAATTCCTTTTAGGAGGGCATTTTTAGACATTTGGATCCCAGACTTCTTCTCACGCTTTAGGGCCCCTAAAAAGCCAGGGCAGTATAAATACCCCATATGTGACCCATTTTGGAAAGAAGACACCCCAGGTATTCAATGAGGGCATGGCGAGTTCATAGAATTTGTATTTATTTTTTGGCACAAGTTAGCGGAAATTGATTTTGTTTTTTCTCATAAAGTCTCCCTTTCCGCTAACTTGGGACAAAAATTTAAATCTGAATGGAGCCTTACAGGGGGGGGGGGATCAATGACAGGGGGTGATCAGGGAGTGTATATGGTGTGATCACCCCCCGCATCCATGGATCAGATCCGCAAAACACATACGGACATCTGAATGGAGCCTTACAGGGGGGTGAGAAATGACAGGGGGGTGATCAGGGAGTCTATATGGGGTGATCAGGGGTTCATAAGGGGTTAATAAGTGACAGGGGGGGGTGTAGTGTAGTGGTGGTTGGTGCTACTTTACAGAGCTACCTATGTCCTCTGGTGGTCGATCCCGGCAAAGGGACCACCAGAGGACCAGGTAGCAGGTATATTAGACGCTGTTATCAAAACAGCATCTAATATACCTGTTAGGGGTTAAAAAAAATCGCATCTACAGCCTGCCAGCGAACGATCGTCCCTATAATTGAGGACTTTAAGGATGAAAGGGCGCAGCGGGGCCCCAGGCGGTAAAGGTTTAGTGGGTATCCTGTGGGCACGTTCCACCGCAAAATTCGTGGACAGGTTAATGGGGGACAGGTTTTGTTAAATAAGGTGCTCCGCAAAGTCCTCCGGGGATTGACACTCCGCCCTTTCAGGTAGCCTCATGATACAGATGTTGTTCCGCCTGTTATGGTTTTCTGCGTCCTCCACATTCGCCATCAAAGCTCTAACTTGTTGTTGGAGTGTTCGGACATTATTATCACCACGCTGCATCATATCTTCCACCTCCCCCAGCCTCCTCTCCACCTCTGCTGTTCTTTCACGTACTTTGTCGATGTCGTGCCTGAGGCGGGTAAGGTCTGCCTGGATGCGGCCATTATTTTAGAGAGATCAATCTCCGCCTGTTCAGTAGGGGCCTCTGTCTGACTCATGGTAGCCACCATCAGCTTGGCAGAGAGAGCAGCTCCAGAAGTGGCTGTCTTGCGGTCCATATATAGGACGTTTACCTCTTATGATGTAGGTGTATGTCCCTCAGGAGCAGAGAGCAGAAAGACACAGGGTCGCCAGTATAGGCAAGCACAGCCCTCTAAAGATGTCACCGGGTTAACCTTCCGGTGGTATCTGCAGTCCCCTCAAGGGGTTAAAACTCGCCTGTAATCTCTTCTGTGAGGTCTGTTAAGGTCGCACTTTGAGGCTGCCACTGGCCTGCAATGATCCAAAGCCACCCTCAGCGGTCCAACCACCCGAAGAGAAGGATCCCAGAGGTTGCAGCCCAGCCTGCGGCAGCTAGTCCGGCACTGGCTGGGAGATCACAGGGGAGGAGAGAGCCGTGGCTATAATGGCGCCCGTGAGCGGATGCACACGGGAAAGTATCAGGAGGTGCCGACTCTTCGGGTAATGTTGTACTCACCGCCCTCTCTCAGCCCCACGGGCCTGTCGCTTCCAGAGGAGTCTCCAACAGCGCTCCGGTCCCTCAGATGTGCGATGAAGAGCCCAGGCATCGGTGTGCAGGCATGATGTAATGGCCGCTGCACACATCCCTGCGTGAGCGGTGACGCTGGCTACACAGCATTTCTCCCAGTGGAGAAGTTAGCCAAGCGACTTGCTGTCAGTCCCAGAGTGTCACAGGGGATCCGTAGGGGTAGATTTACTGTGATGGCTTCACTGACGGCCAGGATAATTACAGGATTCTGCAGGAGCTGGTGCTGTGTGCGACCTTACTCCATGCCAGTCAGGCCACGCCCCCCGACAGGCACCTATTCTACCTCCACCACATTGCTAGGGTTGATTTAGGACCTTGTTAGTCCAGTTCGAGGACAGGGAGTCCCCACCATCAGGGGTCATCCCTGGGCTAAGCACTAGACTAGGGTGAGACTATAGGGACAGTTCTCCCCACCCTTTAGGATATATCTGTATAGCTGCCTGCTGTGGAACTATCTGAGTTCAATCTCAGTGATTTTTGTTCTGTGTGTCTTATTTTAAGGATATTTAATTAAAGTTTATTAATTTTAAGGGTTATAATAATGGCTGGAACTAGGTTTTTGTCTACTAACCCTGATTTAGATTGCATCTCTACTTGCTGGACTAGGAGTCTATGGTCTTTGCCAGAGACCGCAGCGGTGAACAGGAAGAGAGAAGGGAGAATACATTTGCGTGCGCCCCGTCTCCTCCTAGGTGTCAGACCCCCGCTGATGAGCTGTACGAGGAGATAGCTGATCTGATATTGATGACCTATCCTTAAAATAGGTCATCAATAGTAAAAGCCCGGACAACCCCTTTAAATGCCTTTGTGAGCTGGATAATGGAAACTCTTTGTGCTCATTACTTTATAGGTAGCTCATAGCTGCCTTTGTTAGGCCACATTTAGATATAGCAGATGTCGCAGATTTCCGGTGTGTGGATTCGCACAGTAAACAGTACATAAATCAGGCAAGTAAAAATAAATAAATAGCACTTAACATTTAGAAAATTATACAGGTTTTTTGCAAATTGAATGAACATGCCGTGAATATAATTTGGCTGAAGAAAGACATCAGTCCTTAATCTTGATATGACTTGTGTGTGTAATATAGATTTCCACTATTTCTATAATTCAAAGCCACTTCAGGAGATGAAGAAGGTACCAGAAATCAACAGTGCTTTTTGCATGGACACAGTGCTTTGCTCATTTGCCATAACAGAAGCCACCCCAAAAAAAAACCATGGAGGTCATTTTTCAAACTGCTGTAAAGTAGAACTGGCTTAGTTGCCCATAGCCACCAATCAGATCACCCTGTACGGCACAAAAATATGCATATTAGTATACCCCCAGATTGTTAATTAATAAGATGACTCAAAAATGTAATGATAGATGACAAATATGATCACATCACTGCTTCATCCACAGCAAAACATATTTGAGGCGCATAAATAGGGGAAGAAGAAAAAAAAAAAAGACACACCTACTGAACACCGCTTTGTTCCAGCAGCAAGGCCCCTCTCCCCACTCATTCACCGACTGGCATCCACGGTGATGTGTCCCCAACCATTGGTCATGTGCTACTTGGGGACATGTCGCCTCTGAAGCCAGAGAATGCCTTCGGTGGCTCACATGACAGAGGATGGGACATCACTTTCGGTCCGGTGGGAATTGGAAGGAGCAGATACATGTGGTTCACGACTGGAACAAAGCATGATTTAGTAGACAAGTGCTTTTCTTTCAGTTAAACACTCTCCAGGCCCTTCTCAAAATGTGTTTGTGTGTTGGACAACTCCTATAAATATACATACATAAGTAGCTTATATTGAGTATATACAGAAGGAAATATTCATATTACCTATTAAAGCGTGGATCTGCATAGGCATCAGGAATGTTTAGAACTTCACCAGTTCTGGCAACCTGACCAGCTATGCCTTTTTCAATGGAAAATCTGAAGAGGTGAAGAAGAAAAAAAGCAAAAAAAAAAAGAAAAGTTGAAATATGCATATATTATAGTTTATCCCAAAAAAGGTAATTAAAAAAGGTTTAACATTTTCCCTAATATTTCGTAGGTCACCTGATTTCTTTGGTCTTCCTGAAGACTGGCTTCCCTTCATCCTCTTCACCAATGTCAAAGAGATCAGAATACAACTCTTTGTTTTTGTGGTCTACCTGAAAGAGCGCACATCGATCTGCATTCACCAGGTTTTTTGCATATATCTGCAAGAAAAAACACATGATAATCCTCATATATGATCATAGTTTTTTATTTTTTTAATAACTTCAAAACATGTACTGCGGTCAAACTGGCCCTCGCCATATCCTTGTTGCTGGAGGAATATTGTGTTAATAAACCACTAGCATGATCAATACAGTAGTACAAAAGAAGTAAATTATTAGGTAGCGAATTCTACAAAATGTTAACTTACCATAATATGTTCAAGTAAAGAATCTATTGCAACTATGTTATCAAAATATGTTCTGCAAAAGAAAAAAATATATCTGATTTCAGGGAAAGGTAGACAATCATAAAGTAAATCAACGTAAAGACAGAACATGGATACGATTGTTCCGAATATATATGGAGTTTTGGATATATTCAACAATACCACTGCATTAGGGTTATGTGTCGCGATCTTTTTTATATACTATTGTTGTAAGTTTTTATAGATTTTACATAGACACATAGACTCTTATTTTTGATTTTTATCATCAATATTTTTTATTATGAGTATTTTTATATATTATGTTATAAATTGTGTTAACCTAGAGTTCTTGTGTTAAGACTTCCAATCTAGAATAAAATCGCTCTGAAAAAATAAAGACGGTCATCAGTAGCAGAAAGCACACACATACCGCAGCAATTTAAGCTGCGGTTTATAACGTAAGGACAAAATCCCAGATTAAATAAAAAAATGTATGGACAGTCACGCAATGGAGGAATCAGTAAAGAAGGAAATATTATGCTTGAGTTTTGATACATGAAAAGAGGCAAAATGACACATATATGTGCAAAATAAAGAATTGAGAATACTTCCGGTGTGATGACACATGCCGTAATTCTAGCCTCTACACCATATAAAAGAGCTTTATGGGGGGGGTGGTCTGATAACCACTGAAGAAGGGGATACTTCAACCCCGAAACGCGTCTGGTCAGACCCCCCATCTCTCCAAAAAGTAGTGCACTACGTAAAGGATCAAGACCGTTGCCGATCATTTGTTAAAGGTCCGCGTGGAAGGTATTATCACATCGGGTCCGAAGCCAAACCGGTGGACTCACGTGTGTAGATCCACGACGGGGGAAAACGAAATCCTGGTGGAGTGAAAGAAAAACTCCATTTGAACATCGCAGGACAGCTGGGGTCGCACCAAGCTGGTAAGACCGTTCCGACTTGTAGGTCGGTGTGACTAAGTTTACCACACAGTAACTGTTAGCGGGACGCCGCTGAGATGTATATGCAGCGGGACGCCGCTGTATGTTAGTTGGTTTTTGCATTCAACAGCTTCACTGTGTGCTCTATCAAGGTGGTACAAAGATGCTTGTTAGCGATACAGACTCATAACTATCCTGCAAATCAGCGATACAAACTTACAGTTACCTCGCCATTTGTTGCCTTCTGTTCCGATGCTGTGCTGCTATTTCTAAAGGACATTGTTTCCACTATAAGTGATTGACTGTCTCTGCTATTTGGGACGAAACTACGCAAGTCATTTGAGCTGCTGCGCACATATATTAAGCTTTTTTATAAACATATCTGCTACTTATCAGGACCACTAGCGCTTTTAGTGTATTTAATACGATTGCACCGTCACAATAATTTATTACGTATTTTATAGATACTATTTTATGATTGTCACTCTAATGGTATTATTTTGAACTGTCTTAATTAATTAAAGTTAGTGGCTTAATATCTTGAGGTGTGCCCAGTCTTTTATATACTGCTAGAACATGGATCTCCCTGATCTCATAATGCTGACTAGAGTGGACAAAATAAAGTCATGCGTACAGCACTGCACCACTACAGATTGTTAAAAGATAGCTCACCAATATCAAATCTGCAGGGGGCTGACTCCCGGCAGCCCCGATCAGCTGTTTGAGGAGAAAGCATTGCTTGTATGAGTGCTGCATTCTCTTCACTGTTTACCTGCTCACCGTCGCAACTGCAGCAGCGAGCAGTGCAATTACATCTCAACCGCCCCATTCACTTTGATCGGATGGCTCTGTCCTATTCACTTGAAGAGGAAGGAGTTCTCCTATTGAAATGAATGGGGACAGCAGAGCTGTAATTACACTACTCGCCACTGCAATTCCAATGGCGAGAAGGTTAACAGTGAAGTGAAGAAAGCACACATACGAGCACTGCATTCTCTTCAAACAGATAATCAATGGGCCAAGAGTTGGCCTCTGCCAATCTGATATTAATGACCTATACTGAGGACAGGTCATCAATATAAAAAAAGCAGACAACCCCTTTAACCATCTATAAATCACAACCAAGCAACCATCGGTGGGAGATTCCACCTGTCATTTCATTAAATTCAGAGAAAAGATTGGTTGACATTTCCTGTGCACCAGTTTTAATAAATATCCTCTACTGTGTGTGCTGCAGATATTCAGGAAGAGGAAAAGGGATTTTGCATCTTAAGACTGAAATCACATATACATTTTTTAAACACAGTTTTTCGCCAAAGCCAAAAATGGCATGTGTGACTCCAGCTTGTTTTCAATAAGCGTATTTAAAGGGAATCTGTCACCAGCGACCTCCCTATTAAACTGTTGTTAAACCCAAGTTCCACTCCTTTCAACCTGGCTGCTTTTATTGACAGGGCTAGGCAGTGGCAAAGCAGCCAGGGAGGGGCTGTTCACAGAAAGTGGAGCTTGGGTGCAACAAGAGCAATAGTAACGTCCCCATTGGACTAAAGGCCTAATCTGCATATTAAAAAAAAGTATCATAACTTGGAAACGGGGTTTAACAAAAGAAACATAGCTGTGGTTCATCTGATTTTCAGATATGTACCTAGGCAAACAGGTTGACAGGGAGGTCGCTGGTGACAGATTCGCTTTAAGGCCAGGAATACACACAAACTTCTTGTAGTAGTATAACTGATTGGGCAGCATCTGTTTATTCATAGTTAAAATCAAGGTAAAACATTTAAAATCTTTTGCGCTGTAGCTGTCTTTGGAAAGATGAATTCAATCAATTGTGCTGTCCCCATGTATCCCTGGCCTACAACAGAAATGTCCCAGACCTATTACTAAGCTTGAAAGGCTTGTTAGCTGAAACATCACATCTGGAATAAACTTCACAGAAAGGACGTGCTGTCTCCATACTCTCTCTAGTTTTCTGTAGATATCCGACTTGTTAGGGGAACCTTACCACTTGCCCTGGAGATGTGCACCCACCACCATATCTACCTGGGCGTGCTGGCCACCATCCTTGACTAAAACAGACATGTCAGCAGCGCCAACAGGTTCTCTTTAAAAACTTGAAATCAGAAATTTATAGCCAGTGTCCATGGTCTAAAATAAAAGGGTAGCCCGGGTTCTAGATGACATATCCTCAGGGTAGGTCATCAATATAAAAATTGATGGGGTACAACACCAGGCACCCCAAATTAGCTTCTCTCAGCATCCTAGAGTGGCAGAAATATCAAAGTGGATGGAGACGGAAGCAACAAGCTCTGCCAACTGCGTACGAACTCCCCATCCAATCAGATATTGATAACCTATCCTGATGACAAGTCATCAATGTCTAGACCCCTGACAACCCATGTGTGACTTAATGAAGAATTCAAAAAATATGTTACTTGTGTATGGAAAAGGTTTACCATTACGTAATGACATGTTCTGTTGCATGAGTTTGTATGAGGCATGTTCTGTTGCATGAGGAGGGTACACAAGAGCTTACAATTATGGTTTACTCCATGCTTCTTGAAAAAATACTAAATAACTACTTTAGTAGTGTGTTAACTAGTAATAGAATTGTAGTAATGTACTTACTTGGACACATCTAATAGAAAGTCATTTAGCTCAGTTTGCTTTGCTAATCCTCTGCATACCTAACATATAGTATAAAAAAAAAGAAGACAAAATATTAAACAGGTGCAAAAACATAGCTGTTAGATGAATATTCGAGTGACTAACACCTATTGCTACCCCTATAACATATGGATGCCCCCATTTACTGCAGGAAAAGAAGCTCGATCAGTCTGCTCCATACACAAATGAACTAGCTGGTGATCCAGTTAATATTTAAAGGGGTTTTCCACCTTTTATTAAGTTATTTATTCCTCAGGATAGACCATCACTAAATGATTGATGGAAGGCCAAACCCAGCATCCCCGAAGATCAGCTGTTCGGCAATAGCTCCACTCCGGGAAGCAGAAAGCCCCATCAAACTTGTCACTGCAGTGCTGCTCCATTGCTGCATTGATTTCATCTAGTGATGGGTTATTCTGAGGATAGGCTGTCACTTAATATAGGTGGACAACTCTTAAAAAGGAAAGCATTCCAGAGACTCCCAAGAAGCTGAGAGAGGAGCATAGGTACTTACTTGTACTTGATGTATTGCTACTGAAGCCCAAGCAAGATTTGCGGTTGCCACCTTAGTTATACAAAAAAGAAAAAAAAAGTAAGGTATAACATGATGCATAGACAAAAGTACATACTACTTGTATGGAACCATTTACAATTGTGACTACTAACACAGTTTTATATATATATATATAATACATACACATTATAGTATCTCACAAAAGTGAGTACACCCCTTACATTTTTGTAAATATTTTAAGATACCTTTTCAATGGGACAAAACTAAAGATATGACTTAGGGGAGTACTCACTTTTGTTGCCTCTAGTTTAGACATTATTGCCACATACATATTATTTATATATATTATTGGCTGTGTATTGAGTTATTTTGAGGGCACGCCAAATTTACACTGTTATATAAGCTTTACACTGACCACTTTACATTGTAGCAAAGTGTCAGATCTTCAGTGTTGTCCCAAAACTTTTCAGCCATCAAAGAAAACGCTATGTCTGGAGCAAACCCAACACATAACATCACCTAAAGAACACCATCCCCACAGTGAAACATGGTGGTGGCAGCATCATGCTGGGGAGATGTTTTTTCAGCAGCTGGGACTGGGAAACTGGTCAGAGTTGAGGGAAAGATTGATGGTGCTAAATACAGGGATATTCTTCAACAAAACCTGTGTGTGATTTGAGGCTAGGATGGAGGTTCACCTTCCAGCAGTACAATGACCCCAAACACACTGCTAAAGCAACAATTGAGTGGTTCAAGGGGAAACATGTAAATGTGTTGGAATGGCCTAGTCAAAGCCCAGATCTCAATCCAATAGAAAATCTGTGCTCAGACTTAAAGATTGTTGTTCACAAGCTCAACCCATCCAACTTAAAGGATCTGGAGTAGTTTTGCAAGGAGGAATGGGCAAAAATCCCAGTGGTAAGATGTGGCAAGCTCATAGAGACTTATCCAAAGCGACTTGGAGCTGTGATTGCCGCAAAAGCTGGCTCTACAAAGTATTGACTTTAGGGGGGTGAATAGTTATGCACATTGACTTTGCTGTTTTTTTGTTCTATTTGTAAAAAAAAAAAATCTTCAAAGTTGTTCTGTAAATTAAATGATGCAAATCCTCAAACAATCCATGTTATTTCCAGGTTGTGAGGCAACAAAATATTAAAAAAGTTAAAGGGGGGTTTGAATACTTTTGCAAGGCACTGTAGATTCTGATAGGTCATCAATATCAGACCGGTGGAGATATGACAACTGGCACCCATATCGATAAGGTGTTTTGGGCAACCTCCACTGAGACTTCTGTACAATGGTATAATGTCTGGTACCGGCACCAGAAACAGATCGGTGGGGCTGAACCTGTAATTGAAACAGAGCGACAGGCACTCGACTTCTGGAACCACACCAGGAGAATGTGTATAAATAAATATAGATAGATTTATTATATAGTATAGCCTAGAAGAACTCTTAAAACTAGGTAAAACAATGTATCAAAATCAAGTAAAAACAATGTATCTTAATCTATGAGCATAGACTGATATAAATTAAGTGCAGTACAGATAAGAATATTCCTGTAGCATATAATGTTCCTGCAACGTAAAATACAGTATAAAATATTATCAGTACCGCGCTCAGACAGGAAAGGGGGAAGTAGGTACCTTATTTCCGATGTTCTTTTGTTGAGGTGCACTTTATACTTGGTTGGTGCAGGGTCCTTAACAGTTTCCACCATACAATACACACCCCCGGCCAGTGGCGTGAAGCTGGTGTTTGATCGGAATTTTTGCAGTGCGCGCTCTCACGGAGCAGCTAGTGACGTCACTTCTGTAGCTAAGGGTCGCTACAGCTCCCAAAAAGGTCCCCAGCGCGTTTTGGGAGTGTTAAAAGGCCCTTCTAGTGCTACTATTTATGCACTGCACTCATTACTGTTACTATTTAACCCCTTGTGCACCACTCTGTTATTCTCTGTAGTACACCTGGACAAGACCATTTTTACTCAAATGCAAACAGTTCTATTTCAGTGTTTAAACCATTTGGTATTAAGGTATTCATATTAAATATCCACTTTGTTTCTATCCCCTCTTATTTCTTCCCACTATTTTCTCCCCACAAAAGCTTCTTACATGTCTTTCTTTGTAGTGCTGTGACAATGTATGTCCATCAAATTTTTTCTTTATATTGTATATCTGCTCCCCTATTCTTTTCTTGAGTTGTCTTTTCGTGCGACCAACATAGATTTCTTTTACAGGGGCAAGTTATTGTATATATTGTTCCCGTAGTGTTACAAATTATACAGTTGCAAGAAAAAGTATGTGAAAGGATTGCTGCACAAATTGGTCATAAAATGTGATCTGATCTTCATCTAAGTCACAACAATAGACAATCACAGTCTGCTTAAACTAATAACACACAAAGAATTAAATGTTACCAAGTTCTTATTGCACACACCATGTAAACATTCAGAGTGCAGGTGGAAAAAGTATGTGAACCCCTAGACTAATGACATCTCCAAGAGCTAATTGGAGTGAGGTGTCAGCCCTGCCCTATAAAAAACACACACCAGTTCTAGGTTTGCTTTTCACAAGAAGCATTGCCTGAAGTGAATGATGCCTCACACAAAAGAGCTCTCAGAAGACCTACGATTAAGAATTGTTGACTTGCATAAAGCTGGAAAGGGTTATAAAAGTATCTCCAAAAGCCTTGCTGTTCATCAGTCCATGGTAAGACAAATTGTCTATAAATGGAGTAAGTTCAGCACTGCTGCTACTCTCCCTAGGAGTGGTCGTCCTGTAAAGATGACTGCAAGACCACAGTGCAGACTGCTCAAAGAGGTGAAGAATAATCCTAGAGTGTCAGCTAAAGACTAACAAAAGTCTCTGGCATATGCTAACATCCCTGTTAGCGAATCTATGATACGTAAAACACTAAACAAGAATGGATTTCATGGGAGGATACCACAGAGGAAGCCACTGCTGTCCAAAAAAACCAAAAAAACATTGCTGCACGTTTAGTTTGCACAAGAGCACCGGGATGTTCCACATCAGTACTGGCAAAATTCTCTGTGGACAGATGAAACCAAAGTTGAGTTGATTGGAACAAAAACACACAACACTATATGTGTAGAAAAAGAGGCACAGCACACCAACATCAAAATCTCATCCCAACTGTGAAGTATGGTGGTGTTGGCGGCATCATGGTTTGGGGCTGCTTTGCTGCATCAGGGTCTGGACGGATCGCTATCCTCGAAAGAAAAATGAATTCCCAAGTTTATTAAGACATTTTGCAGGAGAACTTAAGGCCATCTGTCCACCAGCTGAAGCTCAACATAAGATGGGTGTTGCAACAGGACAACGACCCAACCAAAGCATAGAAGTAAATCAACAACAGAAAGGCTTAAACAGAAGAAGTGGAGTGGCCCAGTCAGAGTCCTGACCTCAACCCAATTGAGATGCTGTGGCATGACCTCAAGAAAGAGATTCACACCAGACAGCCGAAGAATATTGCTGAACTGAAACAGTTCTGTAAAGAGGAATGGTCAAGAATTACTCCTGACCGTTGTGCACATCTGATCTGTGACTACAAGAAACGTTTGGTTGAAGTTATTGCTGCCAAAGGAGGTTCAACCAGTTATTAAATCCAAGGGTTCACATACTTTTTCCACCTGCACTGTGAATGTTTACATGGTGTGTTCAATAAAAACATGGTAACATTTAATTATTTGTGTGTTATTAGTTTAAGCAGACTGTGATTGTCTATTGTTGTGACTTCGATGACGATCAGATCACATTTTATGACCAATTTGTGCAGAAATCCATATCATTCCAACGGGTTAACATACTTTTTCTTGCAACTGTGAATAGTTGGTGATAACAGTGGATGAAGGTGATAACGTACATATGGAGTCCTGAAGGACAGAGGGGGGGGGCTAATATCAATTATAATGGGGGTGAGAAAAATGGTTCCGATATATGGAACGCATTAGCCGGAAGTTCCGGTATATGGAACGCATAGACGGCGATGAGTTCCACCTAAACTAATCATGATTTCCGACAGTTTGGGCCGGAAATAGAAGAAGTGGGATGGGAAATAATATGCATGGGACGCAAATACCGATCAAAGCTAAAAGGAGATGTGTTAGAATGAGTGGGAGCTCTTGGAATGACAATAAAAAAATCTAGAAGGGAAAGTTGAAAAGAATCCAACGGCGGATATAGGAACATTATCATATATAGGGGAAACAGAGAAAGTAATGTAAAAAATAGGACAAAGGGATATTGGACATCAAATAAAAGGTCGAAAAATAGAACAATAAATACAGTCAACCATAAATAATAGAATCACAAAACAATATCAACAATAAATAAAAGGACAGTATAATGTAATGAGAATATATAAATAGATCTAATAATAAATATAGTAGAAGCCAGGGCAGGCATCCATAAAAAAAAAGCCCTAACAGAGGGGAAAAATTACATGTATAAATTATCAGTGGAAAAAATATATATACAGTACAGACCAAAAGTTTGGACACAACTTCTCATTCAAAGAGTTTTCTTTATTTTCATGACTATGAAAATTGTAGATTCACACTGAAGGCATCAAAACTATGAATTAACACATGTGGAATTATATACATAACAGAAAAGTGTGAAACAACTGAAAATATGTCATATTCTAGGTTCTTCAAAGTAGCCACCTTTTGCTTTGATTACTGCTTTGCACACTCTTGGCATTCTCTTGATGAGCTTCAAGAGGTAGTCACCTGAAATGGTTTTCACTTCACAGGTGTGCCCTGTCAGGTTTAATAAGTGGGATTACTTGCCTTATAAATGGGGTTGGGACCATCAGTTGCCTTGTGGAGAAGTCAGGTGGATACACAGCTGATAGTCCCACTGAATAGACTGTTAGAATTTGTATTATGGCAAGAAAAAAGCAGCTAAGTAAAGAAAAATGAGTGGCCATCATTACTTTAAGAAATGAAGGTCAGTCAGTCCGAAAAATTGGGAAAACTTTGAAAGTGTCCCCAAGTGCAGTCACAAATACCATCAAGCGCTACAAAGAAACTGGCTCACATGCGGACCGCCCCAGGAAAGGAAGACCAAGAGTCACCTCTGCTGCGGAGGATAAGTTCATCCGAGTCACTGTCTTCTGAACAGTTCCTTCTCAAACGTTTCATTTGACTTAGGCTACTTTCACACTAGCGTTCGGGTGTCCGCTTGTGAGCTCCGTTTAAAGGGGCTCACAAGCGGCCCCGAACGCATCCGTCCAGCACTAATGCATTCTGAGTGGACGCGGATCCGCTCAGAATGCATCAGTCTGGCAGCGTTCAGCCTCCGCTCCGCTCAGCAGGCACACACCTGAACGCTGCCCGCAGCGTTCGGGTGTCCGCTTGGCCGTGCGGAGGCGTGCGGATCCGTCCAGACTTACAATGTAAATCAATGGGGACAGATCCGTTTGAAGATGACACACTATGGCTTAATCTTCAAACGGATCCGTCCCCCATTGACTTTCAATGTAAAAGTCTGGACGGATCCGATTTTTTTACAATATAATGCAGACGGATCTGTTCTGAACGGAGCCACCATCTGCATTATATGAGCGGATCCATCTCAGAAGGATCCGCTCTGAACGCTAGTGTGAAAGTAGCCTAAAAGGAATATTCCTTTTCCATTTCAGGTAGTGACTGCTAGTAAAATCAAGAAAACAGTTTGCATCCACTTTCTTGAAGAAAGTTTTTGTCTGGATGGTATTATTAGTGGAATTAAGGTGGATATCTAAAAATATTTAGGAGAAATTTGAGAACCGCACTGTTATTCAGCGTTCAGGTGCCAACCAAGGGCTATAAATAGCCAATATATATAAAAGTAAAGTTGAGGCACACAATTTTCACGATTTGCGAATAGGGCATTTATTCATTTGCATGTAATGCTGTCATCCATTGGCCCAATCTGTTTCAGATTATACACATTTTCATAAACCGTACGTTTCGGTCGCGCAGGACCTTCATCTGCGGTATTATCTGCTCAGACGAATGTGGGTAAATGGGGTGCTGGCATCCAGCGCCCCATTTACCCACATTCGTCTGAGCAGCTTCTGACGGGTGTTGTTCAATGCTAAAAGATAGGCCCCAATCGTTAGTGTTAAGAACATAAAAAAAGATAAAAGTTCAATATCAGTGCCCTCCCAAATAAAAATGATGTTGTCGATGTAGCGACGATAAAATCTAATCTTAGGGTTGTGTAAGAGATTGTGGAGTTCTTCAAAAAGGCCCATAAGGAGATTAGCGTAGGACGGCGAAAATTTTCGTCCCCATCACAGTCCCTTTCTGTTGGATATAAAATGTATCATTAAAAGTTAAATAATTATGATGGAGAATATAATCGATCCCCTTGAATTCTTTTTGTTCATTTGGTAATGACAGGTCACCTTCCAAAAAATGTTTGACTGCCATTAAGCCTAGGTCATGTCTAATGTTACTATATAATGAGGTCACATCAAGGGTGACCCAAATATAGTAGTCTTGCCACTGTATGTTCTTAAATAGATTAATTAAATGGGAAGAATCTCTTAGGTAGGACGGCAATAGTTGGACGTATTTTTGGAGGAAGGAGTCGACGTAAGCTGAGAGATTAGTGGTGAGGGAATCAATCCCTGAAATAATCGGTCTGCCCGGGGGGTTCTTATCATTTTTATGAATCTTGGGTAAGAAGTAAAAAATAGCGATGGCCGGGTGGAAAGGGATAAGGAATTGTTTTTCTTTTTTGTCTATGATCCCAGAGGCATAACCTTGTTCAAACAATGATGTAAGGGACTTTTTGAAAACATCTGTTGAGTCACCATCTAAGGTTCTGTAGTAATCCGGATCTGTGAGTATTTTATTAGCTTCTTTGAGATAATAATCGGTATCCATAATTACGACTCCCCCTACTTTGTCAGCGTTCTTAATGACAATTTCAATGTTATTCCTCAGATTTTTCAGAGCTTTTTTCTCCTTGAGGGTCAAGGTATGATGTTTAACCCCAGAGGGTGATTTATTAGTGGTGGTAAGGGATTTGAAATCGTCAAGGACCATATTATAATAACTCTCGAGGTGCGGACCTTTACTCTCTAGGGGGTAAAAAGTAGACTTCATTGAGAGTTTGGATCGTATAGGAGTGGGGCTTGTGGGGGGTTGACATCTTGTATATCTGATGTTGGAGTGAAGAGGTCAGTGATAGACCATGTGGTTTCTGCTGTGGTGGCAGTAGTGGCTGTTTTAGTAAGTTCTTTGATTTTAAAATGACGTTTGAGGGTGAGATTTTGAATAAATTTATCAAGGTCCACAAAAAGTTCAAAGGGATTGGGCAGATTAGATGGGCAGAAAGATAGCCCTTTACTCAGCAGTTTTATTTCATCGGTAGATAAACTATATTTGGAAAGGTTGAAAATGCCTTTAGCAACAATATATTCAAACGGAGGGGGAGTAGCGTCTATTGGGGTGATGCCAGAGGAAGTTATGGCCTCACTATGATGCGGGGTGTCTATTGGAACAATGGACACTTCATTTTTTTTTTTTTCAGGTATGCTTAGATTTACCTCCACGGCGTCCTCTAAAACATTTTGCCTTTTTCTGGATTGGGATAACGGGGTGAAGAATTGGGTAATCTTGTGGTTCTGTTTGTCGGATGTCACCCTGTAAGGTGATAGACCTGTTGGTGTCAGAAATGGGGTAAGTTGTTGGACACTGCACAGTGTAAGTCTGGCTGGTGGTGTCAGGGGAAATAAGGTGGCATCTGGTGTTATTTTCCCTAAAAAAGGGCTCTCTGACAGGTTTTTTGGGAGGGCTAAAAAAAAGGTCATCATAGGTGGTGGATGTAGAATGTATGGAAAAGTTGAGTGTAGAATCTGCTGGGTGTTCCATTAAGGGTCCTTTGAAGGACTCTCCATCATTGCCACTACAGGGGGATGAGACCACTAGTTCACTACTAACTGATGATAATAGGATGGGGGTGGGCAAGATATGAGAGGATAGTTCTTCAGTATTATCTACTGTAGGGTTGGATGTTTGCGATCTTTTTGCCTGTGTAGAGGTGGTGTTAGGGTTGACAATGGTGCTAATAGTGGAGGGCTTCTCCTTAGGAAGTGGGTGAGGGGCTATACTTGGAGTAGCAGCCTTCATATGGTCTCTAGTGGGAAGGGGCCTATGAGGATGGAACTTAAAATGTTCTCTGGGAGGGGCTAATGTTTGATGTCTATCAGTGAAGCAAGCCATCATTAGGCTGAAAAAACAAAACAAACCCATCAGAGAGATAGCAAAAACATTAGGCGTGGCCAAAACAACTGTTTAGAACATTCTGAAAAAGAAGGAACACACCGGTGAGCTTAGCAACACCAAAAGACCCGGACGACCACGGAAAACAACTGTGGTGGATGACCCTGGTGAAGAAAACACCCTTCACAACAGTTGGCCAGATTAAGAACACTCTCCAGGAGGTAGGTATATGTGTGTCAAAGTCAACAATCAAGAGAAGACTTCACCAGAGTGAATACAGAGGGTTCACCACAAGATGTAAACCATTTGTGAGCCTCAAAAACAGGAAGGCCAGAATAAAGTTTGCCAAATTACATCTTAACCACTTCAGCCCCGCTAGGTGAAACCCCCTTCATGACCAGGCCACTTTTTACACTTCTGCACTACACTCCTTTCACAGTTTATCGCTCGGTCATGCAACTTACCACCCAAATGAATTTTACCTCCTTTTCTTCTCACTAATGGAGCTTTCATTTGGTGGTATTTTATTGCTGCTGACATTTTTACTTTTTTTGTTATTAATCAAAATGTAACGATTTTTTTTGCAAAAAAATGACATTTTTCACTTTCAGCTGTGAAATTTTGCAAAAAAAACGACATCCATATATAAATTTTTCGCTAAATTTATAGTTCTACATGTCTTTGATAAAAAAAAAATGTTTGGGCAAAAAAAAAAAATGGTTTGGGTAAAAGTTATAGCATTTACAAACTATGGTACAAAAATGTGAATTTCCGCTTTTTGAAACGGCTCTGATTTTCTGAGCACCTGTCATGTTTCCTGAGGTTCTACAATGCCCAAACAGTATAACTACCCCACAAATGACCCCATTTCGGAAAGTAGACACCCTAAGGTATTCGCTGATGGGCATAGTGAGTTCATAGAACTTTTTATTTTTGTCACAAGTTAGCGGAAAATGATGATGATTTTTTTTTTTTTTCTTACAAAGTCTCATATTCCACTAACTTGCGACAAAAAATAAAAAATTCTAGGAACTCAGCCATGCCCCTCACAGAATACCTTGGGGTGTCTTCTTTCCAAAATGGGGTCACTTGTGGCGTAGTTATACTGCCCTGGCAATTTAGGGGCCCAAATGTGTGAGAAGTACTTTGCAATCAAAATCTGTAAAAATGACCGGTGAAATCCGAAAGGTGCACTTTGGAATATGCGCCCCTTTGCCCACCTTGGCATCAAAAAAGTGTCACACATCTGGTATCGCCGTACTCAGGAGAAGTTGGGGAATGTGTTTTGGGGTGTCATTTTACATATACCCATGCTGGGTGAGAAAATATCTTGGTCAAATGCCAACTTTGTATAAAAAAATGGTTAAAAGTTGTCGTTTGCCAAGATATTTCTCTCACCCAGCATGGGTATATGTAAAATGACACCCCAAAACACATTCCCCAACTTCTCCTGAGTACGGCGATACCAGATGTGTCACACTTTTTTGCTGCCAAGGTGGGCAAAGGGGCACATATTCCAAAGTGCACCTTTCGGATTTTGCAGGGCATTTTTTACACATTTTGATTGCAAGGTACTTCTCACACATTTGGGCCCCTAAATTGCCAGGGCAGTATAACTACGCCACAAGTGACCCCATTTTGGAAAGAAGACACCCTAAGGTATTCCGTGAGGGGCACTGCGAGTTCCTCGAATTTTTTATTTTTTGTCACAAGTTAGCAGAAAATGATGATTTTTTTTTTTCTCTTTTTTCCTTACAAAGTCTCATATTCCACTAACTTGCGACAAAAAATAAAAAATTCTAGGAACTCGCCATGCCCCTCACGGAATACCTTGGGGTGTCTTCTTTCCAAAATGGGGTCACTTGTGGCGTAGTTATACTGCCCTGGCAATTTAGGGGCCCATATGTGTGAGAAGTACTTTGCAATCAAAATCTGTAAAAAATGACCGGTGAAATCCGAAAGGTGCACTTTGGAATATGCGCCCCTTTGCCCACCTTGGCATCAAAAAAGTGTGACACATCTGGTATCGCCGTACTCAGGAGAAGTTGGGGAATGTGTTTTGGGGTGTCATTTTACATATACCCATGCTGGGTGAGAGAAATATGTTGGCAAAAGACAACTTTTCCCATTTTTTTATACAAAGTTGGCATTTGACCAAGATATTTATCTCACCCAGCATGGGTATATGTAAAATGACACCCCAAAACACATTCCCCAACTTCTTCTGAGTACGGCGATACCAGATGTGTCACACTTTTTTGCAGCCTAGATGCGCAAAGGGGCCCAAATTCCTTTTAGGAGGGCATTTTTAGACATTTGGATCCCAGACTTCTTCTCACGCTTTAGGGCCCCTAAAAAGCCAGGGCAGTATAAATAACCCACATGTGACCCCACTTTGGAAAGAAGACACCCCAAGGTATCCAATGAGGGGCCTGGCAAGTTCAAAGAATTTTTATTTTTTTCGCATAAGTTAGCGGAAATTGATTTTTTTTTGTTTTTTCTCACAAAGTCTCACTTTCCACTAACTTAGGACAAAAATTTCAATCTTTCATGGACTCAATATGCCCCTCAGCAAATACCTTGGGGTGTCTTCTTTCCAAAATGGGGTCAGTTGTGGGGTGTTTGTACTGCCCTGGCATTTGAGGGTCTCCGCAATCATTACATGTATGGCCAGCATTAGGAGTTTCTGCTATTCTCCTTATATTGAGCATACAGGTAATGAGATTTTTTTTTCCGTTCAGCCTCTGGGCTGAAAGAAAAAAATGAACGGCACAGATTTCTTCATTCGCATCGATCAATGTGGATGAAAAAATCTCTGCCAAAAAAAAAAAATGGAGGGGAAAGGCGTCTGCCAGGACATAGGAGCTCCGCCCTACATCCATACCCACTTAGCTCGTATGCCCTGGCAAACCAGATTTCTCCATTCGCATCAATCGATGTGGATGAATAAATCATTGCCGGGATTTTTTTTTATATATATATATATATATATATATATATATATATACACAAAGTGCTTGCCAAAGCATAGGAACGCCGCCTCCTCCTCAGCTCGTATGCCTTGGCAAACGTATCTGTCACTGCAGAGGAGAAAATCCCGTCTTGCAGCGCCGCATACACCGACTTGCGTGTAATCTGACAGCAGCGCAATGCTTCTGTCAGAATGCACATCGGTGCTGCAGCTAGTAGATCGGTTGGTCCACCTGGAAGGTAAAAAGACAAAAAAAAAAAAAAAGAAAAAAACAGGCCACAACGCAATAATTTTATTAACTTTGGAACAGAACATGTAACTTTAACTTTTGGAACTAAACATTAACCTGTTTGCTTACCTGTTTTTTTTTTTTGTTTTTTTTTTTGTTTTTTTACCTTTATAGAACAAACCTCTCCTTCCCCATGGGTCAATGTGCAAAGCGCAAATCGCCCAAAGATGTGGCGAAGTGCGTTATGCACTTTGTCCCATGTGAAAGGAGACGTTTGCAGCAGCAGTGAGTGAATGGGCCCTAATAGCCCTGTGTGCCTGTCCTGTGAGATGTGGTCCCTATGCTAAGTGTACCTGTGTGTGGTACTTCCGGAAACACTCTCCAAAGCATAGGGCAGGGTGGTCCGGACAGTCAGGACAGAAATAGCGGGTGTCACGCCTTATTCCACTCCTGCTACAGACACGACATCTTTTTCGGGGTGACGGTTGGGTTGAGGTACCAGGAACGACATTGGGGAAATGTCGCTCGTGTAGACGGCTAACTACACTGGTGGTTGGGGCCACGGAACCTCCTGGATACAGGAGGTTCTCGATGATCTCTTCCTGAAATTTGAGGAAGGATCCAGTTCTCCCAGCCTTACTGTAGAGAACAAAACTATTGTACAGAGCCAATTGAATTAAATATACAGACACCTTCTTATACCAGCGTCTGGTGCGTCGGGAAACTAAATACGGAGACAACATCTGGTCATTGAAGTCGACCCCTCCCATGTGGAGGTTATAGTCGTGGACTGAGAGGGGCTTTTCAATGACACGGGTTGCTCGCTCAATTTGTATTGTCGTGTCTGCGTGAATGGAGGAGAGCATGTAAACGTCACGCTTGTCTCTCCATTTCACCGCGAGCAGTTCTTCGTTACACAGTGCGGCCCTCTGCCCCCTTGCAAGACGGGTGGTAACGAGCCGTTGGGGGAAGCCCGCGCGACTAGTTCGCGCGGTACCACAGGCGCCAATCCGTTCTAGAAACAAATGCCTAAAGAGGGCCACACTTGTGTAAAAATTGTCCACATAAAGATGGTACCCCTTGCCGAATAAGGGTGACACCAAGTCCCAAACTGTCTTCCCACTGCTCCCCAGGTAGTCAGGGCAACCGACCGGCTCCAGGGTCTGATCTTTTCCCTCATAGACCCGAAATTTGTGGGTATAGCCTGTGGCCCTTTCACAGAGCTTATACAATTTGACCCCATACCGGGCGCGCTTGCTTGGGATGTATTGTTTGAAGCCAAGGCGCCCGGTAAAATGTATCAGGGACTCGTCTATGCAGATGTTTTGCTCTGGGGTATAAATATCTGCAAATTTCTGGTTGAAATGGTCTATGAGGGGCCGAATTTTGTGGAGCCGGTCAAAAGCAGGGTGGCCCCTGGGACGGGAGGCGGTGTTGTCACTAAAGTGCAGGAACCGCAGGATGGCCTCAAAACGTGCCCTGGACATGGCAGCAGAGAACATGGGCATGTGATGAATCGGGTTCGTGGACCAATATGACCGCAATTCATGTTTTTTTGTCAGGCCCATGTTGAGGAGGAGGCCCAGAAAAGTTTTAAGTTCGGAAACTTGGACTGGTTTCCACCGGAAAGGCTGGGCATAAAAGCTTCCCGGGTTAGCGGTGATAAATTGTGTGGCATACCTGTTTGTTTCGGCCACAACTATGTCTAAAAGCTCCGCAGTCAAGAACAGCTCAAAAAATCCCAGGGCCGAACCGATCTGAGCCGTCTCAACCCGAACTCCAGACTGGGCAGTGAAAGGGAAAACTACAGGTGCGGCTGAAGTTGGGGACTGCCAATCAGGGTTTGCCAGCACCTCTGGGATTCTAGGGGCTCTACGGGCACGTCTTTGCGGTGGCTGCGACGGGGTCACTACTGCACGTGCCACCGTACCAGCTTCAACTGCCCTTCTGGTGCTCGCTACTTCACCAGGTTGTACGGCAGTGCTGGTACTAGGTCCAGGGAGGGCTGGGCTGCTGGTGTATGCCTCACCACGTAATCCGACAGCACCAGCCCCACTCTGCTGCTCTTGAAGCGGATCCTGCGCAACCTGCGGTCTAGCGACACGGGGCCGGGTACGCCTGGTGGTATCAGGGACCTCAGCCTCCTCGTCCGAACTTTGGGTCAGAGAGCCACTGCTTTCTACAGGTTCGTATTCTGACCCGCTGGATTCAATCAGATGAGGGTTCCCACTCCTCATCCGACTGGGTCAGAAGCCTGTAGGCCTCTTCAGAGGAATACCCCCTGTTTGACATGTGGGCAACTAAATTTAGGGGTATTCCCTGAGACTACCCAAGAAAAAAAAAGCAAGCCTGTCTTACAAAGGGGAGGCTAGCGAAGTACCGGAGGCCGCTGCGGTTGATAAAAAATATCAAAACTGATTTTTTTATCGCCGCAGTGCGTGTAAAGTGAATGTGCAGTGATCAAAAAAAAATATTTTTTTTGTCACTGCGGTGGGGCGGGTGTGGGCGAACGCACGTGTGGGCGACCGATCAGGCCTGATCGGGCAAACACTGCGTTTTGGGTGGAGGGCGAGCTAAAGTGACACTAGTACTATTATAGATCTGACCGTGATCAGTTTTGATCACTTCCAGATACTATAAAAGTACAAATGCTGATTAGCGATACGCTAATCAGCGAATAACGGACTGCGGTGCGGTGGGCTGGGCGCTAACTGATCGCTAACTACCTAACCAAGGGACCTAAACTATACCTAAAACCTAACGGTCAATAACAGTGAAAAAAAAAAGTGACAGTTTGCACTGATCACTTTTTTCTTTTCACTTGTGATTGACAGGGGTGATCAAAGAGGTGATCAAAGGGTTAATTGGGGTTCAGGGGGGTGATCAGGGGCTATAGTGTAGTGTTTGGTGTACTCACTGTGAAGCCTGCTCCTCTGCTGGATCCAACCGACGAAAAGAACCAGCAGAGGAGCAGGCAGCCATATAACAGATCATATTTACAAATATGATCTGCTATCTGGCACTTTGATTGGATTTTTAAAAAATCAGCAACCTGCCAGCCACGATCATTGGCTGGCAGGTTGCTGACGAAATGGTCCTGAACGAAATGCCGGCGCGAACTGCGCACGCGCGGGCGCATACTCGCGTCATCTCGCGTCTCGCGAGATGACGCGTATATGCGTGACTGTGCGCCAGCCTGCCACCTCCGGAACGCACATGTGCGTTAGGCGGTCCGGAGGTGGTTAAAAAGCCTTCACAGTTCTGGAACAACATCCTATGGACAGATGAGACCAAGATCAACTTGCACCAGAGTGATGGGAAGAGAAGTGCAAGGAGAAGGAAAGGAACTGCTCATGATCCTAAGCATACCACCTCATCAGTGAAGCATGGTGGTGGTAGTGTTATGGCATGGACATGTATGGCTGCCAATGGAACTGGTTCTCTTGTATTTATTGATGATGTGATTGCTGACAAAAGCAGCAGGATGAATTCTGAAGTGTTTTGGGCAATATTATATGCTCATATTCAGCCAAATGCTTCAGAACTCATTGGACGGCGCTTCACAGTGCACATGGACAATGACCCAAAGCATACTGCAAAAGCAACGAAAGAGTTTTTTTAAGGGAAAGAAGTGGAATGTTATACAATGACCAAGTCAATCACCTGACCTGAATCCGATTGAGCATGCATTTCACTTTCTGAAGACAAAACTGAAGGGAAAATGCCCCAAGAACAAGCAGAAACTGAAGACAGTTACAATAGAGGCCTGGCAGAGCATCGTCAGGAATGAAACCCGGTGTCTGGTGATTTCTATGCGTTCCAGACTTTAGGCTGTAATTGACTGCAAAGGATTTGCAACCAAGTATTAAAAAATGAAAGTTTGATTTATGATTATTATGCTGTCCCATTACTTTTTGTCCCTTAACAAGTGGGAGGCACATATACAAACTGTATTAATTCCTACACTCTTCACATGATTTGGATGTAAATACCTCAAATTAAAGCTAACAGTCTGCAGTTAAAGCACATCTTGTTTGTTTCTTTTCAAATCCATTGTGGTGGTGTATAGAGGCAAAACTTTTAGAATTGTGTCTTCATATTGTGACATCCCAATATTTATGGACCTGGCTGTATGTGTGGGCACTATAAGGTTGCCGATATTCCTGGCTTTACAATTTAAAAATGTGGGTATCGAGGGAATAAATTCACCAATTATTTTATCCTCTTTTAGGTTGTCCCAATGTTTTTTTATTATCTTTCTGAATTGTGCTGCCTGACAGTTATATGGTATAATTATCAGTGAGATTATGAATTCCTCTTTCACCGATTCAATGTTCTTTGTTTCTTCCTCCTCTAGCAGGGTTAATCTATTTAATTGGCCTATTTCTATTCTCTGTTGTTCTAGCTTCCTTTTGTCATAGCCTTTATATATAAAAATGTATTCTGCAGGCATTTTGCCTCTCTTTCATATTCAGCTTTTTCAGTACGGTTTCTTTTAATGCGTAGAAACTTTTGGGGACATTTTCTAGCCAGCATGGTAGGTGGCAACTTTCCATGGAGATGAAACTGTTTGCATCAGTCAGTTTGTTGAACGTTTTTTGTGCAAATCCTGTCCCCTTCTATGTAAATAGTTAAATCTAACAAATGTATTTCTTTCTTACTATAGGTGGATGTAAATTCCAAATAAAATTCATTTTTATTAATATCAATTAAAAACTCTTGTAGAATCTCTTCCCCTCCTCCCCATATAAAAACAATATATTCTATAAAACGTCACCAAAGGATGAGGCCCGCCCGGAGCTGGTCATTGGGGTGAATGTAGTGCTGCTCCCACCACCCTACATATAAATTTGCGAACCCCGGTGCGAACCTTGACCCCATCGCCGTCCCCCACATTTGTTGGTAAAACTTATGATTATATGTAAAATTATTTTTTGTTAAAATGAACATTATACATTCCCCTAAAAAATGTATTTGCGCCTCTGGCATCTCCCCTTTCATACTCAAAAAATGTTTGACGGCTTCATTGCATTTATTATTTTCAATAACTGTATAAAGGGACTTAAAATCTAATGTACCAATGATAGTCTTTCTTCCATTCAACTTTACTTAGTGTTTGTAATGTATGTTTTGTGTCCTTTAGATATGTGGGCAGTGCCTGTGCATAGGGCTGTAACTGTTGGTCTACATATCTTGACAAGGAGCTAGTTAAGCAGTCTATACCCGACACAATGGGTCTCCCTGGTGGATTTTGTACCTCCTTGTGTATTTTCGGATTGTGGTAGAATATCGCAATTTTTGAGAGAGTTTTTAGTTCCTTGTTAAAAACTTCTGTTGGATAATTTTTTAAAACTTTATATGTTTTTTATATGTTTTTTTTTTTCAAAATCTTTTTATTGAAACAAGACGTTATACATGTTGTACAGATCACTTTTGCATCGTGAATGGTGACAATTCAAGTATGACATATGGTGACAAAAAGTTTATGAATGAATGTCTTGTTAGTTTCTTTTCTTTAAACAACACACAAGAAGAAGAAAAATTCCAACAGATAAATGCGAAAATTTCCCCTCCTCTCCCCCAAAACACTTTTCAAAAACCCTCCCACCCCTCAGGTGCTTCTGTCTTCAATAAGTTTCATTTGAACAAAGAAAGAACCCGTTTGGCCGATGGGCGAACAGGAAATCTCACGGGAAAAGTCTCCCCACTCAGTCTCAGTCAATGGATAGTCTACCAAGGTCACCTTTTAGTTGGGAAGCTAAATACCACTTTGTTTGCTGGAAAGGAGACATTAGTTCCCCTATTTCTGCATCAGACAGAACTTCCGAAATGAATTTCGTCATAAACCTGCCTACCGAATTTTCCTTGTGTCTCTTAATCTCCAATCTCTCCATGTAAAGCACATGTTTCATTGTGCCTAAGACATCCTCGCATTCTGGTGGCTCTGGTTGTAGCTATTTTCTCAGGATTGATTTTTTGACAGACATAAGCAATATGTGTATACCTCCATCCGACACCCCTTGTCCTTGTTCCTCGGACTGGTCTCTGGGGATGTATTGAAAAATGCACTTCTGAGGGTTAATTGCCACTTCAATCTCCCATACTTTGCGTACAAAGTCTACAGTTTTTAACCAGAGAGACTGCAATCTCGGACAGGTTAGAAGGCTATGTGTGATATCAGCCTTAGGCAGGGTACACTTGGGACAGTGTCTAAGGTAATGGGCTTGAGCATCCTTGTAGGACAGATTAAAAGCATAGGTGGCCCTATGTAGTATGCGTAATTGAGTCTCCCCTCCATTGTTCATTTTGAATAGCTTTCCTAATGAATTAAAAACAGTCTCATCTTTTTAGCTATGCTCCGGTCACCAAGCTCCCTCTCCCAAGTGTGGAAAGCTCTCTCCACCAACTTTATATGTATTAATGTCCCCCAATATATTTTCTGCCTCTTTGTGGTAATTTTCCTTTATCGGCAGGGCGAATAATGACTTGATTATTTTCCTGCATGTTGGTAGTAGCTTTTTTCTCTTCATTAGTGATATTTCTCAGGTATTGTTTTTTTTGGGTTGGTGGATTTTATGTATATTTCATACTGGATCGCACTCCGTTTCTTATATATTTTTTGATTGTCTATCTTGGACAAATCAGTCCAAAATAGACAATCAAGAAAAATATAAGGAACAGGGTGCGATCCAGTATGAAGTTTTGAGATTGCCCAAGGAATCCAGGCGATTTTTCAGCTGACTATATAAGTGGGTTTGGTATGGGGACATAGGTAACCACTGAGGAAGGAGTGAGTTAACACTCCGAAACGCCTATGGTTAGAAGTTTTACACCTATTCACCCCTAGACCCACGACTTGTTATCCATGGCTATGTACTAGAAGAGCGCCCTACTAAGAAGTAGAAGATTCACTCTGTCGGACAAGCATCATACGAACCCCCCCCCCCCCCATCACACTAAAAACAAGACCATACCAGAAACTGATCCATCGAACACGTGGGACGCCAAACCCTAACCAAGTAGGATGCCAGTCACTGCTCTTGGACTATTGTATTTAGCACAGCCGGGAGGTGAGCTACCTCGGTCGGACCAGTCTTTAGGAAGGAGGTAATAGACAACCAGATACCGGCTGCTGCTTGGGATGCCACGCAGTAGCGGTTTCATATGATAATATCACCTAAGTTCCAAAGGGATATGTGTTATATATACAGTACTACTGTCACGAGGGTATCGAGAACCACGCCTGACTCCGTTATACCCGGGGTCAGGAAGTCGCAGCGGTTGGCTGCACGCTCTATTTAAGATAGGGCTGTTTTCCTTATGGTAGCTTTCTGGGTTTGCTTTGCAAACCCTTTTGGCTCACTCAGGGATCCGTAGCTCCTTCTCCTCAGCTGTTCCTTGTCCAGCACTCCCAAACCTCCTTATATTCCTCTCTCACACTTCTCTGGTTGCCAGAGATAGAGCTTCCTGCCTGGACATCTATCCTGACCCACTGGAGCTGTGTTGCTGCGTTCTCTGACTGTTGATTCAGAACGCTACCCTCCGGATCCCTGTTGGACCTTTGTGGACAGTTGTTGTCGTCCACCTGGGTGTTTGTGTTTGTCTGTGTTTGTCTGTCCTCTCCCTGGTGTTTCCCTCTTAGTGCAGTGGTGAGGACTAGCGATCCCACCGGCCCGTTCACTATCTAGGGCTCATTTCAGGGAAAGCCAGGGTTTAGGCACGTGATCGCCGCACGGGTGAGGAACCCGTCTAGGGACGTCAGGGCAGTCAGGTGCCAGCCGCAAGGTGAGTTAGGGGTCACCACCTTTCCCTCTCCCTTAGGCAGGGCTTTCCCTGTTTTCCTCCCTGTGCGTGACACCGGTCATTACATTATCTCTGGCCCTTATTTTGTGTAGGTAAAAAAAAAAATATATACATATGATTTTTTTTTTTTTACCTACTTAGAATCCAGTATGGATCAAATTGCTGCTCTGTCCAAACAATTTCATGGCCTGTCTTTGGAGGTGGTAGGATTGAAGGCGTCGGTCCTCCAGCAACAGCAGCAATTACAACTGACCGTAAGCCCAGCGGTTGCTACTGGTAACCAGGTTGTTGCGGAACCCAAGGTCCCTCTCCCTGACAGATTTTCTGGGGGAAGGGACAAGTTTTTGGCATTCCGTGAGGCCTGTAAGTTATATTTTAAACTGCGCCCTCACTCCTCTGGTAATGAAGATCAGCGGGTGGGGGTTGCTATTTCCCTGCTGCAGGGGGACCCGCAGTCCTGGGCGTTCTCTTTACCTACTGATCCCCAGGCTCTTCGGTCAGTGGATGAGTTTTTCGGGGCCTTGGGTCTCATATATGACGACCCTGACCGAGTAGCACTGGCTGAATCAAGATTACGGAGACTCTTACAAGGAGAACGGCCGGTAGAGGAGTATTGCTCTGAATTCCGTAGGTGGGCTACGGATACCCAATGGAACGACCCGGCTCTCAGGAGTCAGTTCTGCTCTGGGTTATCCGAAAGGGTTAAGGATGCGCTTGCATTATATGAGACCCCCTTTTCCCTTGATGCGGTTATGTCCCTTTCTATCCGTATAGAGAGACGCCTTAGGGACAGGTTGAAAGAACCGGAGAAATTGGTAACTCCTCTCAAGCAGCAGTTAGTCTGTACGGACTTAGACGAGCCTATGCAGCTAGGAGGAACTACTCGTCAGGTCCGTCCTCCTGAGGCTCGCCGTAGGCGTGGGGTTTGTTTTTTTTGTGGGGAGAGGGGTCATTTCATTAATGTCTGTCCTTCTTTCCTCAGAAACAAAAGACCATCGGAAAAACTACTAACCCCAGGCTGTGTGGAGGATGTCAGCCGGGGGGTATACGTCTCATCCATACGTACATCGCAATTTGTGTTGCCAGCGGTTATTGTTTTTGGTGATAAGACGGAGACTATTTCTTTCTTTTTAGACAGTGGAGCAGGGGTAAATTTGATAGATGCCCATTTTGCCCGCACTTTGGGTTTGTCTCTCTGTACGTTACAGAGACCCATTCCCATATTTGCTATTGATTCTGCTCCCCTGTCTCAGAGAAACCTCACCCACATTGTTCATAATATACACCTTTGGGTAGGGGACCACCATAACGAGATGCTTTCAGGTTATGTTCTGGAGGGGCTTCCCACTCCGGTGGTGCTGGGTCTTCCCTGGTTGGTAGCGCACAATCCAGTAGTGGATTGGCAGGCCAGGGAGATATTGGAGTGGAGTGAGCAGTGCAGAGAAAATTGCTTAAATAGCAATTGCTTAGTCGCCTCCATAACTACCCTACCTACATTTATTTCGGATTTTGAGGATGTTTTTTCTGAAAAGGGTTGCCAGAAGTTACCACCTCATCGTCCTTATGATTGCCCGGTTAACCTTATTCCCGGCGCAAAATTACCCAAGACCAGGTTATATAATCTTTCGGGTCCAGAGAGACAAGCCATGAAAGATTATATCCCCGAGAGCTTGGCTAAGGGACACATCAGGCCCTCTTCTTCACCCGTGGCTGCAGGGTTTTTCTTCGTTAAAAAGAAAGATGGGGGCCTGCGTCCTTGCTTAGATTTTCGCGAATTAAATCGGATAACCATCCGAGACCCATACCCTCTTCCTCTCATTCCTGACCTGTTTAATCAGATTGCGGGTGCTAGGTGGTTCTCCAAACTTGATCTTAGGGGGGCCTACAATCTGATTCGTATTAAGGAGGGGGATGAGTGGAAGACAGCGTTTAACACCCCTGAGGGGCATTATGAAAATCTAGTTATGCCTTTCGGTCTGACCAATGCTCCTGCCTTCTTTCAACATTTCGTTAATGACATTTTTAGTCATCTAATCGGCAGGTTTGTGGTAATATACCTAGATGATATTTTAATTTATTCGTCTGATCTGAGAACATATGAGGAGAATGTCAGACAAGTACTGCAGGTCCTACGGACGAATTAATTATATGCTAAGATTGAAAAATGTGTCTTCGCCGTTCAGGAAATACAATTCCTGGGTTATTTTTTATCTGCTTCAGGTTTCTGTATGGATCCTAGGAAGGTCCAGGCAATTTTAGATTGGGATCTTCCTGAGAACCTCAAAGCACTACAACGGTTCTTGGGCTTCGCAAATTTCTATAGGAAATTCATTAAAAATTATTCACTTATTGTAAAACCGCTTACTGACATGACTAGGAAGGGGACTGATTTTTCTAAATGGTCTGACGCCGCTAAAGTTGCTTTTTCCTCTCTAAAAGAGAGGTTTACCTCAGCGCCTGTACTAGTCCAACCTGATGTCTCTCAGCCTTTTATTGTTGAAGTCGATGCGTCAGAGGTGGGAGTGGGGGCGGTGCTGTCTCAGGGTCCGTCTCCTGGCAAATGGCGTCCTTGTGCTTTCTTTTCGAAAAAACTATCTGCAGCAGAAAAGAACTACGATATTGGCAATAGGGAACTATTAGCTATTAAACTTGCGTTTGAGGAGTGGCGCCACTTCTTAGAGGGGGCAGTCCACCGCGTCACTGTGATTACGGACCACAAAAATCTCCTGTACCTCGAATCAGCTAAGCGTCTCACCCCTAGACAGGCTAGGTGGTCGCTATTTTTTACCAGGTTTAACTTTGTTATTACCTATCGTCCTGGGGCAAAGAACACCAAGGCTGATGCACTATCTCGTTGTTTCCCTGGAGGGGGTAATGTGAGTGATCCGGTGCCCATTCTACAAAGAGGAGTGGTTGTCTCTGCGGTACACTCTGTTTTGGAGGGGAAGGTGTTAGAGGCCCAGGGGGACGCCCCGGTCTCTTGCCCCTCAGAGAAATTGTTTGTACCGTTGAACCTACGTTTCGAATTATTAAAGGAACATCATAATTCGGCACTTGCTGGGCACCCGGGTAGTAAAGCAACCTTGGAGCTATTGTCTCGTCGTTTTTGGTGGCCAAGGTTGCGTCAGGATGTATTGGATTTTGTGTCTTCTTGTTCTACCTGTGCGCGCGCAAAAGTTTCACATACACGTCCTGCAGGGTCTCTATTACCACTCGTCATTCCCAATAGACCGTGGACACATCTGTCAATGGATTTTATCACTGACTTACCTTTGTCTGCGGGTAAAACAGTGATTTTGGTAGTAGTGGACAGGTTTAGCAAAATGGTACACTTCATTGCGTTACCCGCACTACCTAATGCTAAGACTCTTGCTCAGGTATTCGTCAGTGAAATCGTGAAGCTTCACGGGGTCCCCTCCGATGTTGTTTCGGATCGGGGTACCCAGTTTATTTCTAAATTTTGGAAAGCTTTTTGTTCCCGTTTGGGGGTACACTTGTCCTTTTCCTCAGCTTTCCATCCTCAGTCGAATGGACAGACTGAGCGAACCAACCAAAACCTTGAGACATATCTAAGATGCTTTGTGTCTGAAAACCAAGAGTTGTGGTCATCATATTTACCGTTAGCTGAGTTTGCCATAAATAATCGTAGTCAGGAATCCACTGGCAAGTCACCATTTCTTGGTGCATATGGTTTTCATCCCCAATTCTGTACTTTCAAAGAGGGGGGGTCTTCTGGGGTTCCCGAAGAGGAACGTTTTTCGTCATCTCTTTCATCGGTATGGCAGAAGGTGCAAGCTAACTTGAAAAATATGGGAGGTAAATACAAATGCATGGCTGATAAGAGACGGTCGCCAGGTCCGGACCTAGGAGTGAATGACTATGTGTGGTTGTCTACTAGGAATATTAAATTGATGGTTCCCTCTTGGAAACTGGGTCCTAGGTTTATTGGCCCTTACAAAATTGTAGCCATCATCAACCCCGTGGCTTTTCGCCTGGAGTTACCTCAGACTTTTAAAATTCATAATGTTTTTCATAAGTCGTTACTCAAAAAATATGTTCCACCTCTAGAACCATCACCGCTGCCACCCCCTCCTGTTGTCGTGGATGGTAATCTAGAATTTCAGATATCTAAAATTGTTAATTCTCGTCGGGTCCGCCGCTCTCTTCAATATCTGGTGCATTGGAGAGGTTACGGTCCCGAGGAAAGAATGTGGGTTCCTGTGTCTGAGGTAAACGCCGACAGGTTAGTTCGGGTTTTTCATGCCTCTCATCCTGAGAGACCTGGTCCTGAGTGTCCGGAGGCCCCTCGTAGAGAGGGGGGTACTGTCACGAGGGTATCGAGAACCACGCCTGACTCCGTTATACCCGGGGTCAGGAAGTCGCAGCGGTTGGCTGCACGCTCTATTTAAGATAGGGCTGTTTTCCTTATGGTAGCTTTCTGGGTTTGCTTTGCAAACCCTTTTGGCTCACTCAGGGATCCGTAGCTCCTTCTCCTCAGCTGTTCCTTGTCCAGCACTCCCAAACCTCCTTATATTCCTCTCTCACACTTCTCTGGTTGCCAGAGATAGAGCTTCCTGCCTGGACATCTATCCTGACCCACTGGAGCTGTGTTGCTGCGTTCTCTGACTGTTGATTCAGAACGCTACCCTCCGGATCCCTGTTGGACCTTTGTGGACAGTTGTTGTCGTCCACCTGGGTGTTTGTGTTTGTCTGTGTTTGTCTGTCCTCTCCCTGGTGTTTCCCTCTTAGTGCAGTGGTGAGGACTAGCGATCCCACCGGCCCGTTCACTATCTAGGGCTCATTTCAGGGAAAGCCAGGGTTTAGGCACGTGATCGCCGCACGGGTGAGGAACCCGTCTAGGGACGTCAGGGCAGTCAGGTGCCAGCCGCAAGGTGAGTTAGGGGTCACCACCTTTCCCTCTCCCTTAGGCAGGGCTTTCCCTGTTTTCCTCCCTGTGCTTGACACCGGTCATTACAACTACAGACCAAAAGTTTGGACACACCTTCTCATTCAAAGAGTTTTCTTTATTTTCATGACTATGAAAATTGTAGATTCACACTGAATGCAACAAAACTATGAATTAACACATGTGGAATTACATACATAACAAAAAAGTGTGAAACAACTGAAAATATGTCATATTCTAGGTTCTTCAAAGTAGCCAACTTTTGCTTTGATTACTGCTTTGCACACTCTTGGCATTCTCTTGATGAGCTTCAAGAGGTAGTCACCTGAAATGGTTTTCACTTCACAGGTGTGCCCTGTCAGGTTTAATAAGTGGGATTTCTTGCCTTATAAATGGGGTTGGGACCATCAGTTGCCTTGTGGAGAAGTCAGGTGGATACACAGCTGATAGTCCTACTGAATAGACTGTTAGAATTTGTATTATGGCAAGAAAAAAGCAGCTAAGTAAAGAAAAACGAGTGGCCATCATTACTTTAAGAAATGAAGGTCAGTCAGACCGAAAAATTGGGAAAACTTTGAAAGTGTCCCCAAGTGCAGTCACAAAAACCATCAAGCGCTACAAAGAAACTGGCTCACATGCGGACCGCCCCAGGAAAGGAAGACCAAGAGTCACCTCTGCTGCAGAGGATAAGTTTATCTGAGTCACCAGCCTCAGAAATCGCAGGTAAACAGCAGCTTAGATTAAAGACCAGGTCAATGCCACACAGGGTTCTAGCAGCAGACACATCTCTAGAACAACTGTTAAGAGGAGACTGTGTGAATCAGGCCTTCATGGTAGAATATCTGCTAGGAAACCACTTCTAAGGACAGGCAACAAGCAGAAGAGACTTGCTTGGGCTAAAGAACACAAGGAATGGACATTAGACCAGTGGAAATCTGTGCTTTGGTCTGATGAGTCCAAATTTGAGATCTTTGGTTCCAACCACAGTGTCTTTGTGCGACGCAGAAAAGGTGACCGGAAGGACTCTACATGCCTGGTTCCCACCGTGAAGCATGGAGGAGGAGGTGTGATGGTGTGGAGGTGCTTTGCTGGTGACACTGTTGGGGATTTATTCAAAATTGAAGGCATACTGAACCAGCATGGCTACCAAAGCATCTTGCAGCGGCATGCTATTCCATCCGGTTTGCGTTTAGTTGGACCTTAATTTATTTTTCAACAGGACAATGACCCCAAACACACCCCCAGGCTGTGTAAGGGCTATTTGACCATGAAGGAGAGTGATGGGGTGCTGCGCCAGATGACCTGGCCTCCACAGTCACCGGACCTGAACCCAATCGAGATGGTTTGGGGTGAGCTGGACCGCAGAGTGAAGGCAAAAGGGCCAACAAGTGCTGAGCATCTCTGGGAACTCCTTCAAGACTGTTGGAAGAACATTTCAGGTGATTACCTCTTGAAGCTCATCAAGAGAATGCCAAGAGTGTGCAAAGCAGTAATCAAAGCAAAAGGTGGCTACTTTGAAGAACCTAGACTATGACATATTTTCAGTTGTTTCACACTTTTTTGTTATGTATATAATTCCACATGTGTTAATTCATAGTTTTGATGCCTTCAGTGTGAATCTACAATTTTCATAGTCATGAAAATAAAGGAAACTCTTTGAATGAGAAGGTGTGTCCAAACTTTTGGTCTGTACTGTATAAAAGGTCAATATACCTAAGGGGACTGTGCCGTAATTGAACAGACACCACTGTTACCAGCTGATTGCTTTCTATACCCAGTGTGAACCATCTTACCAGTAATCGGCCAACATCACGATCTAAGAAGTATTGGCATATAGATGACTGTAAGTATGAAATAGTACAGACGTATGCAAACTACTCCACACCTATCCGGATTATACTATGCCCTCCGGCGGATAGGTTGATATAATGTTAACCATTGGAATACCTTAAAAGGAATCACCTTCATTCTAAAATTAACCATCTGAAAAGGGGAGCCAACTGTGCGGATCCCTCGAAACACACGTGTGCGTCTAGATTTTATGTTACAGGAATATTCTTATGTGGACTGCACTTTTTTGACTTGAACGATTGATATAATTTTTATGCTTCCACCTTTTATGGTGCAGGAGTATCTATACTGTATTTTACATTGCAGGAACATTATATGCTGCAGGAATATTCTTATGTGTACTTAATTTATATCAGTCTATGCTCATAGATTAAGATACATTGTTTTTACTTGATTTTGATACATTGTTTTACCTAGTTTTTAGAGTTCTTTTAGGCTATATTATATAATGAATCTATCTATATTTATTTATACACATTCTCTTGGTGTTGTTCCAGAAGTCGAGTGCCCGTCACTCTGAATCATTGTTTCATATACTAGTTTTTTTGACTGGGTGTGTCAAATCCGACAAGAGCACCTATCCCTACCTGCATGTGGGTGAGCCCCTATAATGACTTTCTTTAATTACGCTAAACCTGTCATTGCTGACCTGTCCTGGGATGGGCCATCAATATCCAAGCATGGGAAAACCCTTTTAATAAATGTGGTGCAAAGCATGCACACCATTTTTTCTGGCACATTTTAATTTTTAACTCTCCACTATTGTCTACAACAAATTTTTCAAGACTACAGCATGTCATGTTGCTTATCTGCGCAGATTACAACTGCATGCAGTTATTTCAGCCAGCATTACCCAAAACATACCTACCTGTTGGTGGCACAAACGGAAGCCGTCCCTTCCCCAATGCCTATGAAGTTCCAGAATCCCAATGAGATCGCCAATTGCGGTAACTATAGGTAAGCAAAGAACAGACTGGATACTAGTCCCTGAGTCCAGTCCAGTACCTTTTGGAAACCTTTCATCCTGAAATAAAGTTGGTTTCATATTTGTTACTTTACTAGTACACATGTGATTAGTAGTATGTTGAAAGGATTTTAAAACATAGCTTTTTTTTCCTAAAAACAAAACTATACCCTGGAAGAAAGTTGAATTTTTATTTTTTTTATTAAATCCTGCACACCCACTTTAAAAACCTGTCACCACTAAAAGTAGTGCAAACCACAGGCAGCAAGTTATAGAACAGAAGGAGCTGACCTGATTGTTATATGATTTTGTGGAAAAAGATTCAGTAAAACTTTAATTCTTTATATTTAAATTTCAGAGCTTAACAGCCAAGTAGGAGGTATTATATGTGACAGAGCTGAACCGCGTCTAGGGGTTAATAGGCGCAGTTCAGCTGATCGCTGTGCCCTTTCATATAAGCCAAGTGGCGGGTATTTGATACGGCCGGCAACTGCCGCCTATATTTGTATCTAGGGATAAATGATATGCATTGGTGGCACAGTGCACCCCCCCATCCTCAATATTATATTTATTGGTGGCGCAGTGTGCCCCTCCGCCAGTATTATAATCATTGGTGTCAGTGGCCACAAGGTACCCTCCCCTCCTCCTTAGTATGTTCATTGGTGGCAGTGGCAGCTTTCAATCGGAGCCCCAGCAGTGTAACTATGGGGCCCTGATCGGTTACCATAGCAGCCAGGAAGTTACTGAAGCCATCCATGGCTGCCATGGTAAGCTCCTTGCTGCTGTGTGCACAAAGCACATGGCAGCAGGGACAGTGTAAAATCTAAGTCACACTAATAGATTTATATTAGGCTGAATAGGACAAGGGTTCTAGCCCCCTAAGGAGGTTAATAATGCAGTTAAAAAAATATTATACCAAAATATAAAAAGTTTAAATGCCCCCCTTTCCCAATTTTACATATCAAATATATAAATAATGAAAAAAATAAACATATTAGGTATTGCCATGTCCGAAAAAGTCAGAACTAAAAAATGCCATAAAAAGAAAAATAAATAAACGATTTGCCATTTTTTTTGCCACCTTGTCCCCTCAAAAATAGGATAGGACTGATCTATTATGGGTTGGACGTTCCATAAAATGTGGAATGCAGGCAGCTTTTTTTGTTTTTTTTTTATATTTTCCGCGTAGTATTGAATGGCTTAGAGCAGGCACGATCAACCTGCGGCTCTCCAGCTTGTAAAACGACAACTACCACAATGCCCTGCTGTAGGCTGATAGCTGTAGGCTGTTCAGGCATACTGGGAGTTTTGCAATAGCTGGAGGGCCGCAGGTTGAGCATGCCTGGCGTAGAGTATTGCAATACTTTTTTATGGTATCGAAATGGAATCAAAATTTAGGTATTGTGATCCCTAGTAGGGCTGCAGTAAATTATTATTTTAGTAATCGAGTATTCTATCAATTATTTTTTACGATTAATCAAGTAATCTAATAATAAAAAATGAATTAATAGACTGTTTTCCTTTAGAAAAACTCAGACTACCTGCCATCAGTTCCCCCAGTGCCATCAGCTCCACTATCCCCCCAGTGCCATCAGCTCCCCCCCACACCAGTGTCATCAGCTCGGTTCCCCCAGTGCCTTCAGTTCTCCACCACTCCCCCACCCCAGTGCCTTCAGTTCCACTACCCCAGTGCCATCAGACCCTCCATGCCATCCATTGCCATGCTCCCAATCCCATCAGATGAGGCCCTCCATGTCCCCCAGTACCACTAGATCAGCCCCTCCATGTCCCCCAGTGCAATCAGATCAGCCCCTCCATGTTCCCCAGTGCAATCAGATCAGCCCCTCCATGTCCCCAACTCCCCCCAGTGCCATCAGATCAGCCCCTCCATGTCCCCTACACCCCCAGTGCCATCAGATCAGCCCTTCCATGTCCCCCACTCCCCCAGTGAAATCAGATGAGCCCCTCCATGTCCCCCAGTGCCATCAGATCAGCCCCTTCATGTCCCCACTCCCCCAGTACCATCAAATAAGCCCCTACATGTCCCCCACTCCCCCAATGAAATCAGATGAGCCCCTCCATGCCCCCCAGTGCCATCAGATTAGCCCCTCCATGTCCCCCAGTGCCATCAGATTAGCCCCTCCATGTCCCCCAGTGCCATCAGATCAGCCCCTTCATGTCCCCCAGTGCCATCAGATCAGCCCCTTCATGTCCCCACTCCCCCAGTGCCATCAGATAAGCCCCTCCATGTCCCCTACTCCCCCAGTGCAATCACATCAGCCCCTCCATGTCGCCCAATCCCATCTGCCCCTCCATGCCATTCATTGCCAGCTGTCACCCTTCAGTGCCATGTCCCCAGCACCAGTGAAATAAAATACGTACCTTTCCTGTTGGGGCGCCACTCCACAGCTCCTTCCTCTTCTTCTTCCCGCACTGCAGTGAATACTGACATCAAACAGCGTCGGGTCATAGTGCGCGCTTATGTGCACTATGACCTAACGATGTGTCCGGATCCAGTGCAGCGAGGTACGTGCCGGCAGTTGAACACAGAGCGGTAAATAATAGCAAGTGCTTCACTCATGCTCCGTGGTCACATGACACAAACAAAACCTCGATGCAAAAAATTTGCATCAATGATTTTTTTGTGTGTCTAAATACTCGATTCAATCGAGTAATCGTTTCAGCCCTAAACCCTAGTACATACCTTATGGGAATAAAAGGGTAAGGTACAAGAAAAAAAAACTATGTGGATAAATATAATAGTAAATAAAGCAATTAATGACAAAAAGAAAACATTTAAAGCACTAAAACAGGAGGGTAGCGAGGAAGCATCGAAATAAAAGCAGCCAAACTGGAGGCTGCCAAAGAGTAAAACTAACTGTATTCACTGAGGAAAATAAACTCTTCTGTTCAGTATGGGAACACAACCAAACAGATGGGACTGTATTTTGGAGCATTCCGTTCTGTTCAATTGAGTTTTGTCACTATTGACAATGACTGGGGACAAAACAGAAGCGTTTTCTCCAGTATGGAGATCCTCTGCCGGATATCAATACCAGAAAGACACGTGTGAAAGTAGCCTAAACTATAGAAACCAGTGTCAGGCAGCTACTGCCAAGGCCAACAAGATGATGGGTTTCACCAAAAGAGGCACATATGCCTATGATGAGAACATAGTCCGACCACTTTACATATCACTAGTCAGACCACACTTGAAGCACTGTGTACAGTTCTGGGGGTCCTGTGAACAAGGCAGACATAGCAGAGCTGGAGAGGGTTCAAAGGAGGGCAACTAAAAAATGAGGGTTATTCACTTTAGAAAAAAGACGACTAAGGGGAGATCTAATAACTATGTATAATTATATCATGGGTCAGTACAGAGATCTCTCCCATCATCTATTTATCCCCAGGACTGTGACTGTGACGAGGGGACATCCTCTGCGTCTGGAGGAAAGAAGGTTTGTACACAAACATAGAAGAGGATTCTTTACGGTAAGAGCAGTGAGACTATGGAACTCTCTGCCTGAGGAGGTGGTGATGGTGAGTACAATAAAGGAATTCAAGAGGGCCCTGTATGTATTTCTGGAGTGTAATAATATTACAGGCTATAGCTACTAGAGATGGGTCGTTGATCCAGGGAGTTATTCTGGTTGCCTGATTGGAGTCGAGAAGGAATTTTTTCCCCTAAGGTGGGGAAAATTGTCTTCTACCTCACAAGTTTTTTATTGCCTTCCTCTGGATCAACTTGCAGGATAACAGGCTGAACTGGATGGACAGATGTCTTTTTTCAGCCTTACAAACTATGTTATTATGTAATTCTGCCTGTAATTATAATATTGATGGCTACTGAAAAGTTACCTGTACAGAAAGAAAATGTAACCTATTATTAGACCTAGTGGCCAGTGTTGAACATGCAGGATTATATACATTTTTAAGTATGAATAGTGTTTAACATAAAAATGTGATTTAAGCAACAAGTCATTTTCGAGTCCAAATCCGACTAAGGGCAACATCTGCATGGAATTTGTATGTTCTCCTAGTGTTTCCACCCACACAGGCTTTAGGTTGTGAGCCCCAGTGAGGACAGTGAATGATGCTAATTATTTTGGTGCTATCTAGGAAATAAAACAAACACTGATGAGAAATACTGGATGGTGTTTTTTTTCAAGGGAATTTTCCAATTTTATATTATTCAGCAAATTCCATGTTAAAAGAACAACCTGAACAGATGCATCACCAACTGATCTGAACTGGTTCATCTGATGTTGCCGATTTGAAATTTGATACAGAAATGAAGGGGGGTGGGGGGCTGCTTTCACTAAGGTTGGCGTGGTCAGTAGCTGTGTCCAAATATATCCCCATTTTTACCGATTCTCTGGTGCACATTTAACTGTTCTAAACTGCAACCCCTATGACTGGTATAAAATTGTTACTTTCTCTGAAAATATAAGTGCATGGTACATATCAAGGGAAAAATAACGACAGACTACACCACGTCAAACCTGCCAAGAGAAATATAAAACGGAAACATACTTACCCCTATAATATTTTCTAGTAACAAAGTATTCCGAGATTTGGCTACATGGGCAGCTACTGTGGTGCCATATTCAACTGGTCCTGCAGGAGTAAGCTGCGTCTGTCCTCCCTTTGTTCCAGTAGGTGTGAACAAACATAAGGTCTGGAAAAAGAATGAAGAAATTATCAATCAGAAACGACATGGAAAACAATATTTCATTTAAATGTACAGCAAAACATTCTTCTAGCCTGCTCTTGGCTTTCCATCACAGTCTTCATGGCAAGAACAGTGCTGTCTGCAATGCTATTCTTACCATCAGAATGACTGAAAATATGTAACAATCCTTTAGGCTAAAGGGGAACCCATCACCACAAAATACAGTGCCAACTGCAGGCAACATGTTGTAGAGCAGGAGGAGCTGAGCAGGTTGATGTACAGTCTTGTGAGAAAAGAGATTCAGTAAAACATGTAATTTCTTCTTTATGCATCGGAGTCACATGGGCATTCCTACTCTGTGATTAACAACTTTCCCTGTATGCTTAGTCACGCATGGTTAACTGACAGACTGGCACCATCTGCATGACTCCAGTGCATAAAAGACCGGAATAAGGCTAGTCTCAAATCTGCGGCTGTCTACCCGCCAGATCCCATTGACTATATCGGGGTCTGACACAGATCCAGCTGCTACCCTGCATCCAACGTTTCTTGTCTGGCGATTCCGGGCATTCTATTCCGGACCAGCCGTGGGTGTGAAACTAGCAAAATAAGTGACAAGTTTTACTAAATCTTTTTCCAACAAAGCTATGTATCTCCTGCTCTATAACATGGCACCTGCAGAATGAACTGCATTTTCCCTTTAAAAACAGACCCAGCATTGCTGTCCAGGCTCAGTTATTATAGGGATGTGTGGGGTTTTGAGGTGTTTTCTGTGTGTTGGGAAAAATGTGTGTGTTCTGTCTGTGAGTGATTAAGTTAGCCCATTATGCTTGGTAATTGTATTTTGTTGATTGCGTCCCAGACAATGCCAGTGTGTTAGTTAATTGCATCTCACACAATGCCAGTGTGTTAGTTAATTGCGTCAAAGACAATGCTCATTGTATTTTGTTGATTGCGTTACAGACAGAGGGAAGGGGGTTTTGTGTACAATTGCTGGGAAGGTTTTGTTACTGTAAATGCATGTGATTGGCTAAAATATAAACTGTCAAAGTCTTCTACAAGGGCACCCAGGGGGAGTGTCCCTTGCTAGGAGACCTGCATAAAAGGCTGGAAAATAATCCATTAAAGATTTGCTGTTTTACATTCAACATGGAGCCCAGTCTCATGTGTGTGGGGATTGCTATACGTGTATACTCCCCTGGCTATTACTTCTAGCTCTTGTAAGAGCTGTTCCTGGCTTCTGTGGTGGTTTTGGTGTAGAGCGGAGTGCTTGGAGTCCTCGGGAAGCACTGGGAGCATCCATCAACGGAGGTATCCGGTCGGGGTGCTAGGAGATCCGTTACAGAAGTCTACTCAAAGATAAGGTATAATGGAAAGAATTCCTCCTGTTCTGTGTTTCTGACCTGCATCTGGTTTTGACTCACAATAATTGATGGAAATAACTGAAGTGTGAACTCTAAGGGCCTAAGGGCTCATGTAGACGGCCGTTGCTCGTCTGCAATATATGGGCACCGACGGTGTGCTCACCATATCACGGAAGCGGACCCATTCACTTGAATGGGCCGCAATCCAGAAGGAGCAGTGTGGAGCAGAGGTACGGAACCCCATGGAAGCACTACTGAGCACTTCCGTGGGGTTTCTTTCCGTGCCTCCACACCGCAAAAAAAATAGAATATGTTCTATTTTTTTGCGGTGCGGATGGATCAAGGACCCATTAAAATTGTGGCCCCCAATGCACGGAACGGCTGGCACACGTTTATGTGCATAAGCCCTAAGTGTGCTTCCCTTAGCAAGCTTTCCCGGAGACCTGCTTAACTCTCTTAAATAATCAGAAAACACCTAAAAATAGTCACTGTTACCAGTGTTATGTATATAGAGACAGCAGGGACATGGAGATAATGTGTTCTCTGCATTCAAAGTATAAAAAAGTTAATAACGAACAAACAGATAGATAGGTGATAGATAGATATGAGGTATCGAAAAAAAATAAAAAAATAAAACACAAGCGGCATAGCAGGAGCAATGTGAATGACGATGTGCCAGTGGTTGTGGAAGTGATCCAGCATCCAAGTAAGGCCTCTTGCACACGAACATTGTGTGCCTGTGGCCATATTGCGGCCCACAATACACGGGCACCGGCCTGTGTGCATTCCGCATCAGGGATGCAGACTCATTCACTTCCATGGTGTTTCTGTCCATGTCTCCGCACCGCAAAAAAAATAGAACTTGTTCTATTTTTTTGCAGTGTGGACGAATCACGGACCCATTCAAGCTTAATGGTTCTCAATCCGTTCCGGCTGCCGCACAGACGTTGCCTGTGCATTGGGGACCGCAAATTTCGGTCCCCAATGCATGGAACAGATGCACAAGAGGCCTAAATAGAACAGAAAATTCCATGCTGCTCCCAAAAGTTGTTCAATGCAACATTTCAGTCGTCCTAGGCTACTTTCACACTTGTGGCAGTGTGATCCGGCAAGCAGTTCCGTCATCTTTTTACACATTTTTACCGGTCTGGGCATGCGCAGACCGGAAGGACGGATCCAGCATTCCAGTATTTTGAATACATTCCTATGGGGAAAAATGACGGATCCGGCATTCCGGCAAGTTTCCCATTTTTTTTTTTTTGCCGGAGATAAAACCGTAGCATGCTGTGTTTTTATCTTTTGCCTGATCAGTCAAAATGACTGAACTGAAGACATCCTGATGCATCCTGAATGGATTGCCCTCCATTCAGAATGCATGGTGATATGCCTGATCAGTTATTTTCCGGTATAGAGCCCCTGTGACGGAACTATATGCCGGAAAATAAAACAGCTAGTGTGAAAGTACCCTAACCAGGACTTTTCTGACGCAGTATTTTTATAAGACTTGAAAAAAGTCCTCGTAACAAGACGGAAACGTTGCATTGAACAACTTTTGGGAGCAGCGTGGATTTTTTTCCCTAGATAGATAGATATGAGATAGATAGATAGCAGTGGCGTAACGCCTGCCAGGAATATTGATTAATATTTACTGTCAGCCATGTCCCCACAACCACAATTTGCTAAAAGATAGCAGATGTAGAGAACTCCACAGGAGGGCCCTGCTTCAAAGCCGCAGCCAGATAGCAGAAAACTCCTAGCAGGCCACATTTGGTTACATTTCACACCTCCATTCAGACAGCATGGATCCTGCAGGAAAACCTCCCTGCAGGGGGTCTAAGCCATTCCCGAGTTCAATCGAATCTAGCAGAATTATGAATCGCCCGGCCATCGCAGGCGCCAACCGGATATATATTTGTGTCCCGGTGGCCACGATGAACATGCCCATTGTCTTAGTTTGATGGTGGGATGCCAGGGAGTGGCGATATACATATCTCCCCACAGAAACCAAATAACGGTACCATGTTTGGACTCTACTTGTAGCCGGAACCCAGGCGGATCTGTTGGTCCCAAAACCCTCCCCCCTGTGATGTTCTGGTCTGGAGCTATGAACCCTAAAGGGTTTTGTGGGTCCTTGAGCTGCCAGGATCAGCAGGGATGCGGGACCACTCCCAGAGGCCGGGTACAGGTTAAAATGCTTGTGCCAGCAAGCGGGCGTGTCTTTTTCTGAAAGGGGGTCACATCGTGCAAATGTGTTTGGAGAGACCTGGAAACCAGCTGACATCACTGCCCTCCATGTAAATACAGCAAAGGAACATTCATCTACCTGGTAACTGACTTGTGCTCTGTGTAATCCTGTTTGTACAATATTACCTGCATTTGTAACCTCAGACCACTGTATATATTCTTAATGTATATTGTGTTATCTAGTGTGCCCTTAAGGTGATTAAATATATAATTTAATCTTCTGCCGTCTTGTATCTCGATCACGAATCCCTATGTCCATGTTTTGGCTTAATTATAAGCTACCGCGGGGTTGGTTTCTCACCTTATATAATCCCATTAGCGGACCGGGCTTATATCAAACGAGAAGCTGGTAGCAGATTACCCAGGCTGAGAAGGCGCTGTTTCGCTGCGGCAGAGAAAATGCTCTCAGCTTGTTGCCTCTCTGGGCCCACGTGGACAGTAGGTGTCTGTGTAAACTGTACCAAGCTGACCTTACATGCTCCTCGAGAAGGGCGTAACGTCACGTCTTGGTAACCAGGGACCATACAGAGTCTTGTGAGCTCGACGTAGTTGACGTCAATCGGGCACGAGGGGTGGTATTAGTCACAACACCAATATAGGCAGACCACGCAGCTGCTATGGGGCCCGTAGCGCAAAGAAGGCCCCGCCCCCTACATCTGTATTATAGTTATATCGGGCATTGAGGCGGCCCACTTGTCTTCCATCCTGGGCCCTGCTATCCCTATGTTCAGGTAGGTGTGCAAGCCCCTTCATCCTCCCTCCCTCTCCCTCACTTCCTGTTCTGCCCGCAGTCACAGTTGCAGCCCTCACTCAGCCTAGAGCGCCCAGCAGGGAAACTTTAGCAGACGTGCCGTGGGACTGCTTCTGCTGCCGCCTGACCTGATTGTGACTATGTGACAGTCTCACCCCCAGAAACCAGCCAAAGCTTTTCCCAATTCCTATTCCTAATATTGTTCAGAGGGTTAAGTCCTATAGATCTGACTGAGCTGAGAATTAGACTGTCACGTTGGACCACTGAAAAATGATGCAGATCAGACCCAGGAAGAGGAACATAATTTGCAAGCATCGGCCAAAGTAAAGAGATGATGAAAGATCGCCTCTTATCTCATGTGACAGTGAGTGGACATGTGCTATTAACAGAGCCAGACACCTAAAAAGAGGAGGGCGCAGGAGGACGTAGCTCACAGGGAGCAGGAAACACGGCTTGTGGAGCACACTCTGCTCACCATTTTCTACTGAAATAAAGAGGACAACCTGGACTCAACCTCCAGGCTCAATGTAAAGATCTGCCATGGCCTGCCCGCCCCTCTGCTACACAGACAGCAAGCTACATTGGAGTGCACAGTAAGTGAGCATAGCAGCAGTGCACTGCTACTTTAAATTAAAAGTTCATAGGTTGGGTTGGGGGGGGCTGTCTATTACTCAGAACATGCACTTCTGTGGGCAGTATTCACTATAAGCAGCACGCAGGCACAGTTCATAAGGGGGCCTGTTGGCACACAGAAGAGCAGAGACAGTTCATAAGGCAAGGGGGGGCTATGGTGGCACTGGTATACAATTGTGCCAGTATCAGCAGAGCACCCCCCATGAGCTGCACCTGTGTGCTGCTTATAGTGGACAGTGCACTCAGACAATGGAATGGGGCCAAACGGAAGCGTTTTTTCCCGGTATTGAGACCCTATGACGGATCTCAATACCGGAATAGAAACGCAAGTGTGAAAGTCTAATATGTACCCCGGCACCTGCATAACTCCTGATGCCTACACGGCTGCCACTGCAGTGGTGGCTAGTGGGTGGAGTTAGTGGGGCCTCATTCAGATTCTTGCTATGGGGCCCAATGATTTCTATGTACGCCCCTGATAGATAGATAGATAGATAGATAGATAGATAGATAGATAGATAGATAGATAGGAGAAATACAGATGATAAAGATATATGGGTTGATAGAGGATGCAGAAATAAAAGATATTTGTGAGATAGACAAGCATTAGATCCACTATAAATATTACATTATATTTAGATAACTATTTTCTGCCTAGAACACAGTTAAGAAAAAAGAGCTGGGCGGGTGCAGAGGACAAGTCCTGTATATTCTCTGCAGGCTGCCTCTCCTCCGGTTAGTCCGGGGTCTGAACTATCCAGCTGTATCAGGTTATGTCTGCCAACAAGGAGCACTTGTAATTTATTGCAGCTCAGAGAGGAGAGGGGGGCCAGCAACAAATATGTCAGGTCATTAGAGGGTGACACATTCTGAACTCACCAGAAACACTGTAGTGTAGCAATGTTTTATACCTTTTTGATACTGAAATTGTTTTCATTCCTGACTGGCTGCCATCTGTTTGAAAAGAAATCTCACATATATTTTCTAGAATTGTGGATGTTAAAAGTGAACCTGCTAGTACATGAGTAGGAGTAAGTGAGAAACTCCATTTGTCATTGTTGTTGTTTTGTACATTCCTCGAAGCTCAACCCCTGGATAGCCCAGACTTGTATAAAGCATTGACGTCAGACAGGGTCGGCAGGAGCTCAGCAACAGGCTAGAGGAGGCCATTACATTCACAGTGCAGGGCCTCCGGTGAGAGAGAGGAAGGGGGCGGGGCCAAGGTCTGCCTGACTGCTGTGGAGCCCTGCTATGGATGCAGCAACCAGCTCCTCACTAAAGCATAAGGACCCTGCGAGCTACAGAGGCCAGGAGACCAGGGACCAGCATTCCCTGCTGCGCTGTCTGTGCTCTTCTCAGGTGCGGCCGCCAGTTTTTTTCCACATGTGTCTGGGCAGCTCAGCAGGGGGCCGCATTTAGGGATGGGGGCCCTGGGCAATTGCTCTGTTTGCCCCGCCACCCCCCCTTCCCCTTCCTCCAATGCCAACCCTGTCTGACGTCAATGCTTTATACAAGTCTGGGCTATCCAGGGGTTGAGCTTCGAGGAATGTACAAAACAACCACGATGACAAATGGAGTTTCTCACTTACTCCTACTCATGTTCTAGCAGGTTCACTTTTCACATACACAATTCTAGAAAATATATGTGAGATTTATTTTCAAGAAGATGGCAGCCAGTCAGGAATGAAAACAATTTCAGTATCAAAGAAGTATAAAACATTTCTACACTACTGAGAACAGAATATTTAAATATCTTTTATTATTTAAATAACTATAAAGCATTATAGTAGACTTCATAAATTACATATATGTTATCAGGTCAACCTCTCCTACTGATGGAAAATGCATGCATCCTCTATAAAATAACAACTGTGGGGCATCTCTGATTTATTTATTAGAGACTAGAATGTAATCGATGCGAGATTGAGAGAGGTGTGCTGTAGACATGAACGTATAGTCACGCTCATTACTATGCTGGTAGCGCCAGATATCATGAAACGCAGACTCATACAATGTGGATTGAAGCTCTGCACGAGTACACCCTTGTGCAGATTTAAAATCCAGTGTTGCATTCACCGGGATGTTAAAATCTCCTCCCATTATGACCTCCCCTTCCGCCAGTTTCTCTACTTTGCTGAACAGCCTCCTGCAGAAGGCCACCTCCCTGACATTAGGGGCGTACACAGACACCAAAGTGAATGGTTTACTATCCAGTGTACACAGTAGAATGACATATTTCCCTGCCGAGTCAGTTACACATTTCTTTAAGGAGAAATTGATTGCAGACTTTACCCCAATAAGCACCCCTGCATTCCTTCTTTTCCTAGTATGTGAATGAAATAAAACAGGGAAATTTTTATGTTTACACCTGAACGCGTCCTTGCTCAACAAATGCGTTTCTTGCAATAATATAATATCACATTTAGCTTTGGAGACTTCTGACCAGAGTTGCGTGCGCCTGAATGGAGAGTTCAGACCACACACATTAAGGGATAATACCTTCAGCCCCATAACTCATGTACAGGATGCCTTTGTGTCCAGACCAGCACACACTTCATTCCAGCTACATACTTAATAGACATTGGTACCGACAAAAAAGAAAAACGGAACAAATAAAAAAGAAAATAGAACAATAACTGAAGTGTGGTCATTAAGGCCTAACTGGCCTGACCAAACATATGTAGGTCTAGAGACCTATAGAACAAGTCCAGCAGGGGCAAAAGGAACGAAAATAGCTCCTTGCTTCGGACTAACATTGGGCAATGAGAACAGTCAATCTTCTACTCCTGAACAGAAAGACTCACATATCAAGCAACGTCCCAGTCTGGAGGAATCCTGTCTGGACGTGAGGTGGGTTCCTTTGCTTTGGGATTGCCTTCACTCATGATACCCCATTCGCTCAGGCGCTTAACCGCTCCTTGCGTTGAATTGAAGATCTGTAAGCTGCCATCATAAGTGACCAGTAACTTCACTGGGAAACCCCAGCGATACTTTATCTGATGTTGCCTTAGGATGGTTGTTATCGGGGCAAATTCCCTTCTTCTTGCAAGGGTAGCTGCGGAAAGGTCTGCATAGACCGTAATACCTTTAAAGTCCTCTGTCGGAGTTGCATCCTGTCTCAGGACTCTCAGAAATGCATCCTTGACTGTGTAGAAATGAATCCTGGCAATGGTATCACGCGGCAGGGATGGATCAAGCCCCTTAGGCTTGGGCACTCTGTGTATACGATCTATAATCAGATCCCTTTCGGTGGTTTCAGGCAGTGCAGCTTTAATAAGTTGTTGCAGGAAATGCTCCAGCTCGTTTGTTTCCACAGATTCTGGAATTCCTCGAATTCTGACGTTATTCCGTCTATGTCTGTCTTCCAGATCTTGGAGCTTAGCCGTTAGTTTGGCTATGTCTTCCTCCGTAGCCTCATGGGCATCTATCAGAGTGTTGTGGGAGGAGGCGAATTCGGCCATCTTAGTTTCCATGTGGGACGTGCGCTCCCCAATACTCTGGATATCCGATCTGAGATCCTTAAGAAGCCCCAGCATGTCCTCCTTCATGGAGGAACGTAAGCTCTCCAGCATGGAGCGCATGATGTCAGCCGTTAGGTGTGTGGAATCGAGGGCTTCCCTCTCCTTCCCGCGAGTATCAGCAGAGTAAGATACCGGTGGCACTGGTGTTCCCGCCTGAGAGGCCGGCGTGCAGGCCGGAGATGGCGCCTCTCTTTGCCAAGAATCGCCCGGTGTTGCTTTGCCAAAGAATTCAGTCAGTTTGGCCGGAGCAGGACGCCTCCTGACTTTCCCCATGGCTAAGGCAGAGTATCGGCCTGTCAGTAGTCGAGTAAATACCTCAGGAGTAGTAGCTGTGAGCCGCTGGAGGAATGTTATGTTCGGAGCAGACGTGCTATGCGACCGGCGCCATCAGCGTGCAGGCCACGCCCCTTCTGATTTATTTATTATTGAGCGCCAATGGGGCTCAATCTCTTCTTAGAACTCTGCATTGTGCTATTCCTCTATTATTCATCTTAGAGATTTTACCATACAAACTTTGTGAGTGTGCAGGATGAGGAAAATCATGGCATTTCGTATATATTAGATTATGTCGCCATTTTTCTGCATGTCTCACTGACTGGACAATCAGATGGCCTGAAGTACACCACACTGACACAATCCAATTAGTGCTTACAGTGTCAGACAGTGCCCACTTGTTGTGAAACTACAACTTCCAGCATGCTCCATTAACATATATGGGAGTACTGAGAACAGCCAAGCAAATGTGCATGCTGGGAAATGTAGTTTTACAACAGCTTGACTGTCGGAGGTTTCTGACCCCTGCTGTAGGGACACCTCAAAGGCAAAGGTAATGATAATTCCATAAAAATAAAAATAGAATGATAGGCATATGAAATATAATAATTTATAAAAACAGGCATAAGAGGAGCAGACATGGTACATGATTGGGGGTACTGCACCTCGAGTGTGCTCTCTGCATTGTTAGGTATTTTTTCCTTCAACATTTCACAACAATTCCATTTATTTTTATATATTTGTGATTTTCTATTCATAAAGTTATGTGATATTAAAAAATGTTGTGGTTTGTGCTAATTTGTAGAGCTAGGGCCACTTATATGCATGTGGGCATTTGTAGGCATTATTATATAATGTAAGAGGACACAGTTTAGGGACCTGCTGAGTGAATAAACAAAGAACAGAAACAGAATTAGCCTACATGCACACAACCGTGGTTTGGTTCCGCATCAGAGCCGCATTTTTTGCGGCTCGAGTGCAGACCCATTCACTACAATGGGGCTGCAAAAGATGCAGCCAGCACGCTCACATCTGTCTGCCAGCCCTGTGCTCTGGTCAAATCTCGCGCCGTTCAGTATTTGGCGCAGGCACCACGAGGAAGCTGGCAGCCTGCGAGCGTCTTTCCTTAACCGCGCCTGCGACGAATGCTGAACGGCGCGAGATTTCACCAGAGCGCTGCCTGGCCCTGTCAATCAGGACTTGGAGGGAGGCGACAAAGTTGGGAGAACGAAGAATCTAGGCGCAGGAACAATGCCCCCCGCTCCTAGAGGCTAATTAGCATATTATAAAAGTTAGATCACATCGCTAATGTCAGCTATTTTAATAGGGTTAAATCTGGTGATAGAATCCCTTTAACCCTTTCCTGATGCAGCGATTTATTTTTGCTCTCTACCTTCCCGGAGCCAACTTTTTTGCGTTCAGACAACCATATGAGGGCTTGTTTTTTATGGGACAAGTTGTACTTTCTAGTTGTAATTTCTAGGGAGGTAGGGAGTTCTAGGGAGGGAGGTGTAGTTTCAGAACAGCTGGAGTGCCAAAGGTTGCTGATTTCTGCTTTAGGCCTCATGCACACGACAGTATTTTTTCACGGTCCGCAAAAACGGTGTCCATAGGTCCGTGATAGTTTTTTCGTCCATGGGTCTTCCTTGATTTTTGGAGGATCCACGGACATGAAAAAAAAGTCGTTTTGGTGTCCGCCTGGCCGTGCGGAGCCAAACGGATCTGTCCTGAATTACAATGCAAGTCAATGGGGACGGATGCGTTTGACATTGACACAATATGGTGCAATTGCAAGCGGATCCGTCCCCCATTGACTTTTAATGTAAAGTCAGGAGTCCCTTTATACCATCGGATCGGAGTTTTCTCCAATCCGATGGTATATTTTAACTTGAAGCGTCCCAATCACCATTGGAACGCCTCTATGTTAGAATATACTGTTGGATATGAGTTACATCATGAAACTCAGATCCGACAGTATATTCTAACACAGAGGCGTTCCCATAGTGATGGGGACGCTTCAGGTTAGAATATACTAAAAAACTGTGTACATGACTGCCCCCTGCTGCCTGGCAGGTGCTGCAGACCCCCCCCCCCCCCCTGTTTTTAACTCATTGGTGGGCAGTGCGGCCGCCCCCCCCCTCCCTCCCCCCCTGTAGTTAACTCATTGGTGGCCAGTGGGCCCCCCCTCCCTCCCCTGTAGTTAACTCGTTGGTAGCCAGTCGGCCCCCCCCTCCCCTGTAGTTAACTCGTTGGTGGCCAGCCCCCTCCCTCCCCTGTAGTAAACTAATTTGTAGCCAGTGGGCCCCCCCTCCCTCCCCTGTAGTTAACTAATTTGTAGCCAGTGGGGCCCCCCCCTCCCTCCCCTGTAGTTAACTCGTTGGTGGCCCTGTAATTAACTCGTTGGAGGGAGGGGGGCCCCACTGGCCACCAACGAGTTAACTACAGGGGAGGGAGGAGGGGGGACCACTGGCTACCAATGAGTTAACTACAGGGGAGGGAGGGGGGCGCACTGGCCACCAATGTGTTAACTACAGGGGGGGACGGGGGGGTCTGCCCCCTGTTGCCTGGCAGCACCTGCCAGGCAGCAGGGGGCAGTCATGTACACAGTTCTTTTAGTATATTCTAACCTGAAGCGTCCCCATCACTATGGGAACGCCTCTTTGTTAGAATATACTGTCGGATCTGAGTTTTCACAGAAAAAGCCTTTATGCAGACGGATCTTCGGATCCGTCTGTATGAAAGTAACCTACGGCCACGGATCACGGACACGGATGCCAATCTTGTGTGCATCCGTGTTCTTTCACGGACCCATTGACTTGAATGGGTCCGTGAACCGTTGTCCATCAAAAAAATAGGACAGGTCATATTTTTTGACGGACAGGATACACGGATCACGGTCTCGGCTGCAAAACTGTGCATTTTCCGATTTTTCCACGGACCCATTGAAAGTCAATGGGTCCGCGAAAAAAAACGGAAAACGGCACAACAGCCACGGATGCACACAACGGTCGTGTGCATGAGGCCTTAGTGTGACAACAGGGCTGACTATCAACCAGTACATCTGGAATTCGCATATATTAGGACATAGGGAGACCATGTGTGTCTAAGCAGCTTTCTAAAGACAGAGGTCACGAGGTGTCCAAAGGGCTCCTTACAAATAAAGACAAAAAACCAAGTTCACATCCAGCTCCTTCACCAACTTTTACAGAAAATTTGGCTTCATGACCAATTACTTTGTCACAAAGCACATTCTCTTTGTAAGTAGCGGGTACAAAGACAGGGACTGGCGATTGCGCCAATCGTGCCATCTGAGATCAATATTAAAGCATTTTAGGGGTTGCCCTAAAACAAAACAAAAAACTTTATTGTACTTGCCTCATCCATTTGAGCGCAAAGAGACCATCTTGTTTGAAGTACGTCACCGCACACTATATTTTAAGCAGCATCTTCAAGCAAGATGGCCGCAGCAGCCTCTTAGCGCTCAAATGCATGAGTATGGATTTTTTTTTTTTTTTTTTTACCGCCATTTCAGGGAAAATCAATTAGTTACCACGAAGGATGATGGAATTGTGCTTCGCAACAAATCAAATTTTTCCAGAAATTCGGATCAAAGTCCACTTCGTTAACTTTGATTTGCTCAAAACTAATCATAACTGATTAGAGAAAAGAGAATCTGCAGGGAAAATTCTTGGTAACTCTCTTCAGTTTCTTCCTGATACTGTAATAGACCTTCCAGGGCTGCTGACGGATGACACAGATGTCAGGATATTAGTTGCGCAGGCCAGTGACAAGTATTACTGTTTGCTCTGACTTCCTCTTGTGTGTGTCCCATGCCATGTCTTTTGTGACCTCAGAGCTGCTTTCCAGCTGTAGCTGCCTGGTGTAGTGGTATGTGCAGTATATAATACTAATGAGTCAAAATCCAGATACAAGTCCACACTGTAAACGGACATTACCTCACTCAGACCTAAAAAAAAAAATTCTCTGACATTTTTTTCTCATCATTTTGTATATTGTCACACTGACAGCTTGTGTGGCACAGGCTGCCACTTCCCTCTTGCCACCAAGGATATGCCCACACCTGGTGGTCCGCTACATATTTTCTGCAATAGAAAATCCACATTGGCCAATTTTCCGGCTAATTTCAATGTGGAAATTGTGCAGATTTGCCTCAGACTTCACCCTCTGCACCTTATGTCAAGTTATCTACAGAGAACTTTTTGCAGTTTTTTTTTTAACAATCTCATCCTGCTCGCTGTTACTGTAATCTCTGTAGATTTAACCTGCGGTGCGGATCTTAAATCCACTGAATTTATTAGGCAGAGTTCTACCAGTGCAATATCTAGCTTGGCTGTGCATTAGACCTGCCTACGGAAAATTCTTCACCTACCATTGCAAATTTGCAGTGGAACTATCTAGCAGCTATATGATCACGCCTAAAGATTTACACACACAGGCTATTTGTGCTGGTCCGGCCTTCTGCCAATATGGACACTTTAGGTTCTGCACAGTTCCCTCAAACAAACAGAAACATATATTTTTCCATTGGTGTTAAAAAAATAGTAATAGTATACTTGTAACATCCCAGAGTATGTTACTAAACTCTGTTTCCCTGCTACAACATGTCAGGTGTATATGTATTGTCATCTTGTGTAGTCTAACATTGCATTTACCTGTATATACATTTTCTAGGCCTGTGTTATGTAGTTTGCTGTAATTTACATGTGCACCATCAGGTGGCAGCAATATGTTCAGCAGACCATAGTTAGTTTAGTATAGCTAGAATGGAATAGTACATTCCAGTCTAGTCTCCCCTGTATGAGCAGAAGTAGGGTGTTCCCATGTCCTGTCTCATGAGGTGGAGAAGGAAGTTCTAGTTAGTGTACCAGCCCCCCTGCTTGGGGACATCTGTGTTAGTAGGAGCTCCCAGAAACAGGGATCCCAACCTAGGATCCAGCCTCGGCTGAGGCCAAGGATCACTCTTCCCAGCTTGAGCCATCTACCTCAGCTGGTGACAACCAAGCAACACCTCCAGAACTACAGATCTCCAGGAAGACATCATTCCCTGCGAGCAGTCCTGTGAGTACTTATCCAGAGTCCAGGAGATGCCAAATCCCTCCTCAGATAGTCAGGCCCATACCAAGCAGAAGACAGACAGAGCAGAAGACAGATACCTGCCAGATTCTCTAGGAATATGACAAGAAGCAGAATATATATAGATTCCTACCCATATTGCCAATACCTGCTGGGACCCAAGACTAAAGCTGTAACTCGTATGGATTTCCGTTGCCACTCAGTAAAGATAAGTTGGATTATATCTCCTGTCTGGATCTCAATCATTCCTCAATTACTCCTACTGACCACACTCAATTTTATTGCAAGTGAGCCAGGATCCAGGAGTCCAGCTGTACCAAGGTAGGAGACACCGTTGACACTACACAGAGACATTATCCCCCTCTGGCATTTCTCACCTGGTACGTGAGTTATAACATCTTAAAGGGCCCTGCTACAGTACCTGCACAAGCTGCAATTGGCATCACCCACTGCACTGTACCAGTGTCCTGCTCATTGCATACTGTTATGCAACTCTACTTCTATGTTACTGGTCAAATGTCTCAAGAACATGTCAGACACCTGTATAAGCAATTTTATCCTTGGTGAAGAGTCTCATTCGTATGGCTACACATGAGACATGCCCTGCACTGAGGAGCGCTGTGGTGCCCGACTCTGACAACAAAAAGGTCCTTACCTGCAGCAAATGGTAGGTGACACTGGCGGCAGGCAAGGAGCTTGTTGTTACTAAGGAGGCTGCAGCCAGATGGTATAATTGAGGGTCATGCCAGTGTGAGATGTTTTGGTGGGGGATGTATCGGCACCATCTTTAACTGCCTGGCATGGTAATCATAATAACTGGTGGACAGTAGTGAATATTGGGCTGGGAATCTGAGGTTAATAGGAAACTGGTTGGCTGAGGTTAATAGGACCCTGGGTGGGTTGAATGCACAGCAGCCAGGTATAGCCGTGGGAAAGTACACTTACTGTGAGTTACTGTAGATATATTATTTTAAACTGGATCATCCAGTGTAAATCCAATATAGTGTAGCTGACACTAATGTATCCCTTTGCTATGCATGGCTGCTGTGTGTATTAACCTAACTGAGCCCCTACTCCTCGGCTGTTACTAGTACCGTAGTATTTTTAGTGCTGCTAAATTACTTGTACTTAAAGTGGCAGTAACAGAAGCATACAGCAACTTACAAATAGTAATATAGTAGCACAGTGAGATTATAGCACCAGTAACACGGCAGCACAATATCGACATTTGGGATCACTGCTATTTCAGAAGAAGGACAGACCTATGGGTATAGCCCACAGCAGGTTTTTGTTATAAACATGTTTTTTTTTATTTTGAATCAGTGGTCTCTTATCTCTCTATCTAGATCTCTATATAAGGATCCATCACACAATCGTAAGGGCTCCGTGCCCATGCTGCGGCATGGACCTGAACGCCTATGGAAGGGGTTTTCTGGGATTTTAATATTTATGACCTATCCTCAGGAACCCATTTAGAATTAAGAACCATCCATGAGGTTAAAATAATCGAGATTTTATTTTTAGGACAATCTGTCTAGCCCTAATGCCAAGCATTTCCAGTATATAATGCGCCAAACAAATGTTAATAGTTCAAGATTATACAAATATGGCCGGTGGCTTGCAAAGCAAAATCAACTACACATTCCAATAAAGGGGTATCCTTAAAAAAATAATAACCATAAAAAAAATGTTAAAAAAATGTAAAAAATTAATGAAAACTCTTTATATAAATTTATGTATTTTACTTAAGTTGTCAGTTACTGACGTGCAAGATTAGGGAGATTTCTACAGTCTATACAAAAGGATCAGAGCTTTTGTCACGTTCAATTAAGGTATAACTTGTATAACTTGGCTCACACCTGAGATTGTCAGTTTTCCTACAACCTCAAGACTCAGTCTACAGTTTGTTTAGTATAAAGGAAATTCATGGGTCTTGACCTTCACACTACAAGTCCAGACACCCAAATACTATGCGCTTCTTGTGGCACTATACCCATGTGCAATTTTATTCAGACTCGTACAATAAACTGTAAAACGTACTTCAGCCCACTAGATGGTGCCAAAAGGCTGCAAAAAAAAGATTTACCGGTAATAGTGTGAAAACAGAGCATGACTTAAATATCATATCAGCTCCCAGTCTAGACAAGAACAAAACTGGTGATACATGCAATGTACGTAACTCCATACTTGTCCCACTGTTATAAAAATCTTGTCATGTTGATTGCTTTAGCTATATAGGGGAATTGTCAGAGGTAGACCTCATGCACACGAACATGTGACGACCGGGCCCGTGAGGCGGAGCGCAAATTGTGATCCGCAATGCATGGGCACCGACCATGGGGCCACCGCATGCGGATCGTGGGCCCATTTACTTGAATGGGGTCCGTGATCCGCATCCAACTGTCTGCATCACCAAAAAGAAAAGGAGTGCATGCGCTACTTTTTTGCAGTGCGGAGGCACCCCACATAAAACCCAGGGAAGCACTCCTTAGTGCTTCCGTGGGCTTCCGATCCATGCCTCCATTCCGCACCGCATCTCCCCATCTCACAACGGCAGTGTGCATGAGCCCATAGAATGATATCTAGAGTGTATGTACTTCTGATATTATCTGTACTAACCAATTCTTCACGAAAACAAAATAATTTTCTGATAAACCCCCTTCCTAATGCAGCCATTTTAGGCCTGTGATGGCTAACCTCCGGCACTCCAGCTGTGTTAAAAATACAACTCACAAGATACACACTTGCTTGGCTGTTCTCAGAACTCCACAGAAATGAGTAATGAGCATGCTGGGAGTTGTAGTTTCTCCACAGCTGGAGTCCCAGAGGTTAACCATTACTAAGGGGCTCTTTTTTCACAGGATATGTTGTATTTCCTAATGGAACCTTTTAATATACCATATAATGTACTGAAAGATGGAAACATTATATTAGTTTTTATTTATTGATTACTTTTTATTAAATTTTTGGGGAGGTAACAAACCACAAAATGGCATTTAGATTTTTTTTTTTCCATTACGGCATTCAATGTACAAGATAAATACATTCATATTTTAATAGTTTGGGTATTTTTGGATGCTGGGATTCCACTGATGTTTAAATTATCTTTAAAAACTTTTTTATTTTATTTTTTGTACTTTTAGTCCCTTGAGGAGTACTATAGAGTACTATTGCAGTCCTAAGCCCTGCCTGATGGCAGGCCTGGGAAGCCTTCATGACATTCCAGGCCCCCATAGAAACTGAACAGTTGCTACAGTCTCATCACAGGGGAAAAGGGGAGGGGGGGTAAGGTCTCCAGAGGGAGCACTCAGATGGCCTGGTGGCAACTGGCTATGGGGTTAACGTCAACTCCAATCACAGACTACCGGTGAGTGTCTGCCAAGCAAAAAAAGTCAATCCCAGAAGCCTATGGTGGTCTCTGAGCTAGAAGCCACACCATATGGGAAGGGATTAAATATTTTTTGGGAACAGGATTGAGGGACCTATCTTGCCTGTGATTCTGATACAAGCTATAAATAGCAGTATAAAACCTGTCAGAGCTGTACTACCTCCTCCAGTTTTAATGCCGTGGAACACCACACATTTATCATAAAAACTCATTAGGCTATTTAATGTGTTAAAAATTTTACAAACCCCAATAATATATGTTCCACTGCTTAAAGGGAATGTCTACCACTTAGGCTACTTTCACACTAGCGTTCGGGGCTCCGTTTGTGAGTTCCGTTTGAAGGCTCTCACAAGCAGCGCCGAACGGATCCGTCCAGCCCTAATGCATTCTGAGTGGATGCGGATCCGCTCAGAATGCATCAGTCTGGCAGCGTTTGGGCTCCGCTCCGCTCAGCAGGCGGACACCCGAACGCTGCTTGCAGCGTTCGGATGTCCGCCTGGCCGTGCGGAGGCAAACGGATCCGTCCAGACATACAATGTAAGGGCTCTTTCACACTTGCGTTCTTGTCTTCCAGCACAGAGTTCCATTGTCGGGGCTCTATGCCGGAAGAATCCTGATCAGTTTTATCCTAATGCATTCTGAATGGAGTGAAATCCGTTCAGGATGCATCAGGATTTCTTCAGTTCTGGAACTGAACGTTTTTTGGCCGGAGAAAATACCGCAGCATGCTGCCCTTTTTGCTCCGGCCAAAAATCCTGAAGACTTGACGCAAGGCCGGATCCGACGTTTAGCTTTTTTAGAGTGGTTACCATGGCTGCCGGGACGCTAAAGTCCTGGCAGCCATGGTAAAGTGTAGCGGGGAGCGGGGGAGTAGCATACTTACCGTCCGTGCGGCTCTCGGGGCGCTGCAGAGTGACGTCAGGGCGCCCCACGCACATGGATGACGTGATCGCATGGCACGTCATCCATGCGCATGGGGCGCTCTGACGTCACTCTGGAGCGCCCCGGGAGCCGCGCGGACTGTAAGTATACCGCTCCCCCGCTCCTACTATGGCAACCAGGACTTATAGCGTCCTGGGTGCCATAGCAACACTGAAAGCATTTTGAAGACGGATCAGTCTTCAAATGCTTTCAGTACACTTGCGTTTTTCCGGATCCAGCGTGTAATTCCGGCAAGTGGAGTACACGCCGGATCCGGACAACGCAAGTGTGAAAGAGGCCTAAGTCAATAGGGAAGGATCCGTTTGAAGTTGACACAATATGGCTCAATTTTCAAAAGGATCCCATAGTCTGCATTATAGGAGCAGATCCATCTGTGCAGACACCAGACGGATCCGCTCTGAACGCAAGTGTGTAAGTAGCCTTAAAGGGAATGTACAGTTGAAAACACAAAATGTAAATTCTGGTTAGCTACTCACTGGCTATCCCCTGCAACAATTGGTGCAAATATGAAGTCTTTACGAGCCCTTCTATTCCATCACCAAATTTAGGAGTCCTGCACAATTAATATCCCCAGAAAATCCTACTCTCAGTGATTGATTAAAGAGCGGGACAGCCACGGGAGCAAAAAATAAAGGGCAGATAAAAATGGAAGAGTGGGTGAGGACTGTGCTACATTAGTGTAAAGCATAGGCACACTAGGCAGGATTATTAAGTGAGTTGCTACACAAAGTGTTTTCTAGAGGTATTCTCCTTGAAGCAGTAGAATGCCCCAATGAACAAGTCTTAAAGGATAAAATAGGAACAAAATTGAGAACAAATCAAGATCCTTTGCATGGAAGGTTCATGAAGTGGACATTATTGAACAGGTATATTTGCAAATAGATTCTGGATTGGTAATTTATTTTATTTTATTCATTCATGGATTTGATCAACTATACAATAAACCCCCAAAAACCCAGTAACTGACTCAAAAAGATGTGCAGGCATAGGATGTCTACTGTGTGTGTATATTTACATACAGAATTAAGACTTACATTATTGCATTCTCCAAGGAAATATAGTGCAAATCCATCAGCTTTTGTTGCTGGTAAGAGAGAAAGATGAAATGAATTAAAAAACAACATTTGGATGCAGTCTTTGTCATTTGTGTTATTTTGTAATTCAATGTCCATTTTATTATGAAAACTTTCAGGCCCTGAAACAATTAGGAATGTATTATTTATCAACATGTGCAAATGATATGAATACACACAGCCTTGGAAAAATTCTTTATTTTTATTTTATTTTTTAAAAGCTGGTCTCGTGACAGCCCCACACCCACTAATGATTGCACAGACAAGCTCGCCCAATCATGCACAACATCATATGGTATTATTTCAGGCTGAAGCTTGCTGTACTAAGTGGCTGTTGAATAAGTGGAGTTAAAGAACCGGAGTTCTGGTGCTGAGTGTGATTTTGTGGGAGTGATTGCAGGCTGAGTGAGGTTTGAAGCAGAGGTACCCGAGAGTTAAGTACTTTCATTTTGGGGAGTGGCTTGTGCTTCCAGGTGCCATTAATTACACCACTGAACCCGTCCAGAGCTTGCTCTACCTGAAGCTTGCTGTACTAAGTGGCTGCTGAGTTAAAGAACCAACGTTTAATACAAGGAGTAAGAAATTAAGGTTTGATAGATTCACATTGTGTGTTGTTGGCTTTATTCTAGCTAGTCCTCCAACTACAGCAGACAGGGTCTAATTCTAACTCATTTTTACTGTTTTCCTTCCTTACTGTTCATCACCATCTAAACATGTGCTCCATGGACAATGCTACTAAGTGTGTGTGTACAATGTATGCGTGCCTTGAAGAACCATTCGAGGGTGAACACATTTGCACTAGACGCAATCATGTTGCATATTTTGAAGCCCAGATCTTGGATCTAAATAAGCATCTTGAAAAACTTAGGGGCATTGCAGACCTGAAGAGAGGCTTAGACCTCACTGTGCAGGCAATGACTGGGGTCAGTGAAATGGAGGTGGGAGAAGAAGGGCAAGATCAGGACTATCAGGTCCCGGCCAGGTGTTCAGGTTCGGTATATCGTGGATCGGACTGACAGATTGCTGGGTGGGGCTAGGGGAGACCCGGTGGTCATGGTACACATTGGCACCTATGACAAAGTCAGGGGAAGATGGAAGGTCCTTAAAAATGATTTTAGGGAACTAGGAGAGAAGCACAAGTACAGGACCTCCAAGGTAGTGTTTGCAGAAATACTACCAGTGCCACGAGCATCACCAGAGAGACAACAGGAGCTTAGGTAGTTTAATATGGGGCTCAGAAGCTGGTGCAGGAAGTAAGGGCTTGGGTTCATGGAGAACTAGGATGATTTCTCTGTCGGTTACAGGCTCTACACTAGGGACGGGCTGCACCTTAATGGGGAGGGTGCAACTGCCCTGGGTGAAAAAAGGATTAGAGCAGCTTTTAAACTAAGATCTGGTGGGAGGGGGGGGTCATAATAAGGGGGTAGATAGTGTAGATAGAGTGGGATATAGAAGGGGGCAGTGGGGATTTAGTGGGGGCTGGGGTTTGCGAGGAAAGTAGGGAGAAGACTGGGTATACTATACATTTATGAAAAATAGAACTGCTAATTTAAAATGTATTTTCAGAAATGCCAAAAGTCTAGCTAGCAAAATGGGGAGCTGGGGGCTATGGTACTAGAAGAACACATAGTTGGTGTGGCTGAAACATGGCTGGATTCTTTGCATGACTAGGCTTTAAATATTAAGGCCTCTTTCACACGGGCGTCATGTTTTTTGCCCGGATAAGAGGCGGGTGTGTTGCGGGAAAATGCGCGATTTTTCCCCGCGAGTGCAAAACATTGTCATGCGTTTTGCACTCGCGTGAGAAAAATCGTGCATGTTTGGTACCCAAACCCGAACTTCTTCACAGAAGTTCGGGCTTGGGATTGATGTTCTGAAGATTGCATTATTTTCCCTTATAACATGGTTATAAGGGAAAATAATAGCATTCTGACTACAGAATGCATAGTATAATAGTGCTGGAAGGGTTAAAAAAATAAAAAAGTTAACTCACCTTCTCCTCTTGTTCGCGTAGTTCGTTCCCGGTCTGTTCTTTGCTAGCTGTGGGCTTGGGCTGAATGACCTGTGGTGACGTCAGATTACATGCTCCAATCACATGGTCCATCACCATGGTGATGGAGCATGTGATCTGACGTCACCACAGGTCCTTTAGCCCAAGCCCACAGCTAGCAAAGAACAGACCGGGAACGAACTACGCGAACAAGAGGATAAGGTGAGTTAACTTTTTTATTTTTTTAACCCTTCCAGCACTATTATACTATGCATTCTGTAGTCAGAATGCTATTATTTTCCCTTATAACCATGTTATAAGTGAAAATAATACAGTGAATAGACTGTCACCTAGAACCCATGCGTGAAAATCGCACCACATCCGCACTTGCTTGCGGATGCTTGCGATTTTCACGCAACCCCATTCATTTCTATGGGGCCTGCGTTACGTGAAAAACGCAGAATATAGAACATGCTGCGATTTTCACGCAATGCATAAGTGATGCGTGAAAATCACTGCTCATGTGAACAGCCCCATAGAAATGAATGGGTCAGGATTCAGTGCGGGTGCAATGCATTCAGCTCACGCATCGCACCCGCGCGGAATACTCGCTCGTGTGAAAGGGGCCTAAGGGTTTTACACTATTTAGGAAAGACCGGGACAATAGAAAATGTGGTGGCGTGTGCCGGTATGTGAGGAGTGACCTGAAGACAAGTTTGAAAAAGGCAATTGTGAGTGAGGATGTGGAAACCTTATGGGTGGAAGTTCAAAGAGATAAAAACACTGAACTAAGGGTACTTTCACACTTGCGTTGTTTGATTCTGGCAGGCAGTTCCGTTGCCTGAACTGACTGCCTGATCAGGCAAACTGTATGCAAACGGATGTCATTTTTTCTGACTGCTCAGGCATTTTTCTGACTGATTAGGACAAGTCTTCAGTTTTTTTCGCCGGAGATAAAACCGTAGCATGCTACGGTTTTCTCTTTTGCCTGATCAGTCAAAACGACTGAACTGAAGACATCCTGATGCAAACTGAACGGATTACTCTCCATTCAGAATGCATGAGGATATGCCTGATCAGTTATTTTCCGATATAGAGCCCCTGTGACGGAACTCTATGCCGGAAAAGAAAAACACAAGTGTGAAAGTACCCTTATAATACACCTCACAGAAGAGGTCGAAATGCAACTGTATAACTAAATAGAGTGGTTGGCACAGGCTGGTAAAGTGGTCATAATGGGAGATTTTAACTTCCCAGACATTGACTGGGGTCATGATTCTGCCTCAATCACAAAAGGGAAGAAAATTCCTCAACTTGCTGCAGGACCACTTTATGGGCCAGTTTGTAGAAGCTTCCACTAGGGGCAATGCTCTGTTGGATCTGGTCATCTCTAATGATGCAGAGCTTGTTGGAAATGTTACTGTTCGAGAAACACTAGGTAATAGTGACCACAATATAATTATATTCCCCCTAAACTATAAAAAATTAACTCTGTCAGGCAAAGCAAAGACACTACATTTCAAAAAGGCTAATTTCCCTGGGTTGAGGGCAGCATTTCAGGGCATAGACTGGGTGCAGCTGCTGTCACATAATAAATACTGAGGATAAATGGGAGAGCTTTAAATCCACATTGCGTAATTGCACTAAACTAAAAAATGTATTCCTTTAGGTAAAAAGTATGAACAGCTAAAATTAAAACCCCCATGCTACTGTAAAAAGGGCAATACAAGACAAAAAAATACAAGACAAGACAAAAAAGGGCATTTAAAAAATACAAATCTGAGGGGTCAGCTGTAGTGTTTGAAGATTACAAAGGGCTTAATAAAAATATGTAAAAAGGAGATAAAATTAGCAAAAATACAAAACAAACAGCAGGTTGCAAAAGAGAGCAAAACAAATCCCCAAAAATTATTTAAATATATAAATGCTAAAAAACCTAGATCTGAGCAGGTAGGTCCGCTAAATAATGGTAAAGGGGAACTAGTCACAGAAGAGAAGGAAAAGGCAGAGTTACTAATTTTTTTTAGCTCTGTATATACAAAAGAAGAGAAAGAAGCTGATATCTGTGGTGCTGGGGCTGTTAGCCAAGTAAGTATATCACTGGATGTACTAACTATATATATGGTCCAAGACCAGCTAAGTAGGGTAAATGTGAACAAAACTCCAGGTCCAGATGGTTTACACCGAAGAGTGCTTAAAGAGCTCAGTTCAGTTATGGCTGTGCCCCTGTTTATAATTTTTAAAGATTCTCTAGGTACTGGTACAGTGCCAAGTGACTGGTGCAAGGAAAACGTGGTGCCCATATTAAAAAAAAAAGGATCTAGGCCCTTCATAGGTAATTATAGACCAATTATTTTAACTTCTGTTGTGGGAAAAATGTTTGAAGGACTGTTAAGGGACTATATGCAGGAGTATGTGACTGTAAATAATATTATAAGTGATAAACAACATGGGTTTGCCAAGGACAGAAGTTGTCAGACTAACCCGATTTGTTTTTGTGAGATGAGTAGTAGCCTGGACAGAGGGGTGGCTGTGGATGTAGCGTTTCTGGATTTTGCAAAGGCTTTCGATACTGTCCTTCATAGACGTTTAATAGGTAAAATAAGGTCTATAGGCTTGGAAAGTATTGTTTGTAATTGGATTGAAAACTGGCTGAAGGACCGTGTCCAGAGAGTTGTGGTCAATGATTCCTATTCAGAATGGTCCCAGGTTATAAGTGGTGTACCCCAAGGTTCAGTGCTGGGCCCTTTATTATTTAATTTCCTTCTGGGATTCGCATCCCCACCTTGGTTGAACTTGATGGACTTACAGGTATGTCTTTTTTCAACAGTATTAACCCCCCTAAAGACCTAAGTACCAAAGACTGACCAATCTAAAAAGCAGAGGTGGACCTCTACAGATGAAATTCCCCGTTAGTATACCATTGCTGAATTCCTAACTACAAGCGGAGGTCCACAGGCTTGAATAGCTAATTACAGAGCCACCTGCAATCTCCAGACTCCACAAGTGCTGCACGAACAGAGGCACATTCAGGAGAAGGGTCATAAGTCAAGGTTTGGTCGATTTCAATCTATTCACTTGCAAGTGATCTAGTAGCGGGACGCCGCTACCTACATTTGTTTCAGCTGGACGCTGTCATTCCTACCTGTTTAGGCTGGACGCCGCCGCAATATAAGTGCGGGACATTCGATTCCTGGTCCACATCAACCATACTCAGGTATTCATTTTAGACTGCACTAAACTATTGGATTGAACTTTTAGGTATTGCGATACCGATTTACATACTGGCCACAACACCAAGTTTCGCCTGGATGTCTTTTTCAAATCAAGTCGTCACTACTATATAACATATATTAACCGAATTAATAGTGTATCCATATGCAGCGGATTTTATGAATTAGCTTGAATAGAGTGTTACCACTATATAGGATGTATTAATTGTGCATTTTTATTCATCAGATTGTACTTTTTTCATTATTTTATACTGTACCACATCTAACTCGGTTTTATCAGATTTAGTATTAATAAAATGTTATCTGTTACAACCACTTGGTCACGGTTTCTTGAGTGCCCTGTATTCCATCTAAGTATTAACTATGCAACAATATTGAGGGAAGAGGTTACTTGATTGAGGAGTTCCTCCATTCAGGACACTCATCTATGAAGGTCCTTCAACATGTACCATTGTTTCAGACAATAATCCTAATAACTGCCTGATCATGTAATCCGTGTAGAGGAGGGCTGTGTTTAATCACCTCTGCTATATAGAGACAAGTGGTTGCTACAGGGATCAATGGTCCACATAGAAAATCATTCTTACAGGGCAGACGATCGCTGTTTACACAGTATGATCTGCTGCACAAAAACAATGATTTGTAAAAACGCTTGTCCCTCATAATTGTCCTGATTATCGGTTTGTGTGAAAAGACCTTTAGCCACAGTACAGCACACTGTCTGTGCACTGCAGGGGAACTGAACCCATGCAGGCTACAGTCGATTACTGGGGGTCCGCAGCAGTATGACAGCCTGTGACAAACGTATTGCAAAGAATCCTTCAAATAATAAGAGGTCATTAAAGTAATCATAAGTAAAATAAAATAAAAATCTGCAACATACATGCATTTTACATGAATGTCATGGGCAAATATAATAATGGGTTCATATCGCATAATGTGTTTTATCTAATCAAAATGAATTACAGCCTTGTGTCTCAAATTCTATTTCCTCTTATTCCTACGATACAAATGTTGGTATACAGGTATTTTGCACTAATTTACAGATCCTACCAACTAACTAATGGGATGAGGTGCACTACAGAAGAAAAATAAAAAAATAAAAATTAAATTATTTATATACATCGACCTTTTCTTTGGGCTTAATAGCAATTATGTAGTGTAGGTGGGGCCAAAGTACACACATTTGTCATTACTATACGCAATAGAGAAGATTCTGGGACTTAAATTTATTTTATGAATGTAATTTAAAAAGGTGGAAAAAAAAATTGTCTTTCCTGTTTTTCCCAAACATAAAACTTAACTCCTTCAACTACCGTGATGTACTGGTACTGGTAGAATGGTGTTTAAAACAATAATAAAAAATAATAAAATGAATGTGTTAATTTCTCAGTGCTCCATTAAATTTTATCATACATTAACGTAGTGTACAGATTAGAATTAGAATACTTACTAACAGACATGACCACCATTATGAACATTTCAGTTTCTGAACCTTTCAAAGTTTTAGTGCAACGTCAAATACATATTCTCATTCTGCATTTACTGTTAATATATTAAAGGGAGTCTGACCAGGAAATTCCCTGTTAAGCCAGGCACAATAAATTGTAGGGCTAGCTCTGCTGAATGAAATGATACCTTTCACTTAACGATCTGGAGAAAAAGTACTGGAGAAAAAGTACTTTTAATTCTCATGCAAATGAGCACAAGTTTGAAAAATAATGAAGGATCCAGCTTCCAAAAAAGAGGACGCGCTTTATTCCAATAGCAAGAGAAAATAATCCAGCTTCCAGGATGGTAGTGGTAATTCGTAATAATCTTTATTCAATAGGTGCAGAATAAAATCCAGCATGTACATCTACGCGTTTCGTATCGTCAGGTTCTGATCCTTACTCATCATGAAATGCGTAGATGTACATGCTGGATTTTATTTTGCACCTATCGAATAAAGATTATTACGAATTACACTACCATCCTGGAAGCACGATTGAGGGTCCAAGGGGGATATTTACTTTGTATAAGTCTATTGGCCACAACCTCCATCTCCTTTTTAAATGTTTCCTCTCTGGAGCAGTTTCGTTTAGCCCGAATGAACTCTCCTTCAGGAACATTATGCACTACATGCGGGGGATCGCAAGATGTGGCCATGAGAGTGATATTGCCAGCCGTATCCTTGCAGAACGTGCTGGAAAAAACCTGTTGTGTAACAAAATCACCCTCAAGAGACAAATCCAAAAAGGCAATGGTGGAGGTACCATGTGTAATAGAAAATTTTAAATGACACTGTTTATCATTGAGAAAGCTCCCAAAAGAGGGCACAGCCACACAATCGCCCAACCACACGAACAGCAGTAACGGCCGTACCATCTCAGGGAGCCACTCCAGGGATTGTCATATGAAAATAATAGATGGCACTCCCGCTATGCCATGCAGATGTTTGCCATAGAGGGCGAGAATTTCACCCCCATGGAAATCCCTGTCAATTGCAGAAAATAACACTGGGCAAACAAAGACATTGTGTTTTAGCAGGAACCACACAGCCCGACAAACATTGCGACGAGACCAATCTCGCCACATTGCATTGGAGAAGCCTGGTTGCCCACCTGCTTCCTTTAGACTATGGCCCCATGTTGAAATGCTTGATTTTCCCCTGCAAAGACAATGTGAAAGAATTTGGCTCCATGGCAATTGAACTGTATTCGTGTAGTCTGAGTGCCATTCACCTAATAATATGCACTCAGACTGGAGCTATCTGGGAATATGCTAAATGTCTATGTTTTATGCAATAGCTGCACAAGTTAAATATTCTTATGTCTTTGATTGTCTTTTGCTACCATGTGGCTAATGAAGTTTTGCATCTGCCCTTGGAGATAAATTGGATTACTTCCCAATTGTCTCCAGGACAGAAGACATTGTGTAAAACTGTGTATTCTCCTGCCTGTGATAATTACATTAACCCATTGTGTAAGGTAATTGTATCACAGGCAGAGGGGAGGATTTTGTGTGGGAGTGTCTGAGTGTATTGTACGGGGTTACTGTCTGTTTTACAAAACCCTGTGGGTGGTACTAATGTGTAAGAATGTGTATACAAGAACAATAAACACACAGCTCTGGCTGTCCACTGCTTTACCCTCAACACAGAGCTTGGTCTCGTTCTCGGGGGGATTGTATGCTGTTCTAGTTTGACTGCTAGGAGTGTAAACCTTTCATTTGGTTTTTCCTATTCGGCTGTATGCAGCATTCATATGGTTTCCAGTTCGGGAGATTGGCGTCTTTAGTAGCTGCCTTTGCATCTGGAAAGGGAATATCGCATAAAAGGCATTTACCCCCTTTTATGCCCGGGGTGCCGTTACAAACATAATCCTGAAAAGTTGAAGAAAAATCTGAATAAATATTTAAAAAAACAGCTGAGGGAGACAATGGCTAAATCATGGGGAATCACAGTGTATGAAGATGTAACATCTGCTGTAATCCAAGAAAAATGCTAATCCAATTTGAAATCAAGAATTTTTGTATGGGCTCCAGTGTTCCAACAGGATTGAATCATAAACACGATTTAATCCTGCATTACTGATTCCTTTTCATAATGTATTTTAAATTGTATATGTTAATTTAGTACATCCAACTTTTTGCATTTTTATTTTTATTTTCATCTACATTTGGAGTTTGAAGAAGGGGTGTGATTGTGAATGCTCATTCCTGTTGATCGCAGTCACCTGCGATCCTCAGGATTTAAGCTATATAAGATCCTAGCCAGCCAGCAATCAAATTGTCATGAGTAAGGTTCAGTATCAGAGTATCCAAAACGCGTAGACCTGTTTGCTATGTTGGATTTTTAATACTCTTGTGTGTATTGGAATAAAGAACGCAATCTTTTTTGGAAGCTGGATCCTTCATTATTTTTCAAGTTTCCTCCATTGCACTTTCTCCCAGCGCAGTCCGTGCCTCCATTACAAGTGATATCAGGTGATCGCAGCCTTGGACTGTTGTTTTGTGTTTCCACTTTTGGTAAATTGGCTTGCTGCTCCCTGATTTTAGTTCAAGTTCATTATTCCCACACCATTATATATATATTTTTTTCCACGGAGTGGAGTCCACATAGCTGAACATGAATCACGCATCTCTTTGTGTCATCGATGATTGCAATGAACGTCTGAAAAAATTGGATGCAATCTTCAATAATAAAGATAAGGACGCTTTGGAGCTCAAAATCCAGACGATCTCCTTGGAAAAACTGCTAGTTAAAGAAATGCGCACCTGGTGGGACTTAATTAAATTCATTACAGCGATACATTGAAAAAAGTATGATTCCTCGTGGACTTAGACTTCGAAAAAAAAACTACCAATTTTTATTCAGATACTTTTTTTTAACTCAGTGGTATAATATCTTATCTGATTGTGCCCTCATGGGTCATGGGTAAACTCATGGGTCTGATAGTATCACATGAGGAAGAAGTTCTATGTAACTTGAGAGAGGAAATTAAAGCCACACAAGAATCCATTACTCCTTTTGCTCACCTGGATACCTTTAAAAGAAATGGATGCCAGTCTGCAGGAGAATTTAAACAAAATGGAAGAGAGCCTTATGGCAGTCAAGCAGGGCAAATTTGCATGTGATCTACAAGATTATAAAGGGAACACAGTTTATAGCTGGTCAGCAATGAGAGAAAATACGCCACGCTCGATCATGAGAAAAAGCTATCGTGGCAAAAAATCTGGAGCACCTAAAGTGGCATTTAGCTCAACAGATCCAGATTCATCCGATTCCGCTCCAGAGTCACTGAATGTACGAGCTGGCGATATACAACCGGCCACACAAAGCGTTTTCTCTGAGCAAGACGCCTCCATGAAAAGGAGATAAAAAAAACGCAGGGCGGGGGGCGAGCACGCCAGGAAACAATCGTTATCCATCGCGCTCAAAGAAACCGTAAGTAAATCACAAGTTGTGAATATTTTTTCACAGTCCCTGAGCCAATCACAGATCGATGTTCTGTCCAAAGGTCCCTCTTTTTCTCCTACCTGTCATTTTAATCTATATCATACCATTATAGATGTTAACAGACTGGCCCGTAACCTTACGTTGAAAAAACATTTTGCTCATGTTTAAAATGACAATACCGAGACTGTGGTTATATCTATACTGCCTGAAACAAAGTCTTCAAGTGTTTCCAGCATTTCGGCTTTCTCTTTCAAAGAACTTGCAAATCTCTCTCATATGCAACAATGTTGTCCCCTTCAGAATGAAAGAGATAGTGATGATTTTGCGCATCAATATAGTTCTATATATAAAAAACAAAACCTCGCTATGTTAGAGGATAGCAATACCTATCTTGAGCTTGACCACAACCCCACCCCCCAGTACCAACAGGAATTGCTGCGACTATTGTCCTATGGCTTGGAAAATGGTTTTATAAATCAAAAACAACTGAATTTCATATGTATTTATTCAACACCCAGTCATTCCAATCTTCCATTCCTTACCTAATATTCATAAGGGTAGTTGTCTCCCAGCCATGAGGCCAATAGTCGCAGCCTTCTCTGAGAGGCTGTCCGCTTGGGTAGACAGCATCCTGCAGCCTTTGGTTCAATCCATACCTAGCTATTTGCAGGATACCCGAGCAGTACTACAGGCGTTTTTTATTTCAAATGGGAACAGCATTTTTCTTGGATTACAGCAGATGTTACATTTTTATACACTGTGATTCCCCATGATTTAGCCATTGTCTCCCTCAGCTGGTTTTTTAATATCTATTCAGATTTTTCTTCAGCTTTTCAGGATTATGTTTGTCGGGTCGTGTGGCTCCTGCTAAAACACAATGTCTTTGTGTTTGCCCAGCATTACTTTCTGCAATTGACAGAGGTTTCCATGGGGGCGAAATTCTCGCCCTCTATGGCAAATAGCTACATGGCATGGTGGGAGTGCCATCTATTATTTTCATCTAACAATCCCTGGAGTGGCTTCTGAGATGGTACGGCCGTTACATCGACGACCTGCTGTTCGTATAGTCGGGCGATTGTGCGGCCGTGCCCTCTTTTGGAAGCTTTCTCAATGATAACCAGTGTCATTTAAAATTTTCTATTACACATGGTACCTCCACCATTGCCTTTTTGGATTTGTCTCTTGAGGGTGATTTTGTTACACAGTATTTTTTTTTCCCAGCACGTTCCACAAGGATACGGCTGGCAATATCACTCTCATGGCCACATCTTGCCATCCCCCGCATGTAGTGCACAATGTTGCTAAAGGAGAGTTCATTCTGGCTAAACAAAACTGCTCCAGAGAGGACACATTTAAAAAGGAGATGGAGGTTGTGGCCAATAGACTTATAGAACGCAAATATCCCCCTTGGACCCTCAATCGTGCAAAGGCAAGCATCTCTACTAAGTCTAGAGACAGTTTGGTTTTTCAAGGGACCACACAATCAGACAATAAAACATGTCAGAACAAACCTTATGATAAGACCGCACAGAGTATCCCTTCATTTATAACTAATTACAGCACTGAATTTACACAGATATGTTGCATTGTACGAAAGCATTTATCTATCCTTAATTGTGACGAGCAGTCGTCTGGCATCATTGTTTTTGGTGTCAAATGCATTGCTCGCCGCTCGCCGCGCGCCTACCATAGCACAAAAGATCAGTCCTAGTCTTTTTTCTGACAGAGACAAAAATACTAATAATAAGTGTGCTTGGCTGAGACACAAGGGTACTTTTAAGTGCGGTCATCACATTTGCACATGTTGCAATTACATACAAATGGGTTCCTCAATATACTTTATGGCAACACATAATACCTTTGATCTAAAACAATATGTTAATTGCAACACTAGTTATGTGGTTTACTGCATTACCTGTTCCATATGCAATCTTCAATACGTTGGCTGTACTACAAAGAGCTTGAAAGTGAGAATATGCAAACACCTTTCCGATATTCTACATACACAAGGTCAGAAATGTTTAAGAGGTCAGTTTTCACTTTGCGGTTTCACACCAGGGCGATACTTCAGGATTTCAGGTTCAAGCCTTGGAGAGGGTTAATCCTCCCACCAGAGGTGGGGATTACAAGCGAAAACTTTTGAACAGGAAGTCCTTTTGGATTTTTTGTATGGGCTTCCATGTTCCAACAGGATTGAATCGTAAGCATGATTTAATCCTGCATTACCCATTCCTTTTCATAATGTATTCTAGATTGTATATGTTAATTTAGTGCCTCGAAGCAAGTCAAGACACACAGTCATTGCACCAAGGGAACACACAAAGTGGTAAGTGGACAAGCTGAGGTCAGTGCAGGCAGAGTTCATTCAATCCACTAAACAGACATTAGGCCAGGTGTAATAATATTACAGGGTACAGTTACTAGAATTCTGTAGAAGTGTCATTGATCCAGAGGTATTTTGATTGCCTAATTGGAGTTGAGAAGACCCCCCCCCCCCCCTAAAATGAGTGGTTTTTGCCATCCTCTGGATAACAGGCTGAACTGGATGGACTCATGTCTTTTTTGGGCCTTTCAAACAATGTTACTATGTCAGGGCAGATAACAGGGTCAGACAGGGTCAAACAGGCAGAGTTCATGATGGAAGAAATTGAATCAACATGGTAAATGGGGAGATGTAGGCATTGGAGTTCATAGGACACAAAAACACCTTTGCGGGGAATAGGCAAGATAGGAACCTAATTGCTCAAACACCTTTCCATAATGGAAGGTACAATAAAGAGGTTTTCCAACCCTTTAGAAGCAAGGGCTTATCCTCAGAATGGGCCATCACAATCTAATCAGCGGAGGTCCAATAACTCCCCCTTCCGCTTTTCGGCAGGGAAGGCAGAAAGGCACCATTGGCTGGGGGCTGATTAGACCAAAGGCTGGCCCTTTAAGAGGCAGGAAGAATGCCTTAAGAGGGCAGGAGAAAGGGACAGCCAGAAGAGGTACAAAGTATGGAGTAAAGAGATGACTAATACTTTGGCCTGTGTTGCCAATGGGGAAGGGAAGATGGTGGCGGACATGGAACGCTAGCATTAAATATTGCCAAGTAAAAGGTATCATCACATTCACCAATAAGGCATTGTGCCTGGTTAAACTGTGCACTTCCTGGTGACAGATTGCTTTACAATTGGCATGTGCCAGAAATTACCTGTTTTAATAATATCACTTAATTCATAGAGAAGTAATTTGTTGTCTCCGCCAGCATCCAGCCGCTGTTCCATGTAACTGTTTAATTCGTACACAACCCCTTGCATATTAGTATCCTGGTACTGCTGAAAGGAGAAGAGAAACACGGTTACAACATGCTTATAACAGGAAAAGAAAGCAATGCTAAATAACAGGTAATCTGCATGCTGCTGTGGTTACACTTCATCTGGACCCCAGCCACTGCAGGGTTTAATCTGTAAAACTGCAATGTGCTTACATAACTGTATATAACAATTTTGTGTAAGATAGTTTATTCTTTCACAGAAAATTAAAAAAATACATTGCTTAGCATCATTCATAAATAATCAGACTTTTTCTATACATTATACAACCTCATATACATCAATGCAGAAAAAAGGCAGCAGAGGTTAGACATCAGTAATGAGGAATGCATGGGTAGTACCAAAATGAACGTATCAAGGCCATCTACAAGCCATGCGGAACAAAGCTGCAGAAGTGGCGAAAGAGACGAATGTATCTACAACTGCTGGGCTACGTAGCGTCAAACACAATGTGCTCCATCTGATATAATAAATCCAGTATGTTCCCACTCAGATAATATGCCAGACATTTCAGCTTTGGCGGCACAAGCTGACATTAATGTGCTAATTGAAAATTGTATTATTATTTTTTAAACCTTTTTATTCCTTATGAGGATAAGTGACAAACAATCCAACCTCCTGTTATGCAAAACCTCAATTTAGGAAGCCAACTAATGTTCTAGAAAAAAATAATAATCCTTGCCTTAAACTTCAACATGGGCGTCACGAAAACAGCAGAGGGTTTACATTCTATTGGTCTACGCATCCCATTTCCCATTCAAGTGCTAGAGTACCAAATTTTGATACAATTTTTACACCATTTTTTGCACAGATGATTGAAGTGGGCAAGACAAGTTTTACATTAGAGGAGAATTTTCAGAAAAGCATACTCCTCCCCAAAGTGCTTACCCCTCCCGCCCCCTCAAAAAAAAAAAAAAAAAAAAAGAAATATTCCTTGATTCACTTCACCCGTTACTTGTCTTTGAACATTACTACCAAGCAAATGATCTAGATACGTCATCAAAATACATAAGTTGTGTGAAAAAGTGATCCCCCCCCCATGGCAAAATGATTTTGTAACTAATGAAATTACTACTAAGAGAAGCTATCATCATGTCCTCAACAACAACAACAACAACAACAACAACAACAACTACTACTACAACTAAAAAGATAAATAAAATGCATGTGAAAAAAAGAAAAATACATAAAAATGTGTTTGTGAATCCACCTTTACAAAACAAAACTTATGACTTTAATAATCCTTAACAGGGTGATTAGATGGTTATTGATTCTATACCAATTACAGTATTTCTATACCCAAAAAGTTATCGACTGTCTACATATCGGTGGGAGTCTTACACTGGGACCCCCATCGATCACGAGAACAGGGACCCTGTACTTCCCTAGACCCCCTGAAATAAAAGGAGTGGCCTGATGGGCATGCTTGCAGCCACGCGCCTGTGTGAAGATCCACTCTGTTCATTTCAGGGAGGCTGCATGGGATACAGGGCCTCCGTTCTCATGATCGGTAAGGTTCCCAGCAGTAGGACTGTCCTGCTACACGGCGATCTTTGGTCATGTGATGAATGTCGCTGTCAAGATCACTGTGAAGCCCCATCTAATACCTCCATACTAATGTTGGGCAAACTTCTGTTTTCAAGTTCGGTGTACAAGGTTCAGGTTATCTAAGAATTCCGTTATGGATTTCACTACCACGGACCAATTAGTGTTTCAAAGGAATCAGCACTTAAAGGTGGTCTTCAGGCTTTTAATATTGATGACCTATCCTCAGGATGGTAGACAAAAGTGTTTGTAGAGCAGCACCGACAGACATAAATGGCCCCACCGGTAATGCAACAGCCGAGTCACGACCGCAGATCCTCAGCAGTCGACGGTATAGTAAATGGAGAGGTAGCGGCAGCATCTCCGGTGAATCCTTTATTGGACGGACTTTACATAAAGTGTGCCATAAAATCAAGCAGCAACGTTTCGGCTGTATCCCAGCCTTTGTCAAGCCTAATACAGAGTGATAATCTCTACCATTTTAAAGTGCATGCAGCTCCACTCACAAAAGGGGGAGCCAATACAATATATGGCATCCTTTTACAATTAACATCACAACCAATGAATAGTGTCTTATAATCAAACTAAAATGCATATGCCCGCAGGTGTATGACATGTGCTCACCTTAAACAGTGCACCACAGTATTGTCCGTTCATCACAGCCAGCGGGACTCACATTGCGTGTCTCCAGAGGCACATTGCGCATATCAGTGCTATCATCCACAAGTGTTTAAGACCTGGGGAGCACACACCCTGGTCACATGATGGTCATGTAAACATCACATGACCACAATCTTCTTCTAGTCTCCAGCTGTTCATCCACATTTAAATATGCATGTGATATACGCGAGATCCGGGCGCATAAATGTGAATCTTGATATACCTAGCAAATATTTATATAAACAACCGTATCATCATGTAGCTAGGGGCAAAAATGGATGCGTATAAATAAATACCATATCGATCCACTGCCCTATCTATTTAAGCACAGTATCTATTTAAGCACAGTCGGAGAGCCCAGTCTGCCCACCCCCGGTATGGACTAATAGAATATAAACCACACTGAACTAGGGCCAAATAGGCACAATTTGATAGGCCAAAAAAGCCTTAGTATCAAGTCCTACCACATCTGGAGACTGCAACTGGAGTCCCGATATCCAGAGACAGATTGAGATGCTTCAATAAAATGCTGTAAAAAAGTGTAAAATATATCAGATTACAATTGTCACATAAATATATCCATATAAACACTAAAAAGCATTAAAAACAAATGCATCCACCTATACTGGATCAGATATACCACATAAATCCAAAATAAATCCACTTACTGTACTAAATTTATTCAATGTTATTCACATTGAACTCAATGTTGAGTCCATAGGGCTGCATAGAGTTCAGTGTGAAAATCCACTGTAACTCTTTTCCTGAGGATACGCCCTTTGTCCCCACCTCTTCTAAAGGCACCAACTATGAGCTGGTTGACAGAGTGACCACATTCCACAAAGTGGCTTATCCATTGTCTGTTTTCTGATCGTGCTCTTATGTTTAATGCGTTCCCAAATCTCCATCGTGGTCTCTCCCATGTATATCATGCTGCACGGACACTGTAGCATATAAATAACATCTCTAGATCTACAGGTATAATACTGTTTGATTTTATAAAAGTCTTCCGACTGTACGGATAGGCAAAGGCATCCTCCTTAATAAGATTACAACAATTGCAGCATCCTAGGCATGGAAAGTTACCCATTTTCTTAGGTGTTAGATACCGCTATCCATCCCCACGTATTTCACCCACATCAGATTTCACCCACATCACCTAAACTGGCACTTCTTTTGTATGACATTAATGGAGGATTTGTGAACTCACGTATTGAAGGTAAACCTCTCTGTAGTATATGCCACTCTTTCCTGAGAATGTTGGATATAGCCCCACTACGCGTACCAAATGTAGAAACAAAGGGAATGCGTTCACCAATCTTAACAGTAGATGTGGAATGAAGTGTGGTCTCGCTGTCAACCAAACCCACCTTAACTCTGGTAGTCTGCAATAATTTTCTCGGATAGCCTCTATCTGCAAATGTCTTACCCATCTCTTTAGTTCTCACTTCAAATGTGTCATCCTCTGATATCACCCTCCTTACCCATTGCATCTGGCTCCAATGGAGCAAGCTTCCTAAATAAGGGATAAGAGTCATTTTCTGACTAAGTTGCGAGACATTCATTTACCTGCTCATTTTTTTTTTTGTTAGCTTCAATGTGGTGTCCCTATACATGCTCATTGAACATGAATTCGGTCTAAGTTTAATCGATGGGGCTCTGGCTGGCACGGGGCTCTCCCCAGCTGGGCGCCGTTTTTTCCTCCGCCTTCTGGAGATGGTCCTGAAGAGGAATCATTTCCTCTTTGGGGAAACATCTTCATGGCGGAGGTGGAGGACAGACTGGTTCATCGTTCTGCACATCTTGGGGGAGTCCTGTGCTGATGGCACTACATCAACGACATTTTTATGATTTGAAGCGGTACTATGGAAGCGCTAGATGAGTTTCATCAACTTCTGAACGGTGGGATCCCGGGCCTACAATTTACGGTGACATCTTCTCAAAAAGAGTTATAATTTCTAGACGTTAGGGTATATGTAGAGGAAGGTAGGATTGAAGACAGACCTCTTTCAGAAACCAACGGATAGAAATAATTTGTTAAAATATGACAGTAACCATCCCTGACGTATGCTTGAATCGCTCCCTTGGAGCCAGATACTACGGGTAAGGAGGGTGGTATCAGAGGATGACACATTTGAAGTGAGAACTAAAGAGATGGGTAAGACATTTGCAGAGAGAGGCTATCCGAGAAAATGATTGCAGAGTACCAGAGTTAAGGTGAGTTTGGTTGACAGAGAGACCACACTTCATTCCACATCTACTGTTAAGATTGGTGAACACATTCCATTTGTTTCTACATTTAGCACGCATAGTGGGGCTATATCCAACATTCTCAGGAAAGAGTGGCATATACTACAGAGAGGTTTACCTTCAATATGCAAGTTCACTAATCCTCCATTAATGTCATATAAAATAAGTGCCAGTTTATGTGATAGACTGGTGAAATCTGATGTGGGTGAAATACGTGGGGATGGATAGCAGTATCTAACACCTAGGAAAATGGGTAACTTTCCAATGTTAGGTTGCTGCAATTGTGGTAATCTTATTAAGGGCGATACCTTTGCCCATCCGTACAGTGGGAAGACTTTTATACAATTTTTATAAAATTAAACAGTATTATACCTGTAGATCGAGAGATGTTATTTATATGCTACAGTGTCCGTGCAGCATGATATACGTGGGAGAGACCACGATGGAGATTAGGGAACGTATTAACAAACATAAAAGCACATGCAGAAAACAGACAATGGATAAGCCAGTAGCTAAACACTTTGTGGAATGTGGTCACTCTGTCAACCAGCTCAGGTTCAGGGTGATAGACTCAGTAGGTGCCCTTAGAAGAGATGGGGACAGAGGGCGTATCCTCGGGGAAAAAAGAGTTACAGTGTATTTTCACGCTGAACTCTATGCAGCCCTATAGACTCAACATTGAGTTCAATGTGAATAACATTGAATAGATTTAGTACAGTAAGTGGATATAATATGGATTTATGTGGTATATCTGATCCAGTATAGGTGGATGCATTTGTTTTTAATGATTATTAGTGTTTATATGGAAATATTTATGTCACAATTGTAACCTGATATATTTTACACTTTTTTACAGCATTTTATTGAAGCATCTCAGTCTGTCTCTGGATATCGGGACTCCAGTTGCGGTCTCCAGCTGTGATAGGACTTGATACTAAGGATTTTTTGGCCTATCAAATTGTGCCTTTTTGGCCCTAGTTCAGAGTGGTTTATATTCTATTAGTCCATACCGGGGGTGGGCGGACTGCGGCTCTCCCACTTCTGTGGGACTGCAGCTCCCAGCATGCCCAGTCTGCTTACAGCTATTAGCTTGCAGCGGGACATGGTGGGATTTATGGTGTTGCAGCGCCTGGGAAGCTGTGGTTTGACCTCCACTGGTTTATACAATCTCCAATAATTTATGTAATCTACACTAGAATCGGAATATGGTAATCGCATGCATTGTACTGTGCTTAAATAAATAGGGCAGTGGATCGATATGGTATTTATACTCATCCATTTTTACCAGTGACTACATGGGGATACGGTTGTTTATATAAATATTCGCTAGGTATGTCAAGATTCACATTTATGCGCCCGGATCTCCCGTATATCACATGCATATTTAAATGTGGATGAACAGTTGGACACTAGGAGGAGATTGTGGTCATGTGATGTTCACATGACCATCATGTGACCATTATAGCACTGACATGCGCAATGTGAGTCCCGCTGTTTAAGGTGAGCACATGTCATGCACCTGCAGGCGTACGCATTTTAGTTTGATTATAAGACACTATTCACTGGTTGTGATGTTAATTGTAAAAGGCTGTCATATAGTGTATTGGCTCCCCTTTTTGTGAGTGGAGCTGCATGCACTTTAAAATGGTAGAGGGTGTACGGTAAAAATATACATAAACCTCTCAAATGTATGTATACTAATGCCAGAAGCCTGACTAATAAAACTGGTGAACTGGAATTAGTGATGTGTGAGGAGGACTATGACATAGTGGGAATAACTAAGACATGGCTGGATGATAGCTATGACTGGGCGGTTAGTGACACATTCTATGTTTCTATGTTACAGTCTGTTTAGAAAGGACTGTCAAAACCGGAGAGGGGGAGGGGTCTGCCTTTATGTAAAGTCGTGTCTAAAGCCCACACTCCGCGAAGATATAAGTGAGGGACATGAACATGTGGAGTCACTGTGGGTAGAGATACATGGAGCTAAAAACAACAATAAATTACTAATAGGAGTTTACTATAAACCACCTAATATACCAGAGTCCACAGAAAATCTACTACTAAACGAGATAGACGAGGCGGCAAATCATAATGAGGTGGTTATTATGGGGGACTGGGAAACTGAAACTTATATATCTCATAAGGGAAACAGGTTCTTGGCAATAACCAAAGACAATTACCTCTCCCAACTGGTTCAGGACCCGACTAGAGGGACGGCCATACTGGACTTCGTATTAACCAATAGGCCCGACAGAACAACAGACGTGCAGGTTGGGGGGACATCTGGGAAATAGTGACCATAAAGTAATAACCTTCCAATTATCATTCAAAAGAGCATTTCTACAGGAAGGAACAAAAATACCAAACTTCAAAAAAGATAAATTTATCCAACTAAGAGAGGCCATAGGCCAAACTAACTGGGACAAAGTCCTCAAAAATAAAAATACAGCCACAAAATGGGATATCTTTAAAAACATCCTAAAATCTAATTGTGAGAGGTACATACCGTATGGTTATAAAAGGTTAAGGAACAAAAAGAAACCAATGTGGATAAATAGAACTGTAAAGAAAGCAATAAATGACAAAAAGAAAAGCATATAATTCACTGAAACTGGAAGGTAGCACGGAAGCACTGAAAAACTATAAGGAAAAAAATAGAACATGTAAAAAACTAATAAAAGCTGCCAAACTAGAGACCGGGAGATTAATTGCCAAAGAGAGTAAAACTAATCCTAAAATGTTCTTCAATTATATAAATGTTAAAAAGTATAAATCTGAAGGTGTCGGCCCTTTAAAGAGTAATGAGGGGGAAGTCGCAGAGAGCCATGAGGAGAAAGCAAAGCTGTTAAATATTTTTTTCTCCAATGTATTCACTGAGGAAAATAAATTGTCAGATGACACGCAGAATGCAAAAATAAATTCCCCATTAAAAGTGTCCTGTCTGACCCAGGAAGAAGTACATCAGCGACTTAAAAAGATTAAAATAGACAAATCGCTAGGACCGGATGACATACACCCCCGTATCCTAAAGGAATTAAGTAATGTCATAGCCAGACCCTTATTTCTGATATTTGCAGACTCTATACTGACAGGGAATGTCCCACAGGATTGGCGCATGGCATATGTGGTGCCAATATTCAAAAAGGGGCCAAAAACAGAGCCTGGAAACTATAGGCCGGTAATTTTAACATCTGTTGTGGGTAAACTGTTTGAAGGTTTTCTGAGAGATGCTATAATAGAGCATCTCAACGGAAATAAGCAAATAACGCCATATCAGCATGGCTTCGTGAGGGATCGGTCATGTCAGACTAATTTAATCAGTTTCTACGAGGAGGTAAGTTCTAGACTTGACAGCAGGGAATCAATGGATATCGTGTATCTGGACTTCTCCAAAGCATTTGACACTGTACCACATAAAAGGTTAGTATATAAAATGAGAATGCTCGGACTGGGAGAAAACATCTGTATGTGGGTAAGTAACTGGCTCAGTGATAGAAAACAGAGGGTGGTTATTAACGGTACACACTCAGATTGGGTCACTGTCACTAGTGGGGTACCTCAGGGGTCAGTATTGGCCCCAATTCTCTTCAATATATTTATTAATTATCTTGTAGAAGGCTTGCATAGTAAAGTATCAATTTTCGCAGATGACACTAAACTGTGTAAAGTAATTTACACTGATGAGGACAGTATACTACTACAGAGCGATCTGGATAGATTGGAGGCTTGGGCAGATAAGTGGCAGATGAGGTTTAACACTGATAAATGTAAAGTTATGCACATGGGAAGGAAAAATGCAAGTCACCCGTACATACTAAATGGTAAAACACTCGGTAACACTGACATGGAAAAGAATCTAGGAATTTTAATAAACAGCAAACTAAGCTGCAAAAACCAGTGTCAGGCAGCTGCTGCCAAGGCCAACAAGATAATGGGTTGCATCAGAAGGGGCATAGATTCCCGTGATAAGAACATAGTCCTACCACTTTACAAATCGCTAGTTAGACCACACATGGAGTACTGTGTACAGTTCTGGGCTCCTGTAAACAAGGCAGACATAGCAGAGCTGGAGAAGGTCCAGAGGAGGGCATCTAAAGTAATAACTGGAATGGGGCAACTACAGTACCCTGAAAGATTATCAAAATTAGGGTTATTCACTTTAGAATAAAGACGACTGAGGGGAGATCTAATTAATATGTATAAATATATCAGGGGTCAGTACAGAGATCTATCCCATCAGCTATTTATCCCCAGGACTGTGACTGTGACGAGGGGACATCCTCTGCGTCTGGAGGAAAGAAGGTTTGTACACAAACATAGAAAAGGATTCTTTACGGTAAGAGCAGTGAGACTCTGGAACTCTCTGCCTGAGGAGGTGGTGATGGTGAGTACAATAAAGGAATTCAAGAGGGGCCTGGACGTATTTCTGGAGCTTAATAATATTACAGGCTATAGCTACTAGAGAGGGGTCGTTGATCCAGGGAGTTATTCTGATTGCCTGATTGGCGTTGGGAAGGAATTTTTTATTCCCCTAAAGTGGAGAAAATTGGCTTCTACCTCACAGGTTTTTTTTTTTTGCCTTCCTCTGGATCAACTTGCAGGATAACAGGCCGAACTGGATGGACAAATGTCTTTTTTCGGCCTTATGTACTATGTTACTATGTTACTCTGTATTAGGCTTGACAAAGGCTGGGATACAGCCGAAACATTGCGGCTTGATTTTATGGCACACTTTATGTAAAGTCCGTCCAATAAAGGATTCACCGGAGATGCTGCCGCTACCTTTCTTCATTTACTATCCTCAGGATAGTTCATCAATATCAGATCGGTGGGGGTCCGACACCTGGCACCACCGCTGATCAGCTGTTTGAAGAGGAGGCGTGCGCCGTGCCAGTGCTGCCTCCTCTTCACTGTTTACCTTCTTGCTGTCACCTCTGCAGCAGTGAGCAGGTGTAATTACACCTAACCGTCCCATTCATTTCAATAGGACGGATCGTTCCCATACACTTGTATAGGAGTGATCCGTCTGATTGAAATTAATGAGACGGATTGAGTGTAATTACATCTGCTCACCGCTGCAGAGGCGACGGTGAGAAGGTAAACAGTGAAGAGGAGGCAGCACTGGCACGGTGCGCCTCCTCTTCAAACAGCTGATTGGTGGGAGTGTCGGACCCCCGCCAATCTGATATTGATGAACTATCCTGAGGATAAGTCATCAATATTTAAAGCCCGGAGAACCTCTTTAATATTTACAGTATGCAAAAAGATTAACCCCTTCAGGACCATTTTTCACCTTAAGGACCAGGCCATTTTGTGCAAATCTGACATGTGTCACTTTATGTGGTGATAACTTTAAAATGCTTTTACTTATCCAAGCCATTTTTAGATTGTTTTCTTGTCACATATTGTACTTAATGATAGTGGTACATTTGAGTCAAAATATTTCATTTTTATTTGTAAAAAATAAATAAATATTAAAATTTACCAAAAATCTGGAAAAATTACTTTACATTTCTCATATGTCTACTTCATGTTTGAATCATTTTGTAAATGACTTTCTTTTTTTGGGGACGTTAGAAGGCTTAGAAGTAAATCTTAAAATTTCTTCTTCTTTGAGGAAAAGGACCATGGTGATGGATCATGTGATGGACCATGTGATAAGCGCAGTGACATCTCCAAAGGTCCTTTTCCTCAAAGAAGAAAAAAGAAGAGACGTCTGCGCGAACAAGTGGATTAAGGTGATTTAATAATTATAATTTTTTTTAACCCCTCCATCCCTATTTTACTAAGCATTCTGTATTAAGAATGCTATTATTCTCCCTTATAACCATGTTATAAGGGAAAATAGTCCCCATCCCGACCATCTCCTAGCAACCATGTGTGAAAATCGCACCGCATCCACAATTGCTTGCGATTTTCACGCAGTCCTATTCACTTCTATGGGGCCTTCACTTCTATGGGGCCTGAAAAACGCACAATATAGAGCATGCTGTGATTTTCATGCAACAAGTGATGCGTGAAAATCACCGCTCATGTGCACAGCCCCATAGAAATGAATGGGTAAGGATTCCGTGCAGGTGCAATGCGTTCACCTCACGCATTGCACCCGCGCGGAAAACTCGCCCGTGTGAGTCCCAGCCACCAGCTTAGCTGTTTAGTGGAAAGGAGAAGGAGGGAGAGAAAGTCTGCAGACAAAGACACTGGTCCAGATTTATTAACATGTCGGGGTCTAAAATCTGTCTAAAAAGTGGCACAAACTGGTGCAATTTTAGCACAATTTGGCACAACTAGGGTTTATACACTTAGTATCAATAGTTTTCTAATACATGACCTGTTCCCTCTCAACCCCTTAAGGCCCGAGCCTATTTTAAATTTAGATTTTCCTCCCAACATTCTAAAAACCATAACTTTTTTATTTTTACGTTCACATAGCCATATGAGGCTTTATTTTTCGTACCCTCATTTTTGAGGGTACCATTTAATTTACCATGTCTTGTTTAGGAAAACTGAAAAAAAAAATCTTTGTAGGGTAAAATTGAAAAAAAATCCACCCAGGTTTTCCGGGGTTTTGACATTACGGGGTTCATTGTGGACTAAAAATTACATAATGTCCTTATTTAGTAGCTCAATACGATTGCAATTATACCAAACAAGCCCCTGGATCTCACAGGCGGGAAGCTGTAAGTGTATTCCACTGTGTAATACACTTACAGCCAATGCATTACAATTCAGAAGTATTGTAATGCATTGTAAAGGGGATCAGACCCCAAAAAGTTGAAGTTCCAGAGTGGGACAAAAAATAAAGTGAAAAAGAAGTTAAAAAAATAATGTTTTACCAAATAATTAAAAGTTTCAAGTAAAAAATATAAAAAAGCGTCCTTTTCCCAAAATAAATGTTAGTTGTTAGGTATCGCCGCATCCGTATCGACCAGCTCTATAAAGCTGCTAGAAAAACATTTGTCACCTTACAATACTAAAAGCGCAATAGCAAGCAATCAAAAAATCATATGCACCCCAAAATAGTGCCTATGAAACAGTCATCTCTTCCCACAAAAATGATACCCAACCTAAGACAATCGCCCAAAAAATAAAAAAATAAACTATGGCTCTCAGACTATGAAGATACTAAAACATGATTTTTTTTTCCTCAAAAATATTATTGTGTAAAAGTTAAATAAATAAAAGAAAGTATACATATTAGGTATTGTCATGTCTGTAACGACCTGATCTATAAAAATATGACATGACCTAATGAACACCGTAAAAGAAAAAAAAAACGGTGCGAAAAAATCTATTTTTTTCACCTTACATCACAAAAAGTGTAATACCAAGCGATTAAAAAGTCATATGCACCCTAAAATAGTACCAATCGAACCATCGAAAAAAAATGAGCCCCTACATTAAAAAAAACTATGGCTTTCAGAATAAGGAGACACAAAAAAAAATGTTTGTCAAAAATGCTTTATTATGTAAAACTGAAACAAACAACCCCAAAAAGTTGTCATATTTGGTATTGGTGCATCTGTAACAACCAGCTCTATAAAAATACCACATGAGCTAACCTGTCAGATGAAAATTGTAAATAGCAAAAAATCAAAACTGTGCCAAAACAGCTATTTTTTTGGTTAACTTGCCTCACAAAAAGAGCAATAATGTAGAGAAACAAAAATCATATGTACCCTAAAATAGTACCAACAAAACTGCCACCTTATTCCGTATTTGAGTTTCGACTATAGGGGTCCACCAGTCTTCAAATGTGACATGGCAACTTAAAATTATCCCAACGAAATATGCCTTCCAAAACTATATGGCGTTCCTTTCCTTCCGTGTCCTGCCATGTGCCCATACAACAGTTTAAGACCACATATGGGGTGTTTCTGTAAACTACAGAATCGGAGTAATAAATATTGAGTTTTGTTTGGTTGTTAACTAAAAAATGGATTAAAATGGAAAATCTGCCCAAAAAGTGAAATTCTGAAATTTCATCTACATTTTCCTTAAATTCTTGTGGAACACCTAAAGGGTTACCAAAATTTGTAAAATCAGTTTTGGATACCTTGAGGGGTGTAATTTCCAATAAGGGGCCATTTATGGGCGGTTTCAATTATGTAAGCCTCACAAAGTGATTTCAGACCTGAACTAGTCCTAAAAAGTGGGTTTTGGAAATGTTCTAAAACATCTCAAGATTTGCTTCTAAACTTCTAAGCCTTGTAACGTCCCAAAAAAAGAAAATTTAAATTACAAAATGATCCAAACATGAAGTAGACATATGGGAAATGTAAAGTAATAACTATTTTAGGAGGTATCACTCTCTGCTTTAAAAGCAGAGAAACAGAATTTTTAAAAATTGCTTATTTTTCCAAATAGTTGGCAAATTAGGTATTTTTTTATAAATAAAAATGAAATATTTTGACTCAAATTTACCACTGTCATGAAGTACAATATGTGACGAGAAAAGAATCTAAAAATAGCTTTGATAAGTAAAAGCGTTTTAAAGTTATCACCACATAAAATGTCCAATTTGCAAAAAATAGCCTGGTCCTTAACCACTTCAACCCCGCTAGCTAAAACCCCCTTAATGACCAGGCCACTTTTTACACTTCTGCACTAGACTACTTTCACCGTTTATCGCTCGGTCATGCAACTTACCACCCAAATGAATTTTACCTCCTTTTCTTCTCACTAATAGAGCTTTCATTTGGTGGTATTTCATTTTTACTTTTTTTGTTATTAATCAAAATGTAACGATTTTTTGGCAAAAAAATTACATTTTTCACTTTCAGCTGTAATATTTTGCAAAAAAAACGACATCCATATATACATTTTTCACTAAATTTATTGCTCTACATGTCTTTGATAAAAAAAAAATGTTTGGGCAAAATAAAATGGTTTGGGTAAAAGTTATAGCGTTTACACACTATGGTACAAAAATGTGAATTTCCGCTTTTTGAAGCAGCTCTGACTTTCTGAGCACCTGTCATGTTTCCTGAGGTTCTACAATGCCCAAACAGTAGAAAAACCCCACAAATGACCCCATTTCGGAAAGTAGACACCCTAAGGTATTCACTGATGGGCATAGTGAGTTCATAGAACTTTTTATTTTTTGTCACAAGTTAGCGGAAAATGATGATTTTTTTATTTATTTTTTTTTCTTACAAAGTCTCATATTCCACTAACTTGCGACAAAAAATAAAAAATTCGAGGAACTCGCCATGCCTCTCACGGAATACCTTGGGGTGTCTTCTTTCCAAAATGGGGTCACTTGTGGCGTAGTTATACTGCCCTGGCAATTTAGGGGCCCAAATGTGTGAGAAGTACTTGTGTAAAAAATGGCCTGCAAAATCCGAAAGGTGCACTTTGGAATATGTGCCCCTTTGCCCACCTTGGCTACAAAAAAGTGTCACACATCTGGTATCGCCGTACTCAGGAGAAGTTGGGGAATGTGTTTTGGGGTGTCATTTTACATATACCCATGCTGGGTGAGATAAATATCTTGGTCAAATGCCAACTTTGCATAAAAAAATTGGAAAAGTTGTCTTTTGCCAAGATATTTCTCTCACCCAGCATGGTTATATGTAAAATGACACCCCAAAACACATTCCCCAACTTCTCCTGCGTACGGCAATACCAGATGTGTGACACTTTTTTGCAGCCTAGGTGGGCAAAGGGGCACATATTCCAAAGTGCACCTTTCGGATTTCACCGGTCATTTTTTACAGATTTTGATTGCAAAGTACTTCTCACACATTTGGGACAAAAAATAAAAAATTCTAGGGACTCGCCATGCCCCTCACGGAATACCTTGAGGTGTCTTCTTTCCAAAATGGGGTCACTTGTGGCGTAGTTATACTGCCCTGGCATTCCAGGGGCCCAAATGTGTGAGAAGTAGTACAGGCGCCAATCCGTTCTAGAAACAAATACCTAAAGAGGGCCACACTTGTGTAGAAATTGTCCACATAAAGATGGTACCCCTTGCCGAATAAGGGTGACACCAAATCCCAGGCTATCTTCCCACTGCTCCCCAGGTAGTCAGGGCAACCGACCAGCTCCAGGGTCTGATCTTTTCCCTCATAGACATGAAATTTGTGGGTATAGCCTGTGGCCCTTTCACAGAGCTTATACAATTTGACCCCATACCGGGCGCGCTTGCTTGGGGTGTATTGTTTGAAGCCAAGGCGCCCGGTAAAATGTATCAGGGACTCGTCTACGCAGATGTTTTGCTCTGGGGTATACAAATCTGCAAATTTCAGGTTGAAATGGTCTATGAGGGGCCGAATTTTGTGGAGCTGGTCAAAAGCAGGGTGGCCTCTGGGACGGGAGGCGGTGTTGTCGCTAAAGTGCAGGAAACGCAGGATGGTCTCAAATCGTGTCCTGGACATAGCAGCAGAGAACATGGGCATGTGATGAATTGGGTTCGTGGACCAATATGACCGCAATTCATGCTTTTTAGTTAGACCCATGTTGAGGAGAAGGCCCCAAAAAAATTTAATTTCGGAAACTTGGACTGGTTTCCACCGGAAAGGCTGGGCATAAAAGCTTCCCGGGTTAGCGGTTATAAATTGTGTGGCATACCAATTTGTTTCTGCCACAACTAAGTCTAAGAGGTCCGCAGTCAAGAACAGCTCAAAAAATCCCAGGGCCGAACTGATCTGAGCTGTCTCAACCCGAACTCCAGACTGGGCGGTGAAAGGGGGAACTAAAGGTGCGGCTGAAGTTGGGGACTGCCAATCAGGGTTTGCCAGCACCTCAGTGATTCTAGGGGCTCTACGGGCACGTCTTTGCGGTGGCTGCGACGGGGTCACTACTGCACGTGCCACAGTACCAGCTTCAACTGCCCTTCTGGTGCTCGCTACTTCACCATGTTCTACGGCAGTGCTGGTACTAGGTCCAGGAAGGGCTGCGCTGCTGGTGTATGCCTCACCACGTAATCCGACAGCACCAGCCCCACTCTGCTGCTCTTGAAGCGGATCCTGCGCAACCTGCGGTCTAGCGACACAGGGCCGGGTACGCCTGGTGCTATCAGGGACCTCAGCCTCCTCGTCCGAACTTTGGGTCAAAGAGCCACTGCTTTCTACAGGTTTGTATTCTGACCCGCTAGATTCATCAGATGAGGGTTCCCATTCCTCATCCGACTGGGTCAGAAGCCTGTAGGCCTCTTCAGAAGAATACCCCCTGTTTGACATTTGGGCAACTAAATTTAGGGGTATTCCCTGAGACTACCCAAGAAAAAAAATCAAGCCTGTCTTACAAATGGGAGGCTAGCGAAGTACCGGAGGCCGCTGCGGTTAATAAAAAAAAAATCAAAACAGATTTTTTTATCGCCGCAGCGCGTGTAAAGTGAATGTGCAGTGATCAAAAAAAATTATTTTTTGTCACTGCGGTGGGGCAGGCGTGGTTGAACGCATGTGTGGGCGACCGATCAGGCCTGATCGGGCAAACACTGCGTTTTGGGTGGAGGGCGAACTAAAGTGACACTAATACAATTATAGATCTGACCGTGATCAGTTTTGATCACTTCCAGATACTATAAAAGTACAAATGCTGATTACCGATACGCTAATCAGCGAATAACGGACTGCGGTGCGGTGGGCTGGGCGCTAACTGATCCCTAAACTACCTAACCAAGGGGCCTAAACTATACCTAAAACCTAACGGTCAATACAAGTGAAAAAAAAAAGTGACAGTTTGCACTGATCACTTTTTTCCTTTCACTAGTGATTGACAGGGGCGATCAAAGGGGTGATCAAAGGGTTAATTGGGGTTCAGGGGGGTGATCTGGGGCTAGTATGTGGTGTTTGGTGTACTCACTGTGTAGCCTGCTCCTCTGCTGGATCCAACCGATGAAAAGGACCAGCAGAGGAGCAGGGCAGCCATATAACAGATCATATTTACAAATATGATCTGCTATCTGGCTTGTCATTGTTTTTTTTTAAAATCAGCAACCTGCCAGCCGCGATCATTGGCTGACAGGTTGCTGACGAAATGCTCCTTGAACTTTTGCCGGCCCGCGATGTGCATGCGCGGGCCGGCTGTGACCGAAATCTCGCGTCTCGCGAGATGACGCATGGATGCGTCCAGGAGGAGTAAATCAACCACCTCCCGGACGCATCCGTGCGTTATGCGGTCGGGAGGTGGTTAAGGTGAAAAATGTCAGGGTCCTGAAGGAGTTAAAAGACCGTTGCTATGGTTTGCCTGTCTCTGGCTAATCATAAACAGAAGACAGAGGGGCGTTCCCCCGTCTGGCAATTTTTCTCCACAATGCCAGAAGACAAAAGCATTGCCGTGTGCAAAATCTGAAGGATTAAAATAAGCCCCGAGTGTTTCTGCACATTCCAAGAGCCATATTTTTAATTTTATTTTTCAGTCAATATATCAGATTTATTTTGTCTATTATTTTTGTGTGTGATAAGTCATTTTGTAACAGAAGCATTTTGGACTACTTTATTTGTTTTTGTTTTTGGGGATGAAAACAAAGCAACTCCATTTTTTCTTTTCACCATATCAAAGGCTATGGAAACCTTTCAACAGTTTTTTTTCTACAGCATTTAAGTGAATGGGTCTGCAAAAACTGCGGCTCGGATGCGGACATGAGGCCTTAAAGTGAGGTTTTATATAATCCCCTTTAAGCCATATTAAATCCTCATATGCCACGGTCAGCGCTGACCGCGGCATATGGGAGTTTTGCTCTCCCTCACCTCATACATCGGGTCCCCGCGCTGTTGTGGCCTTGGAGCCTGTCATGTACGGAAGCCTAAGAGGCCCAGCCCCCCAGGCTGGGTCTCCTAGGCAACTGTTAGCGTATTACAGTGTAAGACACTAACAGTTCAATACAGCACAATACAGATGTATTGTGCTGTATTGAAACAAGGATCAGACCCTGTCCCATAGTGGGACAAAAAATAAAGTGAAAAAAAAAAGTCCATAAAATGAAAGTTTTGCAAAAAAAATTAAAAGTTTCAAGTAAAAAAAAAAAAATATGCGTCCTTTTAAAAAACTAAAGTAAAAAAAATTGAAAGAAAAAAATAGGGAAAAGACATATAGATATATTAGGTATCGTCGCGTCCGTATTGACCAGCTCTATAAACATATCACATGACCTAACCCCTCAGAACACCTTACATCACAAAAAGCACAACAGCAAGCCATCAAAAAGGCGTATACCCACCAAAATAGTACCAATCTAACCGTCACCTCATCCCGCAAAAAATGAGCCCCTACCTGAGACAATCGTCCAAAAACTGAAAACACTATGGCTCTCAGAATATAGTGACACTAAAACATGATTTCAAAAATGATATTATTGTGTAAAACATACATAAATAAATGAAAAGTATACATATTAGGTATCGCCGCGTCCGTATCGACCGGCTAAAATTATCACATGACCTAACCCCTCAGATGAACACCGTAAAAAATAAAAACTGTGCTAAATAAACCATTTTTGGTCACCTTACATCACAAAAAGTGTAATAGCAAGCGATCAAAAAGTGCCAATCATACGACCTGTATCTCATCTCATCCCGCAAAAATCATACCCTACCCAAGATAATCGCCGAAAAACTGAAAAAACTATGGCTCTTAGACTATGGAAAAACTAAAACATGATTTTTTTTTGTTTCAAAAATCAAATCATTGTGTAAAACTTACATAAATAAATAAAAAAGTATACATATTAGGTATCGCCACGTCCATGACAACCTGCTCTATAAAATTACCACATGATCTAACCTGTCAGATGAATGTTGTAAACAAAAAAAACTGTGTCAAAAATCTATTTCTTGTTTCCTTGCCTCACAAAAAGTGTAATATAGAGCAACCAAAAATCATATGTACCCTAAACTAGTACCAACAAAACTTCCACCCTATCGTAGTTTCTAAAATGGGGTCACTTTTTTGGAGTTTCTACTCTAGGGGGGCATCAGGGGGGCTTCAAATGGGACACTGTGTCAAAAAAAACAGTCTAGCAAAATCTGCCTTCCAAAAAACGTATGGCATTCCTTTCCTTCTGCGCCCTGCCGTGTGCCCGTACAGCAGTTTACGGCCACATATAGGGTGTTTCTGAACTACAGAATCAGGGTCATAAATAATGAGTTTTGTTTGGCTGTTAACCCTTGCTTTGTAACGGGGAAAAAATAAAAAAATGGAAAATCTGCCAAAAAAGTGAAATTGTATCTCTATTTTCCATTAATTCTTGTAGAACACCTAAAGCGTTAACAACGTTTATAAAATTAGCTTTGAATACCTTGAGGGGTGTAGTTTCTAGAATGGGGTCATTTTTGAGTGGTTTCCATCATGTAAGCTTCACAAAGTGACTTCAGACCTGAACTGGTCCTTAAAAAGTTGGTTTCTGATAAATTTTAAGATTTACTTCTAAACTTCTAAGCCTTGTAACGTCCCCCAAAAATAAAATGTCATTCCCAAAATGATCCTAACATGAAGAAGACATATTGGAAATGTAAAGTAATAACTAGGTATTTTGTAGGTATTAATATGTATTATGGAGGTAGAGAAATTGAAACTTGGAAATTAGCAAATTTTTCCAAATTTTTGGCAAATTTTGTATTTTTTTATAAATAAAAATGTTTTTTTTTTTTACTCAGTTTTACTAGTGTCATGAAGTACAATATGTGATGAAAAAACAATCTCAGAATGGCCTGGATAAGTCAAAGGGCCAGATTTATCATGACTCTGACAGCTCACTCCACTTTCACATATGGCTAAAGTCAGTTTTAGCTAAGTCAGATTTATGAACGACCCTTTAAGACTGTAATAAATGTGGTTTGACAGTAGCAGTTTATCCGTCAGTAAGCAGCTTTACAAAAGTCGCACATCTTTACGAAAAAGTCGCACGTCTTTACAAAAAAGTCGCATGTTCTATTAAAAAGTCTCATAAGATAAGCATGGTCCTCACTGGAGTGAAATTGCGCAGTTCTTCGCGACTTATTTGCGACTTTTTAAATCGTCTCAATAGTAAATTTGTCTAGAGATTAATTTACATAAGAAAATACGCCCACTTTCAGAAAACTGGCGAGCATAGTGCAGAGCAGAAAAAAGTCGCACATTTTTGCGCAGTTTTAGTGATTGCGCAAAAATTTGCGACTTTTTCACTCCATTATTCTGACTTAGAGCTAATGATAAATCTGGCCCATAGTGTTTTTAAGTTATCACCACATAAAGTGGCACTGGTCAGATTTGCAAAAAATTACCTGGTCCTGAAGGTGAAAATGAGCCCGGCCCTTAAGGGGTTAATAAAGAGATGTAAAAGTGTAATAACTAGGAAAAGTCCGTATCGACCAGCCCTATAAAAATACACCCAGTCAGGTGAATGCTGCAAAACAAATATAAAAACTGTATAAAAACAGCAATATTTGGTCACCTTGCCTCACAAAAAGTCTAATACCAAGCGATCAAAAAGTGGTATGTACCCCAAGCAATCACCTCAACCCACCAAAAATAAGCCCCTACATAAATTTTTTTTAAAACAAATGACATATTAGGTACTGCTGCATCTGTAACAACCTGCTCTATAAAGATATCACATGCTATGGGCACTTTGGGCAACACAGACAGTTTATGTTTTAGATACTTTTGCCACTGAAATGCGCACTATGGGGTACATTCGTGGAAATGATGCAGATTTTCCTCCACCACAGCTCAGTTGTGCACGAGCGAAAATAACGTTATGTTCTGGAATAAAAAAATAAAATAGTAATATGGAAAGGATGGGCACTCTTATAACTGGTCCACGGAGTAAGCAAAGCGATATAACTTTAATTATAACAGTACATAGATATATACAAATAATCACTATAATATGACCTAAACAGAGCTAAACCCTCAGAAGGTTAAATAAAATAAAATATACTAAAATATCAAACAAAAGATCATAGAATATCGGTCCACTGATATAGCCAATCGATACAACTATGGATAAGAATACTAAATGTAAAAAAGGATCTGTCCAGACTGCAATTGAGCTGGCGGACTGCCTATCCTCTATTGATTATAGCAATGCCCGATACAGAGTGGCTCTCCACAAATAAATAAATAAATTCTCAACAAATAAATTCAAGGTGTTTATGTGTAAATCCCAGGTGTTAACAGAATAATAAATATTAATAAAGGTATAATACCGGTGATAGTGCACTAAAGTGAAAATAAGTAAATGGTTATAACATTGTTCAAATCATTATAGTGTTCATTGTCCGTGTAAAAACATATAGTGTCTCTGGAGACTCGGCAATAGGTAGGCAGTTTGTCTTACTAATGGTTTTATTTCTAAAGGTCGATCTTTCTGTGATATTATAACAGATCTCCTGGAAAATATATAATTGTGATCTCCTGGGAATCGACTTTAAATTTCAGTGTTCGATCCACCCGATTCCTAGGGATGTACTATAATTCGCAAATTTGCAGTCCAACAGGTGTCTAGTTAGGCTAATTTTGGATTCGAAGACATCAGTGCAGTAGAATACAATAGGATGATTATATTACAGTACACAGAGGTGCAGCAGTATTTGATTGGTTACTCACGTATAGTCCTGCTATTCCCACCGTGGCGTCCCACGTGGTGTAGGTTCAGGATACGATTAATTTCTCGGCAGTATATTGAAGAGCTGCCTTACTGCTGAGCAGAAGTACTGTGCAAACTGGTCTTGTAAGTGTACAGATCCGGCTGTGAATGAGAGCAGTTGCTGTAACACGCTACAAGTTCACAATGGATTTCCTTAATTCGGATCGGTGTCCCACCTGTCTTAATCAGCAAAGGTGATTCAATCTCGCCCGTTGATCGCTGCACTGTGTCCAAAAAGGCCGTAATTCATTTGTCCTTAGAAAGCGCATTCTTAGTCCAGCAGATGATTTTAGACTATCATTGTTGAAAACTAGCCGGTTTTTTATCAGGTCCAATACCTCCACGCCAGACGCGTTTCGAAGGTTAGCTTCCTTCTTCCTCAGTGGCTCTCGAAGAGGAAGAAGGAAGCTAACTTTCGAAACGCGTCTGGCGTGGAGGTATTGGACCTGATAAAAAAAGGTCATATTATAGTGATTATTTGTATATATCTATGTACTGTTATAATTAAAGGTATATCGCTTTGCTTACTCCGTGGACCAGTTATAAGAGTGCCTATCCTTTCCATATTACTATTGTCTTCTGGTGACTAGGGTACGACATCCGATTGGTGCACCTTGCCATCCTGGGTTAGAGGAGAGCCGTCCTTCACTTGTTATATACACTTGCCAAAAAAATAAAATAAACTGCTTACCCTGCTGACTTCTGTGTGGGTCATTTCTGTAAAACAAAATTTAAGAAATACAAAGTTAGGACAAAAAAATGTAGCAGTGACAGCTTCTTTATTCATTCGTATCTGGTGAGAAAGTGCCATCAGTAAACAACTTGAAATAAAAAACCTTACATGTCCAGTCTGAACTAGGGCTAAGCATGCATGTGTTCTCAGTAGGTGGATGGGTAGGAAGATGCTCTTCTGGTTGCGGTTTATCCCCCCGAAAATAGGCAACTGAAAGCCAACATGTCTAATCATTACTCCCCCGACATCTTCCATCAGGGAACACTCAGGAGGCCCCATACACATCTGATGGTTGGCCGATCGATCCCAACAAAGGATTCAGCAGAGAAACCTGAATATGGCCAGCTCAATATACACTTAAAGTAATGGGTTTTATCACAGAACACCTGGGAGACCAGACAGATTACTGCACAGGCCGAACTCAGGTTCGGTTCCAAGGTACCAAGTGGATTCGAACCAGAGTTCGGTACATAGTTTTTACAGTAGAAATTAATTTATGAAGTTATTACCCGAAGTCTCATGAGACTTTGCAAAGTAATACCTTCGGCTCATCGGAGCCAATACATTCTAATACTGTGTGGAGCGCTCGCTCTGTACAGTATTCAAATGAATCATCCGAAGTCGATTCTCTCATCCCTAGTGACAGGCATAAACTGTTCTGCCAGATACTTTATATGTAGTGTAAATTTAACTAGATATAAATCATATATGTGGACAGGTTGTAGTGTTAGAAATTCTAGTACTTCTTTAAAGGGATTCTGTGAGCATGAAATTTACTGTTAAAACCAAAGCAATGGGTTTTCTGGTATATAAAAGTCCCAAATTGTTGCACAAACATTTTTGACTGAGTCTCTACTTTCTTGAAAAGAGAAAGGTAAAGAAGTAAGGGTGAACAGAGTGGCTCAAGTCTGCCCTCGGTGAATTTAAAGATAATGATGACTCAGGTTACATCATCATTATCACATCAGCTAATCATGATCCATCCTTAGAATAAATCATAAATATATTTTTATGGATAACCCCTCTAGGATATTTTCACACTTGCGGCAGAGGATTCCGGAAAGCAGTTCAGTCGCCGACACTGCCTGCCGGATCCATCAAAGTGTATGCAAACTGATGGCAGAATCCTGATCCGTCTGACAAACGCATTGAAATGCCGGATCCGTCTCTCTGGTGTCATTCGGAAAAACAGATCCTGCATTATTATTTTTTTTCACGGATCAGCTTTGCCGAAACACTTGGGGTCGGCATTAATGCATTTCAATGGGAATAAAAATGGCATTCCGGCAAGTGTTCCGGAATTCTGGACGGAGATAAAACTGCAGCATGCTGCATACCGTCCAGAAAAGGCAAAAAGAGTGAACTTAGGATAGGTCATCATTATCACATCGACAGAGGACAGTCCCAGGGCTGGTACTACTGCTGATCAGCTGTTTCAGTGATCCGCTACACTTGCTTAGTGTTGCAGCTCAGGCCCGTTCACTTGAATGGAGCCAAGCTAAAAATAGGCCACATGATTGATGTATGATGTGATGATTGATGTAACAGCAAAGCGGAAGGGGTCGCAGGTGTCGGACGCCTGTAGATCTGATATTGATAACCTATCCTAAGCAGGGTCATCCTTGCAGCATGCAGAGTACTTGGACTTCTGAAAGGCCCCAGGTGCACATCCATAAAGCTACATACAAACAGCAGCACATATTGCCATATTTTGTTTGCTACGCGTGTTGTATATATAATATAATATACTGTATATGAACCTGCTGTTAGTGTAGGTTCAAAAGCAGTCAGAGATATGGTGAGCTCAGAAGACAAAGGCAGAAATTTTGCAAACATTGCTCGCGGTGGCTCTGTGTAGGAATTTCTCACACAGGAATTTTTCTGTACATTGCCAGCCAAGAAAACCATATCGGTGTGGAGGCAGAGAACAAGACGTGGATGCTCAGGCACAAATGTACTAAAGCTTTCCTTTAGCACATGAAGTAGCATGACATGCGCACGTGGGAAATCAAACTGGCCAACAATATAAGCAACACTGTTCTCCTTCTAGTCTTCATTAAAGTAGCTAGGCCAGATCCATAATTAGTACATGGTCGTGGTTTTAATCATCATGGTCAACACCATTAGATACATTTTCTCCTGCTCTGACTACTCCACCTCGGCTCCACCATCAGTCATCCATAAAAGAACGTGTGGACATAAAAAACAACCATATGCTACTGCTACTACTACCCCTACACAGCTGCACATCTCATGCCTTGTCCAGTATGTTCGATATCGTTCTGCTGCTGGGAACCTTACCGAGCACAATATAACAAACCTAAAACTGCTTCTAAGAAAAGGATATTTTTTTATGACTTTTGTAAAAGTCATTATATCTTCAATTCCCAGGAAGATAAGCTGCATATATTTTCTTTAAACTAGCACCAAACCTGTTGCTACCGCTCCCGGCCAATATTAAAAAAATAAGATAAATAAATCACCATTTGTATATAACCACCAGCTTCTTAGCTACCACCCATTTACCCATAGCCATATATGTTGCTTGAACTCTGGCATTACGAATTCAATCTTGGATTTAGAGAGCTTGAAAAGGGTTGGATATACTTTCGATTCAGGTCAAATTTATTCAAATTTAATCTGACAGCCAAATACGGTAGATAGAATCTATGAATTTTAGGAAATTCGCTCATCTCTGTTGCGGGTGGGACAATGGGAGTGTGCATAGGCCTATAGCAGTCTTTCTCTACATGATAAATGCAAGTAATTGAAGTGAGACACCCCCTTTAACTTTAGGTGAGGTTTGGTATAATCGATGGCCAAATCAGATTTTTCATTTTCAGTTTTTTTTTCCCCCTTAAATAAAAATATATTGCAAACATTGGTCAATAAAATTAGTGAAGGCACATTTACCAAGGTCCATTAAGTTGTAACTACCAACCCTAAAAATAAGTAAATAAAAAATGGTACATATTGTTTGTTTGTATTCATTATCCATTCAATATTGTTAAGTCAACCGGCAAAAAATATTTAATCAATGTTTAATGCGTCATCAACTGTCGTAATCAACTAATGAGGAAGCAAAAGAAATATATAAATTGCAGTTTCTTATGGGAATTGGTAGCCAACATCACTTCAGAGGAGAAGAATAATTAGTGGCCAACAATGTCAATTCTCACCAGAGGCTGGAGCAATCCACTGAGTAACAGATATACCAGGGGAAAATTATCCAAAGCAACGCACATTTACGTTTGAGATTAGGTTTTAGATTGCTTAAGGGACACTAATGCACAACTGAGGGATGTTATTGGCGTTGCCAAGACACAAAGCCAAGACACATCTTCATGGCTGGTGGCTATATTACCATTTACAAATCAAGTAACTTCTAGATCTTGGCTTTCAGAAACCAAACCACAATATATACCATACTAAGCTATATCAAGCAATACAAAATTATCCTAAAGAAATAAAATAAAAAATAAAAAACTTGAGGTTCTTTCAAAGCTGCTGTAACGGGGCCCTTATAACCCAAATGAGTAGCTCCGTACTGTCCCAAGATCATGCCAGTCAGACATCCAGAACCAAGCGATCCTAATGTCCCCTTTTCATCAGAGAAGACGCCACACACCTCTGGGTCATGTGAACTCAGAACATAAACTGATTTATTGAGGTAAAACTGTTTTCATATCCCCCTCCCCAAGATGTGAGGGCTAACAACAGTTTTGAATCCCCCCTCTCTCATGGCAGGTCACATGACATTATCATATTCCATTGCGCTTATAATGCTTTACAGGTAAACAACCTTAAAGGGAACCTGTCACTTGGATTTTGAGTATAGAGCTGAGGACATGGGTTGTTAGATGGCCGCTAGCACATCCGCAATACCCAGTCCCCATAGCTCTGTGTGCTTTTATTGTGTCAAAAAAACGATTTGTTACATATGCAAAATAAGAGATGAGTCAGAGCTTGAAAATCTGACTCTTCTCTGGTCACACAAGTAAGATATGACTCGTATGTAATTTGCATAAAAGGCGGGAAGTACAAAAATGCTTAATACTTATTGAATTAGTCTGCAACTGAAATTAAAAGTGTAATTTATATGTTTAGGGTAACACAATGAATATTTAGAAACGCTCAGTGAGGTTAGCATAGTAGAGGTGACAGGTTCTCTTTAAGTACAGCTGTTCATCTGTTGCCGGGCAGAGTCTCCGTAGGGGATGGTGGACACAGTTACAGTCCTCATTCTGCATAGGGGAAGATATGATAGGATTTCTTCACTGTTCATGACACACAGCCATGGCACTTGCTCTCCTGATGTAATAACTTCTTATATACCCATTTCATACCAATAGTAATCAAGGACATCAAAGCACTCCAGAAAGTTACCTTCAAGCATACACAGTATGGGGCACACAGCAAATGTACATCTCGAGGAATATCTGTTGAAGTAATACAGAGATTACAGAATAATAAAGTTTACACTAGTAAATGCTCCATCTGACTATCCGCTCAGGGTTGAAATAAAGTCAAACAGATTTAGGCCGAATGCCCACGCCCGTTTTTCATGGCCGTGAACGGTCCGTGGAACCGCAGCCTGGATTCCTGCTGAGAGCAGGAGCGCACGGCGTCATTGGTTGCTATGACGCCGTGCGCTCCCTGCTGCCGCCACAGTACAGTAATACACTGGTATAGATCATACCAGTGTATTACTGTACTGTGGCGGCAGCAGGGAGCGCACGGCGTCATAGCAACCAATGACGCCGTGTGCTCCTGCTCTCAGCAGGAATCCAGGCCGCGGTTCCACGGACCGCTCACGGCCGTGAAAAAAGGCTGTGTGCATTTGGCCTGCATGTGGGCAAACAAGTAGAACATCTGATCCCATGTTCAAACCAAGTCCTGTTCTGTTCTTTTAATTCTATGAAGAGCAGTCAGATTTAAATATAAATTGCAGTTACCAATATTTCCCATTATCTCACTGCTGTCAAATCCAGGTTTCCATTGGGCATGCAACAGAGTTAGTTACCATGGTGGGGTGTCTGGTAGTCATATCCATTTGTCATCGATAGTGTTTAGTGAATAGAGCTTCGGATCATACACTTTGTTTCAATGCTGTCTAGATACCTGTCCCCGTACAGAATTAAAATGTATTGCCTTCATGGAGGCAAAATTTGTTTCAGCCAAAGTCACGCAAATGAATTCCGTAACCAGTGTCTTTAGAAACATTTAAGAAAAAGAATCTGAAATCTAGTTTGGTACCGTGGTACCATACCTGATTTCGAATTGCTAATTTTAAATGTTTTTAAAGATGCAGAATTGAATACCATATTCATTCACCGAAGTCTCGTGCAACTCTGGCTGAAACAAATATTGCCACTACAGAGACAATACCTTTTAATTCTGTACGGAGACTGGTGTTCGGACAGCATTAAAATGAAGTGTTCGAACGAATCGACTTCGGATGTATGATCCAAAGCTCGATTCGCTCAACACCAGTCATAGACTTCCGGTCCCATGTTATTAATGTCGGTGATGAATCACACTTGCCTAGAGACAAGACCATGGACATGCCCACCCCAATATTTAAGCCTCAAGTTTCAATTTGTCTTTTTGGCAGCGACAATCCACACAGCTTCTATTTTCTTCAGTTATTTCAAATATCCATAACAATATGATTTGTTCAAGTTAAATTCCTTAAAATACAGTTGACCCTGGATATAATTAGCCCACTCTCCAGATGTTACATATTATACATCATTGTAGACATAGTAACATCGTTTATAAGGCTGAAAAAAAAAAGACATCAGTCCATCCAGTTCAGCCCGTTATCCTGCAAGTTGATCCAGGAGGAAGGCAAAAAAAAAAAAGGGGAGGTGTAAGCCAATTATCCTCATTTTAGGAAGGGGGGGAGAATTCCTTCCCAACTCCAATCAGGCAATCAGAATAACTCCCTGGATCAACGGCCCTTCTCCAGAAATCTAATAACTATAACCAGTAATATTATTACACTGTAGAAATACATCTAGGCCCCTCAATCTTGATTTGTATTGTGACAGAGTGTCTGGAGAAGTAGTGGACGAGGTCTATGTGTGCCCAAGATTTCTCACTTCTGTCATTTAAAAGCAACCAGGGAAATGTTCAGGAGAGGTCTCTGCAATTCGGGTCTGCATAAAACCTGTTCTTAGGGCCTGTGTTGCTGGAGTGGGGGAGAAGGGTGGGCCCCACTCCATCCGGACAGTCTGGGTTTTGGCCTGTCAAGTAATTACTCCTCAGGTGTGCTAGCCTGATATAAGGCTGAGAATGCAGACACAGCTCGCTCAGCCTGGGAACAGGTTACCTGCATGGAGCCTGTGAGAGCACTTCAAGAGGTACGGACTTTGCTATTTTGTTTGGGTGCTTGGTATTAGGCCGGCACTTGGTCAGGGGGGTTTCATGCTGTATAGTTAGAGCCGGACAGGCTTAGGATTTTTGTTTGTTATATTTTATGTTCTGTACCTCAACCTGACAATAAAACTGTCTGAGGTCAGTTAAACGAAGTTCCTTCCATGTGGACTGTAACTGCTTCGGTGTGCCTGTCTACCTAGGAGACGACAGCCCCGCTACCTAATCCCTTACTGTATTTTGAATTTAATTGTATTTTTTTATATACCAAAGTACAGTACAGTTATTTCTAGGAGACAGAACGCATCTCCTTCCTGAACGATATGATAAGAGTGTAGTCTGATGGTATTTAAACTTGGATATCATTATTGAAAAATAGTACATTTAGGTATTTAGAAATTGCTCACAATAATGTACCAGATTTGTGGATGTCTACAATTTTTTTTCCCTCAGGTTTTGGTTATTGTTTTTTTTTTTATTTCCCATAATGTCAAGCAAAGAGACAAGTAGGCCTTGAACCTAGGTCTTAATGCCTCGGATACACGTATAATTCACTCAAATGATGCCAATTAGCCTGTCAAAAGCTACTAAAGTCATGAAATAATTTTCTGGAATTTTCCAAGGTATTTAAAGGCACAGTCAATTTGGTGAATGTTATCTTTTGAGCCACTGGAAGTGTGATGCAAGAAATAAAAGCTGAAATAAATCATTGTCTGCAGTATTCTTTCACATTCTTGAGGTACAGTAGTGATCCAAACTGACCAGAGAGGGAATACTACGATGTCAGGAAATATGTAAAGTTTAGTTGCAATGAATGTATATATAAACTTATTAAAAAATAAAATTGAAGGGACTCAATTGAAGCAAAATGTCTTCAAATTTATTATCTTTGTTTATTATGTGTTAAGTGTTCTTTTTAAAACTCACACCGCAAAGCTCCTCAAGCACGCTTGCAGTCCTACTCCCGATGAGCCTTAAACACTGTGTGATGTTGACTGCATCACATCCAGGTTATTCTTCTTCTTTCAATATAGCTTGTCCTCTTCAGACCTATGTTCGCACTTGTGGTGTTCAAGAAAATACCCAGAACACTACAAAATGCGAACATAGATCTAAAAATAAACAATATTTCTTAGATAGGCACTCGGACATCTAGAGTACATGCAGCACACACAATTTTAATCACAATAATAAAACAACAATCTGTAAAAACTGTTAAAATGATGAGTAAGATATGAAATTAATAAATTACTGTATAAATACGATGCATATAAAAATTGCTCCACCCTGGTATAGATAATTGCTTAGTTCATTGATAAATCCTCTTATTATTCAGTCCTTTTCATTATGTAGTCCATCCACTATATAATCGATGAGGTAGTTTGAAAAATAGTTGATTGGAACAGTTCTTTACTATATATAGTTTCGATTAGTAGGCCTTTTTATTTCAAAATTATATCATTAGATCTTAGACGGTTAGAGGATCGTATCGATCTAACGGCATATATCACACAATTATATTTCAGAGGTACTCACTGTTTGGTCGGTCTCTGAAAGGTATGTGTCATTGTGATTAAAATTTGTGTGTGCTGCATCTACTCTAGATGTCAGAGTGCCTATCTAAGAAATATTGTTTATTTAGTTACTAGTGACTGAGAGGGCAAATAGTCACGATACGAGCACCGGCACCATTCACTTGGAGGCAGAGCCACCCTAAGATTACATTACACATAGATCTAAAAATCTGAAGAGGACAGCTACATTGAAAGGAGAATGAAAACCAGGTTGTGATACAGCCAACATCAGAATGGTGTTTTATGCTCATTAGGAAGAGGACTGCAAGCACACTGAGGAGGTTTGAGTTGAGAGTAAAAAAAATAAAAAATCCAGATAAACACAGATAATACATTGTTTCGAGTGCCATTGTGTATTCTTTGTCTATTTTTACTGTCTATATAACCTTATCACTTCAACTGTGCATGCACAGACCTAGGCATATACAGTGCATTCAAATAGCCTTCAGACCCCTTCATTTTTCAAATTGTTATATTGTGGCCTTGCGCAATGTTTCCCGCTTTGATCTGCACTCAATCTTTATTAAGAAAAAAAAAATGAAAAACAGAATTTAAGAAAAGTTTGTAAATGTATTGAAATGGAAAATATGGACATGGACATAAAGAATTCAGACTCATTACTATGACGCTGGGGACCTCACATTTCTCCTGGGGACCTCCCAATGGGAAATGGGCTTTGGCAAGAGGTGACCAAGAACACAATTGTGAATCTGGTTGAGCTCCAAAGATCCTGTGTGCATATGGGAGACACTTCCAGAAAATAAACCAGTGACCAGAAAGAGGCCTCTCCCAAGTAAAAGACATATGACCGTTTGCAAAAAACAAAACTAAAACTAAAGGCACTGCCTAATACCACCCTACCACCCCTAAAGTGAAGCATTTGGGGGGGGGGGGCAGTGGCTGGAGCAGGGAGACTGGTCAGTTGTGGGAAAGCTGAATGGTGCTAAGTACAGAGATATTCTTAACAAAAGCCTGATCCCATGTGCTCTGGACCTCAGACTGTGCCAAAGATTTATCTTTCAACAAGACAAGGACCCTAAGCACACAGTCAAGAAAACACAGGAATTTCTTAGGAACAACTCTGTGAATGACCTTGAGTGGTCCAGCCACAGTGCCAACTTGAACCCAATCAAAGATCTTGGGAGAGACCTAAAAATGTCTGTCCATTGACTGTCCCCATCCTACATAATAGAGCTTGAAAGGACCTGTCAGTAATACAGATTATCGTTTAATGGCAGCCATGATTTTCATTTCATTTAATTTGTCAGTGTACAAGCAAAATAAGTTCCGACTTCAACCCTCGGCTAGTCAGATAGCAGAGGTAGTGAACTCCACAAGGGTCCTGGCTTCAAGCAAGCCACTTGTTTACACGTCCTCCAGTCGGCCAGGAACCCCAGCTAATATAACAGGAAAGACCTTTCTGCAGGGATCTGGGCAATTCAATCAGCATGGTACCGGCGATTTATAAGGAATTATGAATCGCCCTGCCATCACAGGCGCAAACTGGATACATATTTGTGTCCCGGTGGCCACAATGAACATGCCCATGGTCATATGTTGGAGGTCAGGTGCCAGGGAAGGGAGATATACATATTTCTCCACAGAAACCCAACAAAGGTACCATGCTTGGACTCTAATTGTAGCCAGAACCCAGGCGGGTCTGTTGGTCCCAGAACCATCTCCCTGTGACCTTCTGGTCTGGAGCTATGGGCCCTAATGGGTTTTGTGGGTCCTAGGCTGCCAGCCCAGAAGACCGCTGACATCACTGCCATTACACCATCATAACCCAAAGGAACATTCATCTACCCGGTAACTGACTTGTACTCTGTGTAATCCTGTTTGAACCATACTACCTGTATTAGTAACTTCAGACCACTGTATATATTCTTTGTGTGTTATCTAGTGTGCCCTTAAGGTGATTAAATATATAATTAATCTTGTGCTGTCTTGTATCTTGATCACGAATCCCTACATCTGTTTCAGCCTAGTTATAAGCTACCGTGGGTTGGTTTCTCACCCTATATAAACCTGTTAGCGGACCGGGCTTATATCAAACGAGAAGCTGGTGGCAGATTTTCTGGGCTGAGGAAGCGCTGTTTCACTGGGGCAGCGACCAGGCACCCTCAGCTTGTTACCTCTCTGTGCCCGTGTGTACAGGAGGAGTCGGTGTAAACGGTACCAATCTGACATTACATGCTCCTCCGGGAGGGTGTAACGTCACGTCTTGGTAACCAGTGACCATACCGCATCTCATGAGCTCGACGTAGTTGACGTGAAGTGGGCACGAGGGGTGGTATCCCTCACAGGACCTTCAGAAAAGAATGGCAGGAAATACCCAAATGCAGGTGTGAAAACCTTGTAACATCATACCCAAGAAGACTGTAAGCTTTGCTTCATTTAAATACCGAATAATGGTCTGAATACTTATGTTAATGCAATATTTTAGTTTTTCTTCTTAAATAAATTAGCAAAGATTCTGAACATTCTGTTTTTACTTTATCATCATAGGGTATCAAGTGAAGAGTGATGGAGAAACTTTTAGCACAAAACTGCAACATAACAAAATGTGAAAGAAGTGAAAGGGTCTAAAGAGTTTCCGAATGGGCTGTAAATACATACAGAGGAACCTATGTATATTCATATACTTGGGTGGACTGGAGTAAAGAAAATGTCAATAATGGGAGACTAAAGCAACTGAAGTAGGGGACAATCCAGTCTGCACCCATCCTAATTTATTTCCCTCGGAGACTAAGGGTCCATTCACACATCCGTGGTGTGTTGCGGACCCGCAATTTGCGGGTCTGCAACACACCCGGCCGGCACCCCCTATAGAAATGCAGCTGCGGAGAAGACTAGGACATGTTCTATCTTTTGCGGAGCTGCGGACCGGAAGATCGGGGCCGCGCTCCGCAAGTGCGGATGTGGACAGCACACTGTGTTCCATTCCGTCCCCATAGAGAATGAATGGGTCCGCACCCATTCCACAAATTTTCAAAACGGATGCGGACCCATTTGCGGACGTGTGAATGGAGTCCAAGTGTGGAACTGATTTTAAACTACTATATAGAAGTGTGGCAATGTGCTGTACTTTCATGCTGGGAGGGTATAACAATCTATAAACACACACAGTTATGCATAGCTGGATAGAAAGCAGAGCTGATTGGACAGTATCCATCATTATGTGGAGCAATGAAATGTTATTTTGTGCCCTGGAATGCATTAACTACATAAATCAATGCTAACATGTTTTAGAATAAAAAAAAGTGTATCGACCTTCACATTTACTGAGTGTTCCTTGCAAGAAGCCTGGATAAGTGACACAGAATTATAGTATTCAATAGCGTTTTGCAATTTTGATTCTACCAATTTGATTCTATCAATTTGTCCTGAAGTTTCCCCCAAAAACAAGGCAAGTTCTAACAGATCTGAATTTCTTGTGATTCATTTTTGGTAAATGTGTATGAGAGAGACTAGTATGCTACTCTGAGTTTCTGGGAAATATGAGTACTTATCATAGAATGTTGGCCATTCTAGTGCCGGATACATGCTTTCTGCACACCATAAGCGGCGGATAGCACTTTCCATCTTTGCAGCCGTTATTAATATCTGCTCCTGATGACACAGGACACTTAGCCACTCAGTAGAAATACATTGAGCAGCTATTAGGTCCACATGCTGAGTGGACATGGTGAACCATCATCTAGAAGATAGTATTCCATAGGTAGGGTGATAGTGTGTAGGGCAAATATCGGCACCTAATGTCAGTAACACTATTAAGTGAGCACTGCTGTAAAACACAATACAGACCGCTGACTTACTGCCTAAAACCTCACGGGTATAGACTGGGCTGTTTACCAGCAAGGCGGTCATGATTGCTGCTCTTTGGTGCAGCCGATACGTAGCTGAGGTGTATACCAGTGTGGAAAACCACCTGGCTGACACACGGTTAGTGTATCCTTACACTTTATGAGGAGCAATAGGATTGAAGGGAATATTTATAGACATATAGTGGATATAAAAAGTCCACACACCCCTGTTAAAATGTCAGGTTTCTGTGATGTAAAAAAAATGAGACAAAGATAAATCATTTCAGAACTTTTCCACCTTTAATGTGACCTATAAACTGTACAACTCAATCGAAAAACAAACTGAAAACTTTTAGGTAGAGGGAAGAAAAAATATAAAAAATAAAATAATATGGTTGCATAAGTGTGCACACCCTTAAACTAATACTTTGTTGAAGCACCTTTTTATTTTATTACAGCACTCAGTCTTTTTGGGTATGAGTCTATCAGCATGGCACATTTTGACTTGGCAAGATTTGCCCACTCTTCTTTGCAAAAACACTCCAAATCTGTCAAATTGCGAGGGAATCTCCTGTGCACAGCCCTCTTCAGATCACCCCACAGATTTTGAATCGGATTCAGCTCTGGGCTCTGGCTGGGCCATTCCAAAACTTTAATCTTCTTTTGTTGATTTGGATGTATGCTTTGGGTCGTTGTCATGCTAAAAGATGAATTTCATCTTTATGTTCAGCTTTCTAGCAGAAGCCTGAAGGTTTTGTCCCAATATTGACTGGTATTTGGAACTGTTCATAATTCCCTCTAGCTTAACTAAGGCCCCAGTTCCAGCTGAAGAAAAACAGCCCCAAAGCATGATGCTGCCACCACCATGCTTCACTGTGGGTATGGTGTTCTTTTAGTGATGTGCAGTGTTGTTTTTGCACCAAACATATATTTAGGAATTATGACCAAAAAGTTCAACCTTGGTTTCATCAGACCATAACACCATTTCCCACATGCTTTTGGGAGACTTCAGATGTGTTTTTGCAAAATAAAAGGTTTTCGTCTTGCCACTCTACCCCATAGCCCAGACATATGAAGAATAAGTGAGATTGTTGTCACATGTACCATACAGCCAGTACTTGCCAGATATTCCTGCAGCTCCTTTAATGTTGCTGTAGGCCTCTTGGTAGCCTCCCAGACCAGTTTCCTTCTTGTTTTTTCATCAATTTTAGAGGGACGTCCAGTTCTTGGTAATGTCACTGTTGTGCCATATTTTCTTCACTGTGTTCCATGGTATATCTAATGCCTTTGAAATTCTTTTGTACCCTTCTCATGACTGATACCCTTTAAAAATACCCTTTAAAAATGAGAGGCCTCTGATGCTTTGGAAGCTCTCTGTGGACCATGGCTTTTGCTGTGGGATGCGACTAAGTAAATTTCAGGAAAAACTAAATCAGAGGCACATTAAATGATGACAGGTGTATGCTGACTCCTATTTAACATGATTTTGAGTGTGATTGCTTAATTCTGAACACTGCTCCCCAGTTATAAGAGGGTGTGCACACTTATGCAACCACATTATTTAAGTTTTTTTTGTGTTTTGTTCCCTCCACCTAAAAGATTTCAGTTTGCTTTTCAATTGAGTGGTACTCATTAAAGGTGGAAAAAGTTCTGAAATGATTTTTCTTTGTCTCATTTTTTTACATAACAGAAACCTGACATTTTAACAGGGGTGTGCAGACTTTTTATATCCACTGTAGCTCTGATTAACTATTGCACCCTAGTCTGCATTTGACACTTTAGGTGGACTGTTTGCCCTAGATTTTAGTATTGAAGCCACAATAAAGTTAGTTTTGTTTTATTTTAACGTTCGTTACCAGGCTGAGAATTAAAGACAATTGTGTACTACTTTTAAACTGATTTAGGCCTTATGCACACGGCCGTTGTTTGGGTCCACATCCGAGCAGCCATTTTGGCGGCTCGTATGCGGACACATTCACTTCAATGGGGCCTCAAAAGATGCGGACAGCACTCCGTGTGCTGTCCGCATCCGTTGCTCCGTTCCGTGGACCTGAAAAAAAAAAAAGAATGTCCTATTCTTGTCCGTTTTGCGGACAAGAATAGGCATTTCTACAATGGGCCACCCGTTCTGCAAATTGCGGAAGGCACACGGGCGGCTTCCATTTTTTGCAGACCGCAAAAAAAATGAACGGCCGTGTGCATGAGGCCTTAACCTGTTTGTTTACTCATCATAGAATGTGCCTAGTATGCAGGTGAGCAGGTGCAGTATTGTAGGCCAGGCAAAGCTTCTCTGGGGTTCTGGGGAAAATATATGTAAATTATCCACTCTCCACTATAGAAATAAATTAGTTAATATATAACATATAGCTATTTGATCATAATGGAGAGCACCCGACAGGATAAGGAGGGTCATGAGGGACTGTTGGTCCCCTCTTCCCCTCTCCTTATGTTTCCCTTGTTAAGGGGGAGTATAGGCTTGGGTAGTGGTTTTTAGGGAGGTTAGGAAGGGGTTAATAGAAGTGGGAGGTGGAGTGAGGAAAAAATGGGAGAGACGGTGGGAGGAGGAATAGGGTGGGTATATATAGGGGAGTTCAGGGAGGAGGACTTCCTCTTGACAGGGTAAGCGAGTTGCCCGCCCTCCTGCCCCTTTTAGAAGTCGGATTTGTTTTATAACAGGTTTATTTTTATACATTTATAAAAAAAAAAAAAGAAGAGGTTGTTACGGTTTGTTCACTGTTTCTCTCTTTTCAGGTTCGGTGGACAGTGGAAGTCACAGCTGGAGGCGGCATTTGGAAAGCAAGTCGTGGTGAAGAGTGACTGGTGTACATACGCCCTGGGGATCCAGGGTGGTATACCGCATAGGAGGAATGGTCTGTGGAGGAGGTGGTGTTTTGTTACCATTTTGTTAAAGAAAAATTTTGCTGTGGCCGATCATCACCCAGTAAAGGATTGGTTAAAGAGCTAAGGTGTCGGAGTTTTTATTTGGTTGAGTGAAAGGGGGGGGGGGTCCGGTGGTCTCCTCCCCTCCCCCTCATTCATCTCCCTGCCCTATCCCTAGGTTAGTACCAGCAGTCTAAAAATTCTGAAAACACAAAAGTTTCAGTGGTGTAGGACTAATAAGGATAATTCATTCCAATGTTGGAAATTCCATGGATAAGATCTACCAACTGCTCCATAGATACCCTAGCCCTATCTTGGTCACTAACATGTAATTTTTATATAAACCTATACTAATTAAAAAAAATCATACATACTTGACAAACCATAAAAGCTAAAGTCCATTCATTTTTTCAGCTAAATTACTTTCTGGGTAGTGATCTTGAACAATGAGATGTCAGTAAAATATAAAAATAGAAAACGAACAAAAGCATAACATACATATCAAGAATTCCATATTTAAGGTTTGAAAAATATGATAAAATAACACATTTCTGAGTTACCACAACTGATCATATCTTAACTATACAAGGTATACATTGTACTACCATCTGTATGATGAAATTATATGCTCTGCAGACTACATGTCTTCTAATTGGCCACACTAAGAAATAGAAGTTCAAGCGAGTGCAAGGGTTTGTCTCTTGATAATATCCTTTGCCATCATAACTAGTAAAACAGAGAATGTTTTCAACATAAAGCCATACTGGTCGATTAATAAGGTAAGATTATATAATAAAAATGAAAATGTACTTTGAATACAAAAACAATCAGAAATTAAAAACCACAATAAGAAAAAATATATAGCTTTAGTATATAAATTGGCTTGAAAAAGTATTCATACCACTTGAACGTTTCCAAATTTTTTCATGTTACACCCACAAACATAATGTATTATATAGGGATTGTATGTGATAAACCAAGAAAAAGCAAGTATGTGTGAAGTAGGGCTGAAACGATTATTTGAATAACTCGATTAAATCGAGTCAAAAAATTCATCGATGCAGTTTCCCTGCATCGAGGAATCGTTTACATCACGTGATCACGGAGCGGGAGTGAAATTAAGCGTCTCATTCACCGCTTCCGTGTCCTCCGGAGGCCAGAGAGGCAGGACTGAGCCGGCCGGCACAGAGGAGGAGGGAGGAGGAGGTAGGAGGAGGGAGGAGGAGGGACTCTCTCCCTCCCCACTGTGCGCGGCTGCCGCTGAAGACCAATGTGGACAGAGTAGGAGGAGGAGGGGAGGGACTGTGGCCACTGCGCCACCAATGAATGTGCCGGCCATATCCCACAGGGTCCCCCTCCTCCCCCCCATCATTGGTGGCAGTGGCAGTTCCGATCGGAGCCCCAGCAGTGTAATGCTGGGGCTCCGATCGGTTACCATGGCAGCCAGGACGCTACTGAAGTCCTGGCTGCCATGGTATGTTAGTGAGCAGAGAGCAGCGCATTATACTCACGTGCGCTGTGGCCGGCGGTCGCTCCTTCTTCTGTCCGTGCGGCGGATTGCTAATGCTTACAGCATTAGCAATGCGCCGCACAGACCTATGAGAAGGAGCGACCGCTGGCCACAGCGCACGTGAGTATAATGCGCTGCTCTCTGCTCACTAACATACCATTGGCAGCCAGGACTTCAGTAGCGTGACTCCTGGCTGCCATGGTAACCGATCGGAGCCCCAGCATTACACTGCTGGGGCTCCGATCGGAACTGACACTGCCACCAATGATGGGGGGGAGGAGGGGGACCCTGTGGCCACTGCCACCAATGATTAATACTGGGGAGGGAGGGGGGGGGTTGCGTTACCAGAGGGGGCAGGCAGATCAGAGGCTGGGGGGAGGCAGATCAGAGGCTGGGGAGAGGCAGATCAGAGGCTGGGGAGAGGCAGATCAGAGGCTGGGGAGAGGCAGATCAGAGGCTGGGGGCAGGCAGATCAGAGGCTGGGGGCAGGCAGATCAGAGGCTGGGGGGAGGCGGCAGATCAGAGGCTGGGGGGAGGCGGCAGATCAGAGGCTGGGGGGAGGCGGCAGATCAGAGGCTGGGGGGAGGCGGCAGATCAGAGGCTGGGGGGAGGCGGCAGATCAGAGGCTGGGGGGAGGCAGATCAGAGGCTTGGGGGGGAGGCAGATCAGAGGCTTGGGGGGGAGGCAGATTAGAGGCTGGGGGGGAGGCAGATCAGAGGCTGGGGGAGGCAGATCAGAGGCTGGGGGAGGCAGATCAGAGGCTGGGGGCAAGCAGATCAGAGGCTGGGGGGAGGCAGATCAGAGGCTGGGGGGAGGCAGATGGAGAGAGAGTGGTTAATGGAGGCTGCAAGCACCACCTTGGCATGTATAAAGTTATTGGTTTAGAGAGGGGTTCATGAAGGCACCTCCAAGGTGCTTTCATTAACCTCTTCAAACCAATAACTTTATACATGCCTAATGCCAAGGTGCTTCCATTAACCCCTCCAAACCCAATGGGCATGTATAAAGTTATTGGTTTGGAGGAGTTAATGGAAGCACCTTGGCATTAGGCATGTATAAAGTTATTAACCCCTTCAAACCAATAACTTTATACATACCTAATTACGTACGTTATTTTAAGTAGCTTTTTCTTATTAGATTACTCGATGAATCGAGAAATATAATCGATAGAATACTCGATTACAAAAATATTCGTTTACTGCAGCCCTAGTGTAAAGTGAAAAGAAAATGATACATGGTTTTCCCAATTTTTTATAAAAATCTGAAAAGTGTGGTGTGCATTTGTATTCAGCCTCCTGTACACTCAGATACCCCTAAATAACAACCAGTCTGCCTTCAGAAGTCACCTAATTAGCAAATAGTACACATATGTGTAATTTATTTTCTGTATAACTAAAGCTGCTCTGTGAAGGCCTTAGAGGTTTGTTAGAGAACATTAGAGATCAAACAGCATCATGAAAACCAAGGAACACACCAGACAGGTCAGGGATAAAGTTATGGAGAAGTGTAAAGGTTAGGCCTCATGCACGGCAATGCACTCTGTGTGCTGTCCGCATCTGTTGCTTTGTTCCGAGGCCCACAAAAAAAATATTGCATGTCCTATTCTTGTCTGTTTTGCGGACAAGAATAGGCATGTCTACAATGGGCCGGCCAAATTGCGGAAGGCACACGAGTGGCTTCCGTTTTTTGCGGATTCGCGGACCGCAAAAAACGGCACGGTCGTATGCATGAGGCCTGATAAGAATAAAATATCCCAAGCTCTGAACATCTCGCGGTGCACTTTTCAATCCATCATCCGAAAATGGAGGGAGTATGGTAAACTGCAAACCTACCAAGACATGGCCGTCCACTTAAACTGACAGCCCAGGCAAGGAGAGCACTAATTAGAGAAGCAGCCAAGAGGCCCATAGTCACTTTGGAAAAGCTGCAGAGATCCACTGCTCAGGTGGGAGACTCTGTCTACAGGACAACTATTGGTCATTAACTCCCCAAATCTGGCCTTTATGGAAGAGTGGCAAGAAGAAAGCCATTTTTAAAAGCAAGCGATAAGTCCCATTTGCAGTTTGCCACAAGCCATGTAGGGGACACAGCAAACATGTGGAAGAAGGGCTCATGCACATGAACACATGAACACATTTTCTTTCCGTGTCGGTTCCATTTTTTTTTTGCAGACCGTATGTGAAACCATTAATTTTAAATAGGTCCGCAAAAAACAACAAAAAAAAGAAGTTACTCCGTGTGCATTCCGTTCCGCATTACGGATAAGAATAGTACTGTTCTATTAGGAGGGGTGGAGGTTCCATCAGGATAACAACCCTGAACATACAGTCCAAACCTAAATCCCATCGAGAATCTGTGTTAAAGAGGTTGTTTGGGCTTTTTCTATTGATGATCTATACTCAAGAAAGGTTATCAATATCAGATCGGCACCAGGCATCAGACACCCCTACCGATCAGTTGTATGAGGAGATGGAGTGCGCAATGTGCACATGTCGTTCTCCTTTCTCTCTTCCTGCTCACTGCTGTATGTCTATGGGACAGCAGCAGCAGACAGGAAGAGAGAGGGGAGACTGCACGTGCACACGACGTCTCCTCAAACAGCTGACCAGAGGGGGTGTCCGGACCCTCGCCGATCTGATATTGATGACCTATCCTGAGGATAGGTCATCAGTAGAAAAAGCCCAGACAACCCCTTTAATACTGGAAAACTGCTGTTCACAGACGCTCTCCATCGTATCTGACCGAGCTTAAAGGGAACCTGTCACCGGGATTTTGTGTATAGAGCTGAAGACATGGGTTGCTAGATGGCCACTAGCACATCCGCAATACCCAGTCCCCATAGCTCTGTGTGCTTTTATGGTGTCAAAAAACAGATTTGATACATATGCAAATGAACCTGAGATGAGTCCTGTATGTGAGATGAGTCAGGGACAGGACTCATCTCAGGTTAATTTGCATATGTATTAAATCATTTTTTTAACACAATAAAAGCACACAGAGCTATGGGGACTGGGTATTGCAGATGTGCTAGCGGCCATCTAGCAACCCATGTCCTCAGCTCTATACACAAAATCCCGGTGACAGGTTCCCTTTAAGCTATTCTACAAAGAAAAAACACAAATGCAATCGCGCTCTGCAACCAGCACTCTGCCCTGCCTCTATGCTGGATGTTGAATAAGGCATTGGTGTACATTTTGGCCAAAGCGTAATAAGCCACTCACCACGTCAAGGTCGCCTCCACGAGTGGTCCCCAACACTAGTTCCTACCTGTTACGGGCCATGACAGCCACACAAAGTCCAGGGAGCGCAGGTACAGCATGCACGCCAAGAACACTCTGCTTTTAACCCCGTCCGGTGCCATTACAGCTTTCATCGGATCCAGGGATGCAAGTACCAACATGCATGCTGAGCCCACTATATACTTCTCTTGGAGCCAAATAGTTACTGGTAGGTGCTATATAAGCAGACTCAGTTTTATTCTGACTTTAAAACCAGCCTCTAGGGCAGACTGACTGGTCAGGTGTGCATGACTGCTTGGAGATCGCCACACCTCCAATACAATCTACAGGCCGAATGGGCAAAAATCTCGGCCTGCAGATGTGCAAAGCTGGTAGAGACATAGTAAAGCTCTAATTCTAGATAAAGCGGGTGGTCGTAAAGCTATTTAATCAATGTCACCGAAGTACGACTACCTAAAATATAACCTTTATTTTGGTCAATTAAAAATGAGAATTCCCTAAGAAGGGAACACAAATAGTGCAAAAAAAAAAAACACAACAAAAACACCAAACAATTTACACACGAAAGAGCAGGATCAGACAAGCGGATCAATATGAGGAGGATAAAGGGGAGGAACGCATCAAGGCAACCTATGCCATATCAGTATCTGTCCCTATGATGTCCCTTTATGACTCCTCAGCCCGGAGATGTGTCTTAATGGTAGGCACACTCCGTCCACGTACCTATGCTGTCTATCCTTATGGTGCCCTTTGTATACTATCCCATATGGATATCTGGGTAATAGTATATATGATAGATATCAGTTGTACAATCACATGTCCCGACGCGTTTCCCCCCCTCCTCTCATTGAAGGGGTTCATTAGGGGACAAAAACAAATGTCAATCAAACACAACAAGTGTTCAACAGATATCCGTAAGGATGGATTATTGATCTGGAGGCCAGCGCCAGAACGAGTTCACTAAATATACAAGAATCCGCACGTGGTTATATTATAATAAACCAACTTCCCAACAGTAAGAGATGTACTTAGCTGATAGTCTGGATGGGGATCCAAATCAACGGTCCCGGGTGAACGTCTTGGAAAGAGCCTCCAGGGGGCAAAATATGGTGTAGCTCCAATTTGTTTGAAGTTCCCACCTTCCCTAAATAGCCAGATGGGGCCGTCCCAATTGAAAGGGACCAATCAGGGATGCTGATGTATGTCATGTGATCCTGCTGTAGGAATGGTCAGTATGGGTTACAATGATCCTATTAAACCCCCTCATACGATAAGGGGACATCACCAGGTTAAATATATCCCCTTAGTTTGGACAAGGGACATCACCGGATTACACATATATCACACAGCAAATGTCATCCTGTGCCACCACTAGGCAAAACCTCGGTCTGGTTGTCCACATATCAGTGGAATGCACGCCGACAGGTAAAATGGCCATGCGTTCCACCTCCAACCAATAGGGGCAGGCCACACTTGTCATCCGTCATGTGCAACCGGAAGTAGGCAGATGGAACGCACGTCACTCAAAGATGGCCGTGCGCTCCATCTACATCAAATGAGGAACCACCGCCGCGTCATCCACCGGAGACATGGAGATACCCGATACGTTCCCTCGTTCGGTAGGCTGACCCGGCATAAACACAGTCCCCGCCTCCATTCAAAATGCATGAACCAATTTCACTTGCTAATAAATAGCAGTTGATTAGGAATAAGTGGTGGCGGACATCATATATGTAATAGGGGCAGTCCGGGTACCGAAACACATGTCCGCAGGGCAAGTTCTCAGTTAACCCTTTGATCCCAGGATATGGGGGAGGGGCGGAGAAACAGAAGATGGTTGTAACCTGGATTAATTAATAAATACATCCGATGACCGATCACTATAATAGCATAATGGTGCCAGATTCATTTATCATGCACCGGCCACTTCGCAGTTTAACAGGACATCTTTATTGGTGGACTACAACACATTATTAGATAGAGGTGTGTTGCCGGTCAATGCCATGTTAGTAATGCAAAACAGATATTCAATTAAATATAATGTGGGTAATAGATAAATGTCACCCCTAAAATAAACACGAATCTGACACTTCATGTGTCGATATTAAATTCTATCCACTGTAATAAGATCAAGTATATGGGAGTGTACCGAGCATTTCCAATATCGCCTGTATGAACCCAGACCTATGGATCTACAGGAAACATGTAAAAATAAGTTTTTCGTTCAGGCCTCTAGGGGACTGGGACCGCAACCGATGAATCCATTCGGCTTCCTTCTGTAGGATCCTGCGGTCCCAGTCTCCTCTCCTGGGGGATGGTCTGATGATTTTCAGAGCCGCGAATTTGAGTGATTTGGGGTCCCCCTTATGGCATTCCCAGATGTGGTTAGCTACCGGGGTTTCTTTTCGCTTTTTAATGTCATTGATATGCTCAAGGATACGCCTACGGAATTCTCTGAAGGTTTTTCCCACATAGTCAAGAGGGCACATACACTGCGCCAAATAAATCACTCCTTTGCTCCTACAATTGGAAAAATCTCTGATGACATAATTAATACCAGTCGCCGAACAAGTGTTGATTTTTGTGTTATTGATATAGCTGCAGGCCATGCATGCCCCACAACGGAACATGCCCAATGGCTTGCGATCCAGCCATGTACCCTCAGGGGTTGGTCGTGCGTAGTGACTGTGCACTAAGCGATCCCGAAGACTTCTGCCCCGCCTGAATGTAATGCTCGGGCGTGCGGGAAGCACATCTGCAACACCAGGGACCATGAGAAGGATAGGCCAGTATTTAGTAATGATTTCTCTGACCTCCTTATTCATGGTGTCATAGGTGGAGATAATCCTCACAATGTCACTATCCTTGCCTTTCGGATCCCTTGGTACCAATAGTGTACCGCGATCCCTGGAGACTGCACTGTGGAAAGCATCCCTGAGTACATTCTGTGGGTAACCCCTAGTTTTAAAACGATCTTGTAATTTTCTTGACTCACGAAAAAAGCCATCATGATTAGAACAATTTCTTTTCATACGCAGGTATTGCCCTCGTGGAATACCCCTTTTAAGGCTCATAGGGTGATGACTCTCCCAGTGGAGGAGGTTGTTAGTGGTGGTTTCTTTCCTAAATGTGGAAGTAACTAGTCTATCTCCTTTTTTGGTGATCCTAATGTCCAAAAAGGTGAGAGACTCATGATGGAACTCTGATGTGAATGAGAGACCTAAATCATTAATATTAAGCGCCTTTACAAAAAACGCAAATTCCTCATCACTACCGTTCCATATTATAAACACATCGTCGATGTATCTTGTCCACAATATGATCTTATCCGCCCACCAGATCTGCATGTCTGGAAAAACCACTTTGTCCTCCCACCAGCCCAGGAAGAGATTAGCATACGACGGGGCACATGAACTCCCCATCGCTGTCCCCCTGAGCTGGTGGAAGACACGCGTGTCGAAAAGAAAGAAATTGTGAGTCAAAATGAATTCCAAAAGAGTCAACACAAAATCATTGTGAAATCTATGCGAGACAGCCCTGGTCTTGAGAAAATCGGATACCGCCATCAGACCCCTATCGTGAGGAATATATCTGTACAGAGATTCTACATCTATGCTGGCCAATGAGCAAGATGTTTCGATAGTGATGGACTCGATCTTTCGTAAAAAGTCCATAGTATCTCGGGTATATGAAGGCAGAGCAGATACAAAACCCTTAAGTACATGGTCTATATAAACACCGCTATTCTGTGTTATCGAGCCGACCCCAGATACAATCGGGCGACCCTTCAATGGAGAGGTGCCCTTGTGGATTTTAGGTAAACCATAAAAGGTAGCAATCTGGGGTGTGCTCGGCAACAAAAAACGGTATTCCACATCCGAAATGACTTTTCTAGAAAGGCCATCCTTCAAAATATTTTCCAGCTCTTTCAGAAAGATGTCTGTGGGGTCAGATGGCAGTACCCTATAACAATCGTGATCGTTCAGTAGGCGTTCACACATGTGTTTGTACTCTATGTGACCCATAATCACTAAATTCCCGCCCTTATCCGCCGGCTTGATTATTATTGAGGTGTCTTTTTCAAGCACCCGAAGAGCCTCCATCTCAGGGCCAGAAAGATTATGGAAATGCGGTGAGGTAGCGGATAACCTTTCAATTTCCTCTGTGGTCATTTGTAAAAATATTTCTATGTGATCGTAGTTCATAGGAGGTGGAGGTTTCTTACTTTTTGGTCGGAGATCAGTAAATGGACCCTGGCCAGGTGTCCGTGTACCTTCCTCCAATAGATCACAGAGGATTCTGAAGTCCGCATAATCACTTTCCTGTAGGCCTAATTGTTCACAGGTGGCTTTGGTATTAGTCTTCATAAATTTGTGCCATTTGAGTTTCCTTGAAAATAGATTTAAATCCTTGGTCCACACGAATGGATTAAACCTAGTCGTGGGGACGAAGGATAAGCCCCTCTTGAGGAGACTCTCTTCAATGGCACTAAGGGTCCGCGAGGATAGGTTGATGATCTGTAATTCATCAAGGCCTTCCTAGTTACCTTACCTAAACACGATCGCGGAGCTGGTAAGGCCCCCCCCTGGATAAAAAATTCCCCTGTGATGTAAGAGAGGGAATAGAGGCAGAGGAAGAAGAAGTGGACGGAGAAGGTGCAGGTGAAGGGTAATCGCCCCCTTTCCCCCTTTTGTTGTCCGATTTTGGCCATTTTTTGTTATTATTATAGCGGCCTCTTCCACCTCTTCTCTGAACTCCTCTGTAATTACCTCTTCCTCTATTTTGTGAGGGTTCCGAATCAGAAAACTCCTGCTCGGATGAAGAGACGTCAGTCTCTGAGGGGGCTTGAGGTCCCCCAGTGAACTGGTAGGCCCTGTTCTCCTTAAACTCTTTAAGGTCCTTGTTGAATTGTCTGTGTTTCCTCTCCTTGATCAGACCCTGGATCCTTTCAACTGCCGTCTGTAGGGATGCCTCCCTCCTATTGAAATCCGGGTCTGTTTTATAGGAAACAGCCAACTCAACAAGGCCTTTAAGTTTTTCTGAGGATCTCTCAAAATACAGCCGTTCCTCAGTCAACAGTATATTCATCAGTCTAAGTGAGCTGTTCGTAAGCTCCTGTTCCCACAAGGTAAGTAAGCCAGGTGACCGTACCCTCTCTGCTGGTGTAATCCCTATCCGTAGCCCTCGAGGGACAATCCGATATTCAAGGTAGCTTTCAATGGATTTAATCTCCCACCACGATTTTATATTATTCTTGTATTCCTCATACAAATCTGTGAATGTGAGTTTACAGGTTAACGAATTGGAAAGGCCAGGCAACTCCTTATCTGAGAAGATATCCCTAGCTTCTTTAACAAGATCCTCGGTATATAATGTACCGGATAGGAAACTAGCCATGAGGGCAATTAATGTAGTAAAGCTCTAATTCTAGATAAAGCGGGTGGTCGTAAAGCTATTTAATCAATGTCACCGAAGTACGACTACCTAAAATATAACCTTTATTTTGGTCAATTAAAAATGAGAATTCCCTAAGAAGGGAACACAAATAGTGCAAAAAAAAAACACAACAAAAACACCAAACAATTTACACACGAAAGAGCAGGATCAGACAAGCGGATCAATATGAGGAGGATAAAGGGAAGGAACGCATCAAGGCAACCTGTGCCATATCAGTATCTGTCCCTATGATGTCCCTTTATGACTCCTCAGCCTGGAGATGTGTCTTAATGGTAGGCACACTCCGTCCACGTACCTATGCTGTCTATCCTTATGGTGCCCTTTGTATACTATCCCATATGGATATCTGGGTAATAGTATATATGATAGATATCAGTTGTACAATCACGTGTTCCGACGCGTTTCCCCCCCCCCTCCTCTCATTGAAGGGGTTCATCAGGGGACAAAAACAAATGTCAATCAAACACAACAAGTGTTCAACAGATATCCGTAAGGATGGATTATTGATCTGAAGGCCACAGCCAGAACGAGTTCACTAAATATACAAGAATCCGCACACGGTTATTACAGTGGATAGACTTTAATATCGACACATGAAGTGTCAGATTCGTGTTTATTTTAGGGGTGACATTTATCTATTACCCACATTATATTTAATTGAATATCTGTTTTGCATTACTAACATGGCATTGACCGGCAACACACCTCTATCTAATAATGTGTTGTAGTCCACCAATAAAGATGTCCTGTTAAACTGCGAAGTGGCCGGTGCATGATAAATGAATCTGGCACCATTATGCTATTATAGTGGCATAATGGTGCCACTGGTATCCTCCTCATATTGATCCGCTTGTCTGATCCTGCTCTTTCGTGTGTAAATTGTTTGGTGTTTTTTTTGCACTATTTGTGTTCCCTTCTTAGGGAATTCTCATTTTTAATTGACCAAAATAAAGGTTATATTTTAGGTAGTCGTACTTCGGTGACTCTGGTAGAGACATACTCCAAAAGACTTGCAGCGAAAGGTGGTCCTACAAAGTTTTGACTCAGGGGGGCTGAATACAAATGCACACCAACACTTCAGATTTTTATTTCAAAAAAATAAAAACCAGTTATTTTTTTTCAGTTGACACATATTTGGTACTTTGTGTTGGTCTACCACATAAAATCCCAATAAAATACATCTAACTTTGTGGGTGTAACATGAAAAAAAATAAAAATGTGGAAAAATTCAAGGGGTAAGAATATGTTTTCAAGGCACTGTAGGTGGCACAATCTTTAAATGTAGACATTATAAGGATAAATGGACAATCTGTATGCACAATCATAGTGGCTGACAGTCACCAATAGGGCTGCCTCCTTGACTTCAAAGCCCAGAATAAGCAGTAATTTACATTAATAAGTCACAGGTTTTACTGAATCTTTTACCATAAAACTATATAATCAGTCAGCTCAGCTCCTTCTGCTCTGTAACACGCAGCTCAGACACCAGGTTCCACATGACAAGTTCCCTTTAAGTAATTGTTGAAGTACCCACTGTATATGTTCAGATCTTCTCCAACCACATTTTTTCAGTCAAACAAGTAGAAAATGTGACATCTAATAGAAAACACATTTTAATTACTGGTTAATGCCCACACAGAACATCCAAAAAAATGTTTTACTGTGCGTACCTAAAGAGGGGCCAAGACCAGTAAAGTAACGTGTGACCATCAGAAGTGAAAGGTTGATTGCTACTAGTGGTCTTAATCGGTGCAATCAGCTCTGAATAAAGATTATCAAAAGTATAAATTTACAAGTCACTTTCAAAATCTGAATATTCCAGATTAACATACAATGGAATGGAAAATAATTTTCCACGTATAGTACACTGTTCCATACTCCTTTCTGTCAAAGGCTGCTCTTCAAACAAGGTAAAAAGCAGAGGAACTCTTGACCTGTAGAATGGTCATGATAAACAAGTTGCAGCTTGTCAGTAGGCAGCCAGCTATATAGTTCATTAGTGGCAAGTCAATATTAATAAATGAGAAAACTTACTATCCATAGAGGTCTTAGTCCATGCGTTTACCTCCAGTTAACACTATCATGGACTTTAGACATGTAGCCCATTGTTGTTTGTGCATTTCTATGAAAAATTGAGTGTCACCTAAAAATTCAGTTTCAAAGTAAGCATATAGTCATGTAGGATAGGTGACTGGTAACAGAATCAAACCCTTTTGTGAAAGGCCGTCAATCTTGAGAAATGCTTCTTTATATTTTTAAATAAAATATGTTTTTTATGGGTGGGGCAGCACAGATTTAGTACAAAAATGTTCCTCCAGTAACAGTCAGGCCACCCCCACTTGTTTGATTGACAGTCCCAGACTTTTCAGAGCTGGTAGCGAAGACACAGGGTAAGCCAGGTGCATCAAATGATGTGGCCCCACCCACAGTGCACAAAAAAAAAAAAAAAACACCTTAAAAACCTCTCAGGATTACAGGAATGTATTTTCACAAGAAAAGTATATAGTTATGCTTTAAAGCATCTCCCCACATGGCGTATGCTTACTTTGAAACTTGTTTTGGAGGTGACAAACTCCTAAAAACTTCACATAAATTAAAAGAGGTCCCTGTTAGTACAGTTACAGGCTCTTGCAACCTAGTTTCAGAAGGAAGAATATATTTATGCACTGTGTAATTTCTGGGAGGGGTAAACAATTACTATACTGTATAAAAACACAACAATATGTTTTCTTTGCCGTGCCAAGGAAAGATAAAAGTGTAAAAACATGTTTAGTAGTTATAAGTCAGAGCAACCTGGCTTGTGGTATACTTTTTTTTCTTTGAGATGTTTTACTAGTCATCTGATTTAATTTCTCAGTTACAATGGCTTGTACGAGAAATCTCCAGCATTAAATACTGGTGACTTCTGCTTCAGTCATGGAGGTAAGATGTTGATTGCATTTCTGGAGCTAATAGGTGTGACTAAACTGCCTCGGGAGAGGAGAGGAGTTACTTGGGCTTATCACTAATATTCCATGGACTAGATAAATGAGAACCTTCACAGACATGTGTAAAACACTAATTTGCAACCATATGTTATAGGGTTACACTATTGAGCTTATTTGGCCAATAGTCCCTCAAGAAGTAATTGGGACTTGTGCGTAAAATGGCTGGAATAATTAAATATAACTAAAATGCATAAGGCGGGGTGCCCTCATACAGATAAGATTGTCGGTGTGATCTGCCATCCTTCATCTAAAGTGTATTTCATTTACATAGACAGATGATTAGGCCAATTATTGGGAAAAACAATTCCTACACTAAAATTTTCTCCAGCAAATGTGCCGACAGTGATAATTTGTTGACTGATCTGAGGGTTTATGTGTGGCATAAAACAAAATCATCACTTTGTGGCTGCACATCACTATGTTTAATAAAGCATGTGCTGCAGACAAAAAAAAATTAAACATTGTGGGGAAAAAAAATGCAGTAATAAATCATTCATCCCCGTACAGAAGCAAACACTGCTGTACTGTATATAAATGCAGTTAACAATTGAGCGATGAACAGGATAAATGTTCCTACAAACATTTGTTCCTAATCATTGCTCAGTGCATCGGCCCATGTAAATGGGTCGTAATGGTGCTTTTACACAGGGCTATTAAAACCCCATACTAACACTCGTATAACCACTTCCCAAACTCCACTGTATATGTATGGCCGAAGTTGGATCTTTAAAGATGGCGGCTGCTTCGTTCTTGCCATAGCTGCCAAGTTTCTGCCATATCACACAGCAGACACACAGGGCTAATGTCTGTGGTCAGTGATAACGCCGAATGCAGATATTTAGCTACTCAGATGCTGTGGTCAATTTTGACCACAGCATCTGAGGCAGCTTTTATGGAAGCTGATCATTCCTTGTAGTAGCCTCGGTCGCTCTGAATGATCTGTGGCTATAACAGCAGTAGTTCTTATTTAGGCCTGTAAAAAAAATATAAAAAAATTCCCTATAATAATAATAATAATAATAATATTTTACACTGCCTCCTCCCAATACACCAAAAACAGATTTACCAAAAGGGCCGATTTGCCATTTTTTCTACGTTTCACTTCTTTAAAAAAAAAAAAAAAAAGGCATACACAATACAAAGTGTTATCATTGAAAACAACAGATCGCCCTGCAAAAAAATGAGCCTCCAAAAGTAATTACAAAAAGTTAAGGGGCTCAGAGTATGCCGATGCAAAGCAAAAAAATCTTTTTTTTCAAAGTTTATTTTTATTTTTTTATTTAAAAAAAGTGTTGATACACAAGAAAAACTATACAACTGTGGCATCCCTATCATCATACAGACCCAGACAATGAAGGGAACACTGTAAAAACAAAATCCATAAAACTGTTGGAATTTCTTTTTCTTCAATTTCACCTTATTTGAAAATTTTCCAACTTCCTAGTACATCATATACAATATTTAATGGTGCCAAAAGAAAGTGCAACTTGTCCTGCAAAAACACCCTGATGCCGCTACAGCTAGGGCCATACCTGTATATATTTGGACACTGACACAAATTTTGTTTTCATTACCTGTTTACGAAAACATATTCAAGTTATAGTTATATAATGGACATGGACAAAGTCCAGACTTTAAGCTTTCATTTGAGGGTATCCACATTAAAATTGGATGAAGGGTTAAAGAGTTTCAGCTCCTTTACATGTGACACACTGTTATTAACCACCTCAGCTCCCCTAGCTTAAACACCCTTAATGACCAGACCACTTTTTACAATTCTGCACTACACTACTTTCACGGTTTCTTGCTCGGTCATGCAACTTACCACCCAAATGAATTTTACCTCTCACTAATAGAGCTTTCACTTGGTGGTATTTCGTTGCTGCTGACATTTTAACTTTTTTTGTTATTAATTTTAGGGGCCCTAAAGCATGAGAAGAAGTCTGGAAAATAAATGCCTAAAACATTTTTACGCATTTGGATTCCGTGAGGGGTATGGTGAGTTCATGTGAGATTTTATCTTTTGACAGTTAGTGGAGAATGAGACTTTGTAAGAAAAAAAAAATATAAAAATCAATTTCTGCTACCTTGTGCCAAAAAAATGTCTGAATGGAGCCTTACAGGGGGGTGATCAATGACAGGGGGATGATCAGGGAGTCTATATGGGGTCATCACCACCCTGTCATTGATCACCCCCCTGTAAGGCTCCATTCAGACGTCCGTATGTGTTTTGCGGATCCGCGGTGTCAGTGTTTTGCGGATCCGCAAAACACATACGGACGTCTGAATGGAGCCTTACAGGGGGGTGATCAATGACAGGGGGGTGATCAATGATAGGGGGGTGATCAGGGAGTCTATATGGGGTGATCATGGGTTAATAAGCGACAGAGGGGGGGTGTAGTGTAGTGTGGTGCTTGGTGCTACTTATTACAGAGCTGCCTGTGTCCTCTGGTGGTCGATCCAAGCAAAAGGGACCACCAGAGGACCAGGTAGCAGGTACATTAGACACTTATCAAAACAGCATCTAATATACCTGTACCGAACGATCGCCGCTGGCAGGCTGTAGATCCACTCGCTTACCTGCAGTTCCTGTGAACGCGCGCGCCTGTGTGCGCGCGTTCACAGGAAATCTTGCGTCTCTCTTGCGTGACTCTGCCTGAGACCGCCGCCTCCGGAACGCGATCCTGCGTTAGGCGATCAGGAGGCGGTTAAAGGGACCAAAAGTAATTGGACAATTGACTCAAAGGGCAAATCAGTCAATATTTCATTTTCAATTAAGCACATAAAAGTCCTGGCGTTAATTTGAGGTGTGGTGCTTGCATTTTCAAAGGCGCTCTTAATGCGGGTGAAACAAGACATTCTTCATCTGCGAAAACAGAAAAAAAAAAACATCCGAGAAAATGCTACACTATTAGGAATGGCAAAATCTACAGTTTGGTACATCCTGAGAAAGAAAGCACTGGTGACCACTACAATGCAAAAAGACCTGTACGCCCACGGAAGACAATAGTGGTGGATGATCGCAGAATAATTACCATGGTGAAGAGAAACCCCTTCACAACAGCCAAACAAGTGAACAAAACTCTCCAGGATATAGGTGTAACAATATCCAAATCTACCATAAAGAGAAGACTGCATGAAAGTAAATAATGCATGGTGCAAGCCACTCATAAGCCTCAAGAATAAGAAGGCTAGATTAGACTTTGCTAAAAAAAAAAAAAAATATATTAAAAAAACAGCACACTTCTGGAAGAACATTCTTTGGACAGATGAACCCAAGATCAACCTATACCAGCTGACTGCCTCAATGAATACTTCAGTTCAGTTTTTACAAAGGAAAATGAAGGAAAAGGACCTCAGTTAGGGAGGAAGACTAATAAATCTTTTGATGCATGCGTCAAAGACCGTGATCGCCGAACAGTGTGCTGTCTTCCTGGCGCTAGAGTTCGACACATCGCAGATCGGGTTGACCGATTAATGGGAGGGGCTGGAGAAGATCCAGTGGTCATGGTCCATATCGGAACCAATGACAAAGTTAGACGTAGGTGGAAAGTCCTTAAAAATGATATCAGGGATTTAGGTCAAAAGCTTAGGGCAAGGACCTCAAAAGGTAGTATTTTCCGAAATACTGCCTGTACCGTGATCCAGACAAGAAAGGCAATGGGAGATTAGGGAGATTAACAAGTGGCTCAAGAACTGGTGTAAGAAGGAGGGGTTTGGGTTCCTGGAGAACTGGTCCAACTTCTCTATCAGCTACAGGCTCTATCGTTGGGATGGGCTGCACCTCAATGGGGAAGGGGCAGCTGTGCTGGGGAGAAAGATGGCTAGAAGGTTGGAGGAGTGTTTAAACTAGGGACTGGGGGAGGGAAATTACATTATAGGAGGGGAAGATAGGGCAGATATAGACCAGGGGCAAGATAGTGGGACTGGGGGGAGGAATGGAAGGAGGGACTAGAACAGTTCAGAAGGAAAGGTGTAGGGTAAAAAATATACATAAACCTCTCAAATGTATGTATACTAATGCCAGAAGCCTGACTAATAAAACTGGGGAGCTGGAATTAGTGATGTGTGAGGAGAACTATGACATAGTGGGAATAACTGAAACATGGCTGGATGATAGCTATGACTGGGCAGTTAATGTACAAGGTTACATTAACATATTTATTTAACCAATCACTGGGAACAGGAGTTGTCCCAAAAGATTAGAAATTAGCAAATGTTGTGCACATTCACAAGAAAGGTTGTAGGGAGGAATCGGGCAACTATAGGCCAGTAAGCCTGACATCAATAGTGGGGAAATTAATGGAAACCATACTTAAGGAGAGGATTGTGGAACATCTAGACTTTAGTAAGGCTTTTGATATTGTCCCGCATAGAAGGATCATCAATAAATTGCAATCTTTGTGCTTGGACTCCCATATTGTTGAATGGATTAGGCAGTGGCTGAGAGACAGACAACAGAGGGTTGTAGTCAATGGAGTGTATTCAGACCATGTCATAGAGCAGCAGGAAATGCTAGCAGAATGCTTGGGTGTATAGGGAGAGGCATTACCAGTAGTAAGAGGAAGGTGCTCATGCCGCTCTACAGAGCACTAGTGAGACCTCATTTAGAGTACTGTACGCAGTACTGGAGACCATATCTCCAGAAGGATATTGATACTTTAGAGAGAGTTCAGAGAAGAGCTACTAAACTAGTACATGGATTGCAGGATAAAACTTACCAGGAAAGATTAAAAGGACCTTAACATGTATAGCTTGGAAGAAAGATAAGACAGAGGGGATATGATAGAAACTAGTAAATACATAAAGGGAATCAACAAGGTAAAAGAGGAGAGAATATTTAAAAGAAGAAAAACTGCTACAAGAGGACATAGTTTTAAATTAGAGGGGCAAAGGTTTAAAAGTAATATCAGGAAGTATTACACTGACATCAGATTGAACTGCCCCAATCTGTGTCACTATACTCCCCATTATATTTTCCGTCCTGGAGACGGTATGAAATATATCATTCATCATTTTTACATCTATCTCTGGAGCTAGTTCAGGGGTTCCAACCTCCCCTGTAGTACCCCCTTTACTGTTCCCCTGTGTCATGATGTGTGCTTCTGTATTTATCATTTTTTCTTTCTGTAGTGGTGTAGAGACTGGGGAATTGGGGGTCAGATATTTAGTTAAATTATGCTATCTTTGCCCCGTCTCTAATCCTGTTATTGATCTTCTAGTACTGGAACTAGTCGGGGCACATTGTTCATCTTTTTTCTTAGAGAGAATCTTGTATTTAGTGTACGTTTTTCCCTTTTCACCTCTCCTAATCGCCTCTCTCCCTCCTCCCCTCCCTTTCTCACAACCATTTAAACTATTTTCCCAGTAATTTTCTCTAATTATAAATTCATATACCACCAGCATAAAAACTCTATTAAGAATAATAATGACTTGTGAGTGTTGATACTGCACGAGTCCAACAAACCGGCATATACAACTTAACTCCCAAAAACAGGAAGGGGGAGCACCACTTGGAGCAATAGAGTATTAGTAGAGTATTAGAGGAATTAGAGGGAGAGAAAAGAGAGAAAAAAAAAGAAAGAAATCCATGAGAGGGTGTTATTGTTGTTATAATTCTTGCAGTCCACCAATAGCGGAATACAGTCTATCCGGAACCGTTTTCTTTGATATTAGTCAATACAAGAAGATGACCGCAGGTCTACCACCCTGCGATGACACAGCAGGTGCAGGAGAAGGTAAACATACAAAAAAGTTAGTCCTTAGTTAGTCCAGAACAAAGCGGGGGTTAGGAGGGAATTAGGACACAAAAAAATTCCAAAAGGGGACGAAACCACCGGCATAGTATAGTGGCGTATAATGAATCACGGTCCACCTTTATATCAAATAAAATGAACCATCGCCAACTACATATCTTCACCCCTTATTCATATATTTATTTTATTCTTCCCCCTATCCCCTCCTCTCCGTCTCTCTCATACCTCGGTTAGTTTTCCCCAGAAATTGTATTATTAGGGGAACCTCACATAAATGCAAAGTACATGCTCCCTCCACTTTCAGCCCTCCATCCACGCTACTACATAGCACCGGAGGTGATAGCGTAGCAATGGTGAGGCTTCTGCGCTGTGAAATAAACCGTTCTCTGCCTTTTTCTTCTCCGCTAGGCATACCCACATCAAGAATATACCCCAGCGGTGTAGTTACAGCGCCAACGGTATTAATCCTTAATCACAGACACAGCCACACAGTAGATCCGAGGGAATCACCATAGTGTCCACTGTTCCAACTCAGGACTCAATTTCGGCTTTTACAGATGCCAGACCCCAGACCGCACAAACACACTGTCCCACCTCCCACTGAATGATTCCGGCACTCCAGCACTCCTCTATTCGTCTGCTCTCACCACCATGATACCAATGTATACGGCGTCTTCGGCCGGCAGAGGCAGCGGTCCTTAGTAGCAAGCGTGGTACAGCACGGTAAGAGGTGAACGAGGCATGGCGTCCTCCTTACAGCAAGCATCCGGGGCACGGACCGCAGCCGCTCACCAACACAGCGGCACACACACGGGCTGATGGCAATGGAGGGGGGGCGGAGTCAAGCGTCCTGCGTCAGACGCTCACATGCTCGCTTCCCCCATGGCTCAGAAACTGCGGGTTTACGTTCATAAAAAAAAAAAAAAAAAAGTCTAAACTTCAACTGCATCTGAATTGTTTTGTTCAAAATCCATTGTGGTAATGTACAGAACAAAATTAGAACAATTTTGTCTCTGTCCAAATATATATGGACCTAACTGTATGTAACATAGTAAAATAGTTTATAAGGCCGAAAAAAATACATTTGTGCATCCAGCTCGGCCTGTCATCCTGCAAGTTGATCCAGAGGAAGGCAAAAAATATATATGTGAGGTAGAAGCCAATTTTCCCCACTTAAGGGGAAAAAACTCCTTCCCGCCTCCATTAAGGCAATCAGATAACTCCCTGGATCATCGAACCCTCTCTAGTAGCTGTGAATGGAAAAATAAAGTTATGGCCTTGGGTAAGCAGGGAGTAAAAACAAAAATCCCAGAGCCTTGAAAGGGTTTTTTATGTGGCATATCCAAACTGAAGGCTGATGTGCTGCAGACAAAAGGATTTTTGGTTTCAGCTGCATATGTTGCACCACATAACAAAAATGCTAAAAGATACTATGCAAGTCACATTAGATTGCAACTGATTTGGCTGGGGTTATTTTTAGGTTTTTGGTGGCATGACTTCTAAAAATTGCTGTAGCAGAGCACATCTTCACACAGCCCCAGTCTTAAAGATGCCATCAGCTGACAAACGATTGCTCATTTGACGGTTGATCAGCTCAATATTTACATGCTACACTTCCCGATCAGTGCATGTAAAAGGGCCCAAAGTTGCATGCTAATTGGTCCCTTCCTCTACATAAACATATGAATAGATAAAGATGAATATGCATTAGGCATATCCTGCATTGAGGGAAGAACGAATAAGTAACTTTAAAGGAGTTGTACACCCATTTCTCCTCCTCTTGGGTACACTTGCCAAGGGAAGCATAATTATGTGCTTCCTGGCACTGGTTACCGGCTCCTTCTCTCCCTGGCCTTGGCTGCACTGCCGCTCTCCCTGGATGGAAATTCCTGTTTTGACGCTGTTGCAGACAATTGCTGGCCACAAATGGTCACGTAACACTAGGGGAGCAGGTCACTGTTATGTCCAGCGATCAGCTGCAAGGGCTTCAAAGCAGACGTTAACATCCTGGGACAGTAGCAGAGAAGCCAAGGCCAGGGAGAGAAGGATTGGGTAGCCAGCATCAGGAAGCACATAGTTATGATACTCTTCACAGGTCAGCCCAGGAAGGGGTTTCGCCAAAAATCCCAAAGGTACGCAACCCCTTGAAGGGTATATTCCTGCATGTACAAAAGATTACCTTTTGCAACCATCCCATTCATCTTAATCTGTTTTGCAGAAATCCAAGCAGAAGAAACCCCATTTAGACGTATGGAACTGACTTTCAGTTGCAGACATTTCTGCAACAAACCTGCCATGTGCAAACTCATCCAAGGGGATAATAAGCCGTTTGCGTGGCTCCTGACCATGCAGGCATAGATCGGCAAGATGATCTGACTCCCTTCAGATTACCCATAGTTGTAACAAAAATACTTCAACAAGGAAATTGAATGACCACTGTCCAACCAACACAACAGTTAATTGTTATGAATTCAATATATCTACCCCCTGGCTTATAGCCCGTTACTTTTTATCTGCCCCTGGCTTATAGCCTGTTACTTTTTATATGCCCCTGGCTTATAGCCCGTTACTTTTTATCTGCCCCTGGCTTATAGCCCGTTACTTTTTATCTGCCCCTGGCTTATAGCCAGTTACTTTTTATCTGCCCCTGGCTTATTGCCCGTTACTTTTTATCTGCGCCTGGCTTATAGCCCGTTACTTTTTATCTGCGCCTGGCTTATAGCCCGTTACCTTTTATCGGCCCCTGGCTTATAGCCCGTTACCTTTTATCTGCCCCTAGCTTATAGCCCGTTACCTTTTATCGGCCCCTGGCTTATAGCCCGTTACCTTTTATCGGCCCCTGGCTTATAGCCTGTTACCTTTTATGTGCCCCTGGCTTATTGCACGTTACCTTTTATGTGCCCCTGGCTTATTGCACGTTACCTTTTATCTGCCCCTGGCTTATTGCACGTTACCTTCTATCTTCCCTTGGCTTATAGCGCATTATCTTCTATCTCCCCTTGGCTTATAACGCCCTACCATCTACCCTTGGCTTATAGCACCCTACTATCTACCCCTGGCTTATAGCGGCCTACCTTCTATCTACCCCTGGCTTATAGCACGTTACCTTTATGACATAAAAGTAATCAGAATTAAAAATGAACACAGCCGGGAGCTCATAGCTCAGTCACAGTTGCATTACACATAGATTATTTGGAGGACGTCTGGTAGAAGTTAAGAAATGCAAACTTTAGCATAGTTCTTAGGCAATCCTTGGCCAATTGACATTTAGGCCAATTGAAATACACAGCATATTCTTATTTGCACACAAATAAACGGGTACAGTACATATAATTCCATCCCAATAGCTCTAATTAAATAAAAGGCTAATAGAGCCCACCTTTTGCCATTAGCCCAGTGGTAAAAGGAGATCTCATTGTCCAGTCACTGGCACAATCACGCCAACTGCACCCAAAAACCATTTACAGAATCCACCTTTTTTTACAGCAAAAATGCTACACTGATGCCACTAGCCTGTCCTATACATCTGCTATAGACTACACTACACTACAACTTACTACATTCACCCACAAAACTCTCTACGGCTATGCTGCTCTCCATATCTGCCAGTATTGTAATACTAACATACTTCATAATCCAAACCTCTCAATCCTGTGTTTGCACTAATTCTCTAGAATGCAAAACCTGGACAATCAGATCAGTCCCCAACATACACAGTTTTAAGTATTTCCTAAGAACACATTTTTCTTGGCCAGCCATTTTTTAAAATAAATTATTACTCAGAACCTGACCTGTTTGTCGACATCACCCACACACTTTGCCTATATTGCACTTCACATCTGTGCTGGTTGTTTAAAAGGGTTTTACAGGATTTTTTAATTTATTTTCTTATCAAATTTATCATTCAGATTTTCTGTCATGACAAGTGAGCAAAATTATACAAGGATGCAAAGTTCACTTCATGTCAAACAATAAAAGTTCCATGTATCCAGGGAATGAGTAGAGACATATTGGGAGGGGAGGGGATGGGATAAACATACACAATTAAACAGATACAAATAAGAGGGGGAGGGGGGAACAGGGATAAACAACCATGGACATTTTCCAGTTGCAGCTGATACAAAGCCGAAAAGGAGTTGACATATCTTCATTAAAGCCTGGACAAAGGCACAGATCTCAGAAAATGTAAGATTCCACGACAAAGGCAAAAGCGGAAACAAAGGCAGAGGCAGAGACAGAAGCGACCCGAATAACATAGGCTCCCAACTGCCACCTATTATGGTGGAGCCAAGCTAGTAAAGTTGTCTAAATGTTTTCCAAGAATTCCACAGCCTAACATACTTAGCATGTGCTCTGTTAGCCCATCCAGCTAACTCCTCCATCATACATATATCTGGTCCACTTTGTCAAACGACTGATCTAAGGTGGGAGGCAAGATTTTTTTTTAAATGATAACCTATCCTCTGGATCCTCAGTGACTAGTAGGGTTCCAACACCCAGAACCCCTGCCAATCAGCCGTTTTAAGAAGGCAACTGCCTTCTTTTAGCCTACCAAGCATATAGCACCTATGATCGATATTGCACTCAGCCTCATTCACTTGAAGCGTAGGCTGTACGCCACGTGACACATGAACGTGTTGGCACTGGCCTAGGAAAAGCTGAGAAAAGGTTGCGGTGCTCACAGGAGCATCATGACACATCATAATTATATGAACCCCACCATGGATAAGAGATAATAAATAATAAAGAAAAGAAAAATATAACACAATGCAGCAACTTAAGATCAGGACAATCCAGAGGAGTTATACAAAGCAGGCAAAAAAATAAAAATTAAATGTTAAAAGTTAGGTAGAAGACACCCCCACACGCTTTTTTTTTCTCATTACTAATTATTGCATATACTACTTTATTGGAGGTCAGACTTTTACTTTCTATTGATCAGTGTCAAGAATTTAACAATGATCAACAAAAAAAAAAAATCTTTAGTGAAAATAAATATTCGTATACCAAGTATATAGCTACATTGCTAATACAAGAAATCTAAATTACTGCTGGAAGGCCTATGACAACACATTTCAGTGACTGAGATTGGAGAGAAAAAAAATATAAATGTTGTAAAACTCCAAGCCACACATGTATACTGTATGTGCATACAGTTAGAGAATGATTAAGTCTTTATTAAACAAAGTTAAGATCCCGTGACAAGCTTATATACAGTCAGGTTCATAAATATTGGGACATGGACACAAATCTAATTTTTGGCTCTATACACCACCACAATGGATTTGAAATGAAATGAACAAGATGTGCTTTAACTGCAGCCTGTCAGCTTAAATTTGAGGGTATTTACATCCAAATCAGGTGAACAATGTAGGAATTACAACCGTTTGCATATGTGCCTCCTACTTGTTAAGGGACCAAAAGGTAATGGGACAGAATAATAATCATAAATCAAACTTTCACTTTTTAATACTTGGTTGCAAATCCTTTGCAGTCAATTAAAGTCTGAAGTCTGGAACGCATAGACATCACCAGATGCTGGGTTTTATCCCTGGTGATGCTCTGCCAGGCCTCTACTGCAACTGTTTTCAGTCCCTGCTGGTTCTTGGGGCATTTTACCTTCAGTTTTGCCTTCAGCAAGTGAAATGCATGTTCAATCGGATGTGGGTCAGGTGATTGACTTGGCCATTGCATAACATTCCACTTCTTTCCCATAAAAAACTCTTTGGTTGCTTTTGCAGTATGCTTTGGGTCATTGTCCATCTGCACTGTGAAGCACCGTCCAATGAGTTCTGAAGCATTTGGCTAAATATGAGCAGATAATATTGCCCGAAACACTTCAGAATTCATCCTGCTGCTTTTGTCAGCAGTCACATCATCAATAAATACAAGAGGACCAGTTCCATTGGCAGCCATACATGCCCATGCCATGACACTACCACCACCACCATGTTTCACTGATTAGGTGGTATGCTATCATGAGCAGTTCTTTTCCTTCTCCATAATCTTCTCTTCCCATCACTCTGGTACAAGTTGATCTTGGTCTCATCTGTCCATGGGATGTTGTTCCAGAACTGTGAAGGCTTTTTTATATGTCGTTTGGCAAACTTTATTCTGGCCTTCCTGTTTTTGAGGCTCACCAATGGTTTATATCTTGTGGTGAACCCTCTGTATTCACTCTGGTGAAGTCTTCTCTTGATTGTTGACTTTGACACACATACACCTACCTCCTGGAGAGTGTTCTTGATCTGGCCAACTTTTGTGAAGGGTGTTTTCTTCACTAGGGAAAGAATTCTTCGGTCATCCACCACAGATGTTTTCCGTGGTATTCCGGGTCTTTTGGTGTTGCTGAGCTCACTGGTGCGCTCCTTCTTTTTAAAGAATGTTCCAAACAGTTGTTTTGGCCATGCCTAATGTTTTTTACCATCTCTCTGATGGGTTTGTTTAGTTTTTTCAGCCTAAAGATGGCTTGCTTCACTGAAATTGACAGCTCTTTGGATCTCATCTTGAGAGTTGACAGCAACAGATTCCAAATGCAAATAGCACACTTGAAATGAACTGTGGGCCTTTTACCTGCTCATTGTAATTGGGATAATGAGGGAATAACACACACCAGTCCATGGAACACCTGAGAAGCCAATTGTCCCATTACCTTTGGTCCCTTAACAAGTGGAAGGCACATATGCAAACTGTTCCTACACCGTTCACCTGATTTGGATGTAAATACCCTCAAATTCAAGCTGACAGTCTACAGTAAATGCACATCTTGTTAGTTTCATTTCAAATCCATTGTGGTGGTGTATAGAGACAAAAAAAAATTGAATTGTGTCGATGTCCCAATATTTATTGACCCAACGGTATTTCTGCTGCCAAATGCATCTTTACTCGTGGCCATGAAGGAAGTGTCCGAATTGCATAGGAACTTTGTCACAGGGGATTTTAACTTTACTTTGAAGAGGTTGCATTGGCTTCCAACTACTGGACTTTTCTAGCTGTGAGGATTTAATGAGTATATTGATAGTAAATGGTTATCCCCTTTATGTTATAGTTGTGAACTGCTAATATAACAACTGTAAATGGATAAAATGGAAAATCTATTTAATTATGACAGGACTTGTTAGAAATTTCATAAGATAAATACATCATGGACATATGACCAGGTAAAATTAATGTATCAATTGTGAATTACCAACTAGGTTTAGTCAAGCTAGGCAGGGTGAATAAGACTTTGGGGAAATTTTCTTCCTCCCTGTGTCAGTTTTCTGGTGCTAAAAAGTCGTAAAACTCAGCCCTTAGCTGCGAGAGTTCAGTTTGGCGCACGGTCTGCCAGAGGAGGCATTTAATTTGATAAGTTATGATAAATTAAATGTCACCTCCAGTGGTGCAAGGGCCATCAAGACCAACACAGCACGTGCCAGTCTAAGAGTTAAAGGTTGGGAAGGAAGCAGAACAGTCAAGGATGTGATGGAAAAATGAATCAAGCCAGCAAATGAGGCATTAAGGACAATCGCAATACATTAGTAAGTGCCATGTATTAACTTTGTCTACATGATACATGTTATTTGCTTAAGTAAGACAACCCCTTTAAGTAATAGTCTTACTTTTAGGGGTGCTACGCTAGTAAAACCAGTACAATGAAGTTGTTTCAGGACAATTTGCTAGTTCTTTGTCTGTTTTTCACCATCTGTTTCTTCTCCTATCAGAACAAGCAAGACTCAAGAGTGAAGTTACAAATGTCAATTCCGTTCTTACCTTCATACAAGTTCTTCTTTTTCATCCATTTTTCTACTGTTTCCGAAGCAACACTTTCTGATACAAATTCATCCAGCAGTTGAGGATGGAGAGAGAGATATGCCTTTACTTTCTCATCTGTCAAATCTAAAATTAAACAGAATATGGAGTCAATAATCTCTGTTAACACAAAAGTCACATTCCGTGGATGGCAATACATGCTATAATATCTAACATAAGAAAGTGAGCATGCATCTTCCTAGGGTCAGATCTCTCCACGGATTCGTTCACATGACAAAGATGCACAAGAACATTATAATAGTATATTTATTAAACAAGATGGTTATTTAAGAAATGATGGACCCAACATAAGGCAAGAATCACCGAAACTCCCCATTGATAGGGGTAGTTTGGCACTCTCCTAACAGAAAATGTAGTGGTTCTGCAGCAAAAAAGGCAACAAAAACGGCATGTATTAAATGTGCTGTTTTGCAGCAGAAAGGCCTATTGATTTCACCCTCACTGCAGATTGCAAAAGGGTGAACTCTGTGGGGAAGAGCCTCAGCATAAGTTGACATACTACTGATTTCAGGTCAATTTTACACTACGGTTTTTGCACGCAGAACTTGGATGAGAGTTCTGGGACTGTACAGCGCTGCAGATTAACCACAATTGCAATGGCAAATTCAGCTATTCAGTCAAATGTGAACCCAGACTAATTACTATTATGCATCACAATTACAACAAATAATTGGGTGGGAGTATGGTAATGTATCTTGAGGCCGATTGTCCTGCAAGCAGAAACTCATAATCACTATTCTTTTAGTATTTACTTGGTACTATAGTTAGTCCTTCTGGTTAAAGCCAAAAAATTTGCTCCCAGGAAATCTTAATATTTTACATATTTTCTTTCACATTATCTGGGAACTAACTTTTTATTAGTATCTGATGGATACTAAACATTTTCTACATGGGCAGTATTTAAAATGATGCTCTTAAGCCATTTGAGGAACTGAGAAATGGATTCTCTCCAACACGTATTCCGCTATTTACAAATCTGTCACGTTTCCTTACAATTATAAAACATTTAAACTCATACAACATTATAAATGTACTGACTGACCATCATAAATGCTTTGGAACTATTAGAAAAATTGATAACTTTTTGAATAATTCTTGAAAACCTGTACCAATCACTAGTAGCTAAGCAATGTGGTCTAGGATATCTGAAAGAAACTTGGTTGAAAACAATCATGGATTTCCATGAATAAATGAATGGTCTACCATTTGCCCCAAATCAATAAAAAATAAGCACTTGCCAGGGATGCAAGGTTGGTGACCTGCAATAAAAGTCCTCTTTATTTGCAGATGATTTTCTGGTGTAGGTCTCTCAGCCTCATATAATGCTTCTCTCTGTAATGCATGAGTTTGAGTGATATAGTGCAGTACCGCAGACCTGGGGGTATCTGCAAATGTTTATCATGCATTGTATATAGCATTGTCAAGTTATATATTTTGTGTTTATGCCTTTATTCAAGCTATGGAAAAATATGGTTGGCAGGAACAGGGCTAACCACCCTGTTCTTTCCCTCTTGGTAGGAGTAGGAAGCCAGGAAGTAGAGTTCCAATCCAGAGAGGGAAAAGGAAGCACATGCCAGAGCTCATACTCCTAAGAACCCTGTCCAATTTTCCTGTGAGACCAACACTCTAGAGAGACCATCACAATTCAGAACACAGCTTCCAGAAAGCATCAGTGTGACAAGACAGCAGATTGATCAGTGAAATTACAACACTTCTGCATGGAGTGAGATTATGGCTCAGACACCAATCACCTAAACCACTGCTATGCTTTCTAAAATCAAGCCTGTATTACAGTAGACACCTATATCCACAACTGTCTACTAGTGCCAATCAATTGCCATCCAATCAGCCACCAAATCTTCTCATCTGGTGTCAGACCTTACTTGCACTTTGTACTGAAATCTGCTGTACCACAAGTTATAACTGGCACCAAGTAAAAAGAGACTGTTATTCATTTACTTCTGGTCTGATTCTTTAAACTACCTTTCCACTGCACCGATTTCCAGGGAACAGCAGCCATAGGGAGTACACCATGACACAATCTCATTAGGGCCACTACAAGTCCCATCCTCTGCACTGGTTCCTCCAGGGCACACAGCAATAATCATTTAAGTATTTTTAAAGAAGCACCCCCCAACAAAAAATGTATTCTCTGACCTGTTACAAAGCTACATGATGTGAACTGTGGTGAATGGAATCTTACCAGTAACTGTATTTGTGAGCTATCCCCTCTCTTCTGATCCTCAGCTGTGTCATGTGACCATCACTATGACTTTCCAAATAACACAGCATCTTACGTGTGGACAGGAAGCCAGTCTCCCTGTGTATATTCCTATGGGAGCCTCAATGTCAGTATCATAGGAATGACTACAGAAATAACTGACCTTCTGTCCTGTGTCAGTTGGCGATCAAAGTTCTGGTCATATGACACAGCTAAGGATCAGAATACACAAATACAGTCACTGGGAAGAAGATTACCTTCACTGTATATCATGCACCTAACAAGCCAGACTGCATTCACACTTCAGGCACTTGACCAGTTATTTCCATAAGTAATTGTGAGCCAAAACCAGTAGTGAAGGCTACTCAGACATAAGGTATAATGGAAATATCTGTACCTGTTCTGTGTTTTTGACCCACACCTAGTTTTGGCTCAAGATCACTGATGGAAATAACTGATCAAATAACTGAACTGTGAACTTAGAAAATAAAACATTTTGTGGGAGTGCTTCTTTATGGTTAAAATTGCTGAAAAAGCGAGGATCTTGAAGAGGAACTGTAACTTCTCCTGACATGTTTGTATTAGTAAGCACTTGCATTCTCTGTGTAATACCAATTCTGGAGCATCTATTCTTTTTAGTCCATGATGTGCTGAGTCTTTTTCCTGCTAGAAGTTATGAATGAATTCATTGCTGGCAGCTTGGAATGAATATCCAGTCATGAAGCGCTCATTCATCAGGTAATTGAATGCGGTTATGTAAATCATCGTCAGCGCTCTATTGCCGGCAAACAATGATTCTGTATGGGGCCCCGCAATGGCATTAGTGATCGCTCCTCCCCATACTGTGGAGGAGATCGATGAATGTAAATGTAGTGATCTCCTTCACTGACAAGCAGGTGATTGTCGGGATGAAACGATTCCTTAACTACAATAGTCTGCTCAATTGAGCAGTGTAAAATGGGCCTTTAGTGGCCCATAGCAATCAATGGGATTCCACCTTTCAATTTCCAGAGGGACTAGAACAGTTCAGAAGAAAAGGTGTAGGGTAAAAAAATATATACATAAGCCTCTTAATTGTATGTATACTAATGCCAGAAGCTTGACTAATAAAACCGAGGATCTGGAATTAGTGATGTGTGAGGAGGACTATGACATAGTGGGAATAACCGAGACATGGCTGGATGATAGCTATGACTGGGCGGTTAGTGACACATTCTATGTTTCTATGTTACAGTCTGTTTAGAAAGGATCGCAAAAACTGGAGAGGGCGAGGGGTCTGACTTTATGCAAAGTCCTGTCTAAAGCCCACACTTGGGAAGATATAAGTGAGGGACATGAACATGTGGAGTCACTGTGGGTAGAAATACATGGAGGCAAAAAACAATAATAAAATACTGATAGGAGTTTATTATACACCAGAGTCCATAGAAAATCTACTACTAAACGAGATAGACGAGGCGGCAAATCATAACACCACACAGCAAAAAAAAAAAAAAAAAAAGTAAAGAAAATTCATCTGCCACTGGGCAAAAACTATTTGTCCTATACTAAATAAGTGTGCGAATTACAAATCCTAAGTCAGAATTGTTGTAACATGTCACGAAATGTTGCTATGCATAAGTATGCCTAAATGAATTAAGCACTTGGAAAGCATTGAATAATTTTGAACAGAACAAGTTTTACTCCAACAATTACCTGATCTACATCAAATTTGCGCAGTAAACAGTGTATCAAAATGTAATGGAATAACAATTTCAAAACGTCTTGTTTTTCAGTTTACAAGTCTTACTCGAGCAAGGCCCTGTACTGTTAAAAGTGCTTCAGGCATCTGCTTTTGCAATGGTCATATATTCCCGTTGCAAAAACCAGCAGTAGTCCCCTCCATCATGTTGGGATTCCAGCGGCCTTGATACCTGTTCTCCATTGTAGAAATATATGGAACCGTCTCCATGTTCGTCACTTACCTGTCCCAAATTGGGTAGGAAAAAGTCAAGATGGGAATGTAAGAAATTCACTTTCAATGACATTCAGCAGCCAAGTTGTTTATATGCTGTAATAAGCATGTCTACAAATTCAGCATAGTTTGCAGCTCGTCTGTTCCTAAGGAAGTTCTGCACTACTAGCACAAATGCCTCCTAAGCTGCAAGTTCCAGAGGGTTGAGTTTTGTTCTGAATGTGTCATCATGCATAAGTTTGTTGATTTTGGGGCCAATAAAAATTCTGGCCTTTATTTTAGCATAAGTTTTCAGTGTGCTAAACTTCTTCAAATACTGGAAACCATTTCCATTACGATCAAGTGCAATTACTAAAAATTCCATTAAACCAAGTTTAATGTGAAGTGGTGGAAGATAAACTTGAAGTGGATCGACCAGTGATTTGTGTTGTACATTGTACTGACCAACTGTGTGCTCGACTCGGAGAGGCCACTGTTGTCACCGCCAGACATCTGAGAAGCTATGACAGACGTTCTTCAGAACCTCCTGCCTGAGGTTCTTTTGTTTTGCTTTTGTTTTGTCATCTCGTTTCCCTCTCTTAGCTGTCATCTAGTTGCACTGATTGCATCCCTTTAAATCCCCTCCCATACTGCATCACTTTGCGGTTTATACAACTTCCTGGACTGTGCTGATGCTAGAAGCTGCTACTGCTGTATCCACAAAGATAAGTCTGTTTTCTTTATTTCTGTTTGCCTGTGGGCTTGATCCTAGGTGACCATGATTCCCTCCGTATTAAGTATAGGGAGCCGGTGGTCATGTCCCCTCACTATTATAGGGTGTTCATGTGTCATACAGTTGAGGAACGAGGTTATGCAATTTTCTACCTTAAAACTGTATATCAGTTTCAGGTGACCGGTTCAGCTTGCGTTCATGGAGTTTGTTCTGAGCCTAAGATCTCGCTCCCGGATACATTCTCCGGGTGTAGTGAGAATTTTGTTCGTTTTAGAGAGGCTTGCAAACTCCATTTTCGCCTACTTCCCCATTCCTCTGGTGATGAGGAGCAGAGGGTGGGTATCATCATCTCTCTGCTCAGGGATAACGCTCAGTCTTGGGCCTTTTCGCTGCCAGTGGGGGCACGACCCCTCCGTTCAGTGGATGGATTATTTTTAGCCCTGGGTCAGATATATGATGATCCGGATCATATTGCTCTGGCTGAGTCTAGACTACGTCTTTTATGCTAGGGTAAACAGTCCGCAGAGATATACTGTTCAGAATTTCGAAGATGGGCAGCTGATACTGGTTGGAATGATGCTGCACTCCGAAGTCAATTTTGCCATGATCTTTCAGAGGGATTGAAAGATGCATTTGCCTTTCATGAGAGACCTATCTCTTTGGAGTCTGCCATGTCTCGGGTCGTTCGTATTGACAGGCGTCTTAGAGAGAGAGGAGAGATCACTCCTTCCTGTCATACTCAGTCCAAGGACAGTGCGGCGGTCTCATTCAGTGCGCAGGGGTCTCAGTCTCTCTCAATCCCTTCTGAGCAGGAGCCCATGCAGCTGGGTTTGCTTGCCTCTGACAATAGAAGATCCAGCTCTCAGAGGAGGGTTTGTTTTTGTTGTGGAGGTATAAATAATTTGGCAAATGTTTGTCCCTCTAGGAGATTCAGAAAGTTTTTTGAGAGTAATAAAGAAACAAAAAGAAATATAATCCTCTAAAAACTTTCCATCTGTTACTATTGGCAAGGTTGATGCGGAAATTGAATGTTTTCCGTTTGCTTGTAGTTCCCGTTTTGTCCTACCTGCCAAGGTGGCGCTAGAGAGCAAGAACATTTTTTTTTTGATATTTTTGTAGAGAGTGGAGCAGCTGCCAATCTCATTGATAATCAATTTGCTATAACATATGGTTTCCAGGTATGGGAAAGGATATACCTGTTTTTGCTATTGATTCCGCTCTACTTTCTCAGAAATTGTTAAAGGGCATAGTTCACAATATCCGTTTGATTGTGAGTGATACTCATGTTGAGGATGTGTCATGTTTCCTCCTAAGCGGGTTGCATGCTCCTCTAGTGTTGGGGCTACCCTGGCTCACTAAACATAACCCCACCATTGCTTGGCAAGCGAGGCAAATAAATGGTTGGAATGACTTTTGCAGAGAGAATTGCCTCACAACATCTGTTTCAGAGGTTTCTACTAAGACTGTACCATCTTTTCTCTCTGAATTTTCGGATGTGTTTTCTGAGAATGGTGTTCAGGAGCTGCCCCCTCACAGGGAGTACGATTGCCCCAGGCGCCAAGCTGCCTGAATCTCGTTTATACAATCTCTCCCAACCTGAAAGGGTCGCTATGGGTGCTTATATCTCTGAGGGCCTAAGAAAGGGACACATACGACCCTCGAAGTCACCTGTTGCCTCTGGTTTTTTATTTGTTAAGAAAAAAGATGGTTCTTTAAGACCATGTCTGGATTTCAGGGAGCTGAACAGTATCACAATTCGTGACCCTCAGGGGCGTAGCGTGGGGGGGGCCGGGGGGGCCGTTGCCCCGGGCGCCACACTGCAGGGGGGCGCTGTCCGCTTCAACAACAAAATCTTAAATGGCTGATGCTGTGTTTTTTTCTTCACACAGCAGAGCAGAGCAGAGCAGAGTGAGGAGGCGGGGCGCAGTACGATCACACTGATAGGCTCCGCCCACCACCAGGCAGGAAAGACAGTGCGGAGCCAGGAGCCAGAAGAAGATAGAAGCAGAAGATGGCTGCCGCACTGTCCCTGCTTCAGCACTTGTAGCGGTCAGAGAGTCTATCCAGAGTCCAGACAGGCAGCCTGAAAGCAACACTGACAGAGTACGTGACACTGCAGTCAGTGTCATTCCCAGTCCCAGCCTGAGTGAATTAGGTCAGTCACAGTGTGTATGTTGGCATGGGCTGAGGGTAGGCGTTAGGGGTAATATATGAGTGAACTAGTGAAGTGCCACTGTGCCAGTGCCATGAGAGCCAGGCCAAGGCTGCCAAGTAGATGGCATCATGGCAGTCAGGGTGCTGGTGAAGGATGACCAGCCCAGGGACACTGACAGATAGACAGTATGCCTCTCTGGGATGCCATCTGCAGTTTCTGCCCATCTCTGCTGCCCATATACCAGGCCTACCCTGGTATATGGAGTGGACAGCAGAGATGGGCAGATGGCATCCCAGAGACAGTACTTCACCAGCACCGCCTGACTGCCATGGTTCTGCTTGGACTGGCTCTCATGGCACTTCAGCTTCCTCTTGGTCTTTTATATCCTGCTTTGGAATCAGGTTTTGAGCTGGGACCCTGTAAGCTTCAGGGCTGCAGCCAGGTCTGCCCTCCTCTCAGTCTCAGGTCCAGACAAGTCACTGACCAAGTTTAAGTCCCTCTGAGGCTCAGCCTAAGGGTCCATTCACACGTCCGCAACGTGTTTTGCGGATCCACGGATCCGCAAAACATGGACAGCGGCAATGTGCGTTCCGCATTTTGCGGACCGCACATTGCCGGCACTAATAGAATATGCCTGTTCTTGTCCGCAATTGCGGACAAGAATAGGACATGCTCTTAACGGAATTGCGGACTCGGAAGTTAATAGAAATTAATGGGTCCGCAATTCCGTTCCTGCAAAATGCGGAATGAAATTGCGGACGTGTGAATGGACCCTAAGGCTACTTTCACACTAGCGGCAGGACAGATCCGACAGGCTGTTCACCCTGTCGGATCTGTCCTGCCGCTATTTCGCCGGACCGCCGCTCCGTCCCCATTGAGCTCCGGCACAGAACGGCAAAAGGCCGCCAGACTGAAAGTACTGCATGTCTGACCTTTTAGTGCTGCGCCGGCGCTCCGCCCCCGTCCCCATTATAGTCAATGGGGACGGAGCGGCGGCACTGCGAAATAGCGGCAGGATGGATTCGACAGGGTGAACAGCCTGTCGGATCCGTCCTGCCACTAGTGTGAAAGTAGCCTTAGACACTGAGCTGAGGCACAATTTTATAAACTAAACAGAGCCTGGCCTGCTGCACCACTCAGACCAGTCAGGGAGTCAGGGCAGCAGTAGTTGTATTTCTTCAGGTAACGATTGCTTGCTGCCCAGAGAGGTCATTTTTGTGGGGAAAATGTGTCTCAGCCCAGGCTCAGGAGGAGTCATACTGGACCAGTATTAATAATGGAGGATTATTACTGTGGGGGCCTAGGTGGAATATGCACAGTGAGTAGTACTAGTAATATTCTTTCCCATAGGCCTATTGTGCATCAGATTCCACTTAGGCCCCCACAGTAATAATCCTTTGTATTAATCTATTGTTAGTCCTCATTAGGCCCCATGCCCCAGCCAGGCCTCACTGAGAATCTCAGAGGGCAATTTACTTTAATAATACATTAATAATAAAGAGGGGGCCATTATATACAGGGGGAATAATATTATGGGAAATGGGGGACTATCTGTCTGGCTCTAGCACAGTATTGGGGGGCAGCAGGAGGAGTTGTTGAGACACCAGGAAGGAGAGGATGATAGTAAAGTGAGGAACCTAAAAAAATTCTGTGAAACTCTGCAGAGACGAGAAGCGGCTGAAAGAAGGTGTCATGGCGGTCTTATCTCTGAATGAAGACGTTGAGGAAAGTCTACATCACAGGAGAGGTCACTGGATGTAACAGGTATGGGGCGGTATTATACTGTAATAATAATGCCCATGCACACATGGTAGGGTTGGGGGAGCAGATTGAGAATATCGCCCACCCTGCTGCATCCTGGCCCCAGACTTCAGGTCACACGGTGCGTGTTCTGAATTCTGGGGGCTCACACCCATCTACTACATTATCTGTACTCAGAGAGTTATCACTGTGTTATCTGAGGTGTTACATAGGACTGCAGTTGAATCTACTACATTATCTGTACACGGAGAGTTATCACTGTTATCTGTGGTGTTACATAGGACTGCAGTTGAATCTACTACATTATCTGTACACGGAGAGTTATCACTGTTATCTGTGGTGTTACATAGGACTGCAAGTGATCTACTACATTATCTGTTAATGGGAACCTGTCACTGGGATTTTAGAGCTGAGGACATGGGTTGCTAGATGGCCGCTGGCACATCTGCATTGTGTAAAAAAAAACTATTTGATCCATATGTAAATTAACCTGAGATGAGTCCTGTATGTGAGATGAGTCAGGGACAGGACTAATTTCAGGTTAATTTGCATATGTATCAAATCGTTTTTTTTTACACAATAAAAGCACACAGAGCTATGGGGACTAGGTATTGCAGATGTGCTAGCGGCCATCTAGTAACCCATGTCCTTAGCTCTATACCCAAAATCCCGGTGACATTTTCCCTTTAAAAGGGGTGTGCCCACGGGCTGGGGGGGGGGGGGCGACATTTTTGGCTTGCCCCGGGTGCTGGCAACCCACGCTACGCCACTGGTGACCCTTATCCGCTTCCTCTGATCCCGGACCTGTTTAACCAGATTGTTGGGGCTAAAGTTTTTTCCAAGTTGGATCTAAGAGGGGCATACAACCTGGTCAGGGTCAGAGAAGTAGACGAATGGAAGACGGCCTTCAATACCCCTGAGGGCCATTTTGAGAATTTGGTTATGCCCTTTGGTTTGATGAATGCTCCAGCCGGCTTTCAGCATTCTGTGAACAGCATTTTTTATTTAATGGGGAAATTTGTACTAGTGCATCTAGATGACATTTTGATTTTTTCTCCTGATTTCAAATTTCATAAGGACCACCTACGTCAGGTCTTGCTCATCCTGCGGGAGAATAAATTGTACGCTAAACTGGAAAAATGTGTGTTTGCGGTTCCAGAAATTCAATTTCTGGGGTTTCTTCTCTCCGCTTCTGGTTTTCGCATGGACCCCGAGAAGGTCCGCGCTGTGCTTGAGTGGGAGCTTCCTGAGAATCAGAAGGCGCTGATGCGTTTTTTGGGTTTTGCCAATTATTACTTAGAATTATTCCTCTGTTGTTAAAATACTCACTGATATGACTAGAAAGGGGGTAGATTTTTTCCTCCTGGTCGGTAGAGGCGCGTAAGGCCTTTTCTAGTATCAAGGAGAGTTTTGCTTCCGCTCCCATCTTGGTACAACCTGATATCTCTCTGCCCTTCATAGTTGAGGTGGACGCTTCTGAGGTGGGTGTGGGTGCGGTCTTGTCTCAGGGTCCCTCTCCTGCCAAATGGCGACCGTGTGCCTTTTTCTCGAAGAAACTCTCCTCCGCAGAGAGAAATTACGATGTGAGAGATAGGGAGTTGTTGGCCATCAAGTTAGCTTTTGAGGAATGGCACCATTGGCTAGAGGGAGCCAGACACCCTATTACAGTGTTTACCGACCATAAGAATCTGGCCTACTTGGAATCGGCCAAGCGTCTGAACCAGAGACAGGCCAGATGGTCTTTGTTCTTTTCAAGGTTAAATTTTGTTGTCACGTTCTGCCCTGGGGTTAAGAATGTGAAGGCGGATGCACTGTCACGTTGTTTTCCGGGAGGGGGGAACTTTAAAGACCCGGGTCCCATTTTGGCTAAAGGGGTGGTTGTGTCTGCTCTTTATCCTGAATTGGAAGCAGAGGTTCAGGCAGCTCAGGCAGAGGCTCCTGATCTTTGTCCTCCTGGGAGGTTGTTTGTACCTCTCACTTTATCACACAAGGTTTTTAAGGAGCACCACGATACTGTCCTTACTGGGTACCCGGGGGGGTAGAGCCACAGTGGATCTCATTGCTCGGAGATTCTGGTGGCCGGCTCTTCGTAAGTCGGTTGAGGGTTTTGTGGCAGCCTGCGAGACCTGAGCTCGTGCCAAAGTCCCTCATTCACGGCCATCGGGTCCTCTCCTTTAGTTACCCATTCCTTCCCATCCTTGGACACATCTGTCCATGGATTTCATTACAGACCTGCCTCGCTCCTCGGGGAAGACGGTGATTCTGGTTGTGGTGGTGGACAGTTTTAGCAAAATGGCGCATTTTGTTCCTTTTCCTGGCTTGCCCAATGCTAAAACACTGGCGCAAGCATTTATTGATCACAGTGTCAAACTGCATGGTATCCCTTAAGACATAGTCTCTGATAGGGGCACGCAGTTTGTTTCCAGATTCTGGAAGGCCTTCTGTTCTTGCTTGGGGGTTCAGTTGTCATTCTCTTCTGCTTTCCACCCGCATTTGAATGGCCAGACAGAGCGCGTCAATCAGAATCTGCAGACATATCTGCATTGTTTTGTGGCGGAGAATCAGGAGGATTGGTGTTCTTTTCTCTCCCTTGCTGAGTTTGCCTTAAATAACCGTCGTCAGGAGTCCTCTGATAAGTCACCATTTTTTGGTGCATATGGGTTTCATCCGCAGTTTGGGACATTCTCTGGAGAAGGGGCTTCTGGTTTACCTGATGAGGAGAGATTCTCCTCATCTTTGTCATCTATTTGGCAAAAGATTCAGGATAATCTAAAGAACATGAGTGAGAGATATAAGCATGTGACGGATAAGAGACGTGTTCTTGGTCCAGACCTGAATGTTGGTGATCTGGTATGGTTGTCTACTAAGAATATCAAATTGAAGGTTCCCTCCTGGAAGTTGGGTCCTAAGTTTATTGGGCCTTTCAAAATCTTGTCCGTCATCATCAATCCCGTTGCCTACCGTTTTGATCTTCCTCAGACTTGGAAGATCCATAATGTTTTTCACAAGTCCCTATTAAAACCTTATGTCCAACCCACTGTACCCTCCTCTTTGCCTCCTCCTCTGATTGTAGTTGATGGGAATCTTGAATTTCAGGTCTCTAGGATTGTGGATTCCCGTGTTGTCTGCGGTTCTCTCCAGTACCTTGTTCATTGGGAGGGTTATGGTCCTGAGGAGAGGATGTGGGTCCCAGTGACGGACATTAAGGCCACTCGTCTCATCAGGGCTTTCCATAGGTCCCATCCTGAGAAGGTAGGCTCTGAGTGTCTGGAGTCCACTCATAGAAGGAGGGGTACTGTCACCACCAGACATCTGAGAAGCTCTGACAGACGTTCTTCAGAACCTCCTGCCTGAGGTTCTTTTGTTTTGCTTTTGATTTGTCATCTTGTTTCCCTCTCGCAGCTGTCATCTAGTTGCACTGATTGCATCCCTTTAAATCCCCTCCCATACTGCATCACTTTGCGGTTTATAAAACTTCTTGGACTGTGCTGATGCTAGAAGCTGTTACTGCTGCATCCACAAAGATAATCTGTTTTCTTTATTTCTGTTTGCCTGTGGGCTTGATCCTAGGTGACCCTGATTCTCTCCGTATTAAGTGTAGGGAGCCGGTGGTCGTGTCCCCTCACTATTATAGGGTGTTCAGGTGTCATACAGTCAAAGAACGAGGGTATGCAATTTTCTACCATTGAGATTTTTGCATAGGCTGAGCAGTAAGGGAGAGAGCTAGGGCTCTTACAGGGCTTACCCTCCTGTTCCTTAGTTTTGGATCAAGTCAGTCGGATCTTCATTTGTGTCTTCTAGTTTTCTGTAACACCATCCGTGACAATTGTCTCATTTTGTAGTTAGTGTTGTGATCACAACTGTTCCATAGGCACAAGAAACACATATGCTTTCTGTACCCTAACTGTAGGCCAAGCAGCAGTGCTACCACTTTCAGGTCAGCACACATTTTCCATTTATGTTCTGAGTATTTAATAATTTTCTAAATTAAGTCCATAGAAGCATGGGTCTCTTTCATTCCAACCACATGATCCAATGGAACAGATGGTTTTTGGTTACCATTGTGCAACAAGACAAACTCCATCATAAGACCATTTACATCAGTACAGAAAGAGACATTGCTTTCCATTACATAGTATGCAGCTAACTTGGTGTGTCGATGACGAAAGTGTGAAGTTGTGGTTCCTCGTTGTAGGAAATTCCATTCCTGAAGTCTAGAACCTAGAAGTTCTGAATTTTCTTTAGATAATGACAGATCTCTTACCAGATCAGCTAAATCTTATTGGCTCAGCAAGTACAGCTGACCCTCCAGTTGTTCTGGATCAGGAAATACATTGTGACAATCAAAATCATCTTCTTTATCAGGATCAGAAGAGTCTGTTTCAATTGCCATTCCTGCTGTGGGAGGGGCAGGCACTAGATTCTCTACATCGTGTGGCACTGATTTAATCCCTTAAGGATTTATGACGTATCTGTACGGCATGTTTCCCAAGTCCTTAAAGATGACCTTTTCACTGATTATGACAATATGAACTAAGTATACAGCTATGGAGAGCGGCGCCCGGGGATCTCACTGCACTTACTATTATCCCTGGGCGCCTCTCCGTTCTCCCGCTATGCCATCCGGTATCTTCGGTCACAAAGTTATGGTAGGCGGAGTCTGCCCTTGTTCTGCTGTAGCGCTGGCCAATCGCAGCACAGAGCTCACAGCCTGGGAGGTTATTTTCTCCCAGGCTGTGAGCTCTGCAATGCGATTGGCCAGCGCTACAGCAGAACAAGGGTAGACTCCGCCTTCTATAACTTAGTGACTGAAATCTCTGCCTACTATAACTTAGTGAGCGAAGATACCGGAGGGCATAGCGGGAGAACGGAGCGGCGCCCAGGGATAATAGTAAGTGCAGTGAGATCTCCGGGCGACGCTCTCCATGTCTGTATACTTAGTTCACATTGTCATAATCGGTGAAAGGTCCTCTTTAACCCCTTAAGGACACAGCCTTCACCTCAGGACCAGGCCATTTTTTGCAAATCTGACCAGTGTCACTTTAAGTGGTAATAACTTTAAAACGCTTTGACTTATCCAGGCCATTCTGAGATAGTTTTTTCGTCACATATTGTACTTCATGACACTGGTAAAATGAAGTAAAAAAAAATATTTTTTGCATAAAAAATACCTAATTTACCAAAAATTGGGAAAAATTTGCAAATTTCAAATTTTCAGTTTCTCTACTTCTGTAATACATAGCAATACCCCTAAAAATTGTGATGACTTTACATTCTCCATATGTCTACTTCATGTTTGAATTTTGGGAATGATATTTTATTTTTTGGTGATGTTACAAGGCTTAGAAGTTTAGAAGCAAATCTTGAAATTTTTCAGAAATGTGCAAAAAAAACTATTTTTAGGGACCACTACAGCTCTGAAGTCACTTTGCGAGGTTTACATAATAGAAACCACCCAAAAATGACCCCATTCTATAAACTACACCCCTCAAGGTATTCAAAACTGATTTTACAAACTTCGTTAACCCTTTAGGTGTTGCACAAGAGTTATTGGCAAATGGGGATGAAATTTGAGAATTTCATTTTTTTGCCTAATTTTCCATTTTAACCCATTTTTCCACTAACAAAGCAAGGGTTAACAGCCAAACAAGATTGTATCTTTCTTGCCCTGAATCTGCCGTTTACAGAAACACCCCATATGTGGCCGTAAACTACTGTATGGCCACACAGCGGGGCGTAGAGTGAAAGGTGCGCTGTTTGGCTTTTGGAAGTCAGGTTTTGCTGGACTATTTTTTTGACACCATGTCCAATTTGAAGCCCCCCTGATGCAACCCTAGAGTAGAAACTCCATAGTGACCGCATCTAAGAAACTACACCCCTCAAGGTATTCAAAACTGATTTTACAAACTTTGTTAACCCTTTAGGTGTTGCACAAGATTTAATGGAAAATAGACAATTTCAAAATTTCACTTTTTTGGCAGAATTTCCATTTGAATATTTTTTTCCAGTTACAAAGCAAGGGTTAACAGCCAAACAAAACTCATTATTTTTGGCCCTGATTCTGTAGTTTACAGAAACACCCCATATGTGGTCGTAAACTGCTGTATGGGCACACGGTGGGGCGCAGAAGGAAAGGAATGCCATACGGTTTTTGGAAGGCAGATTTTGCTGGACTGGTTTATTTACACCATGTCCCATTTGAAGCCCCCCTGATGCACCCCTAGAGTAGAAACTCAAAAAAAGTGACCCCATTTTAGAAACTAAGGGATAGGGTGGTACTAGTTTAGGGCACATATGATATTTGGTTGCTCTATATTACACTTTTTGTGCGGCAAGGTAACAAGAAATAGCTTTTTTGGCACCTTTTTTTTGCTATTTACAACATTCATCTGACAGGTTAGATCATGTGGTAATTTTATAGAGCAGGTTGTCACGGACACGGCGATACCTAATATGTATACAATTTTTTTTATTTATGTAAGTTTTACACAATGAATTCATTTTTAAAACAAAAAAAAGTTTTAGTGTCTCCATAGTCTAAGAGCCATAGTTTTTTCAGTTTTTGGGCAATTATCTCAAGTAGGGTCTCATTTTTTGCAGGATGAGATGACGGTTTGATTGGCACTATTTGGGGTGCATATGACTTTTTGATTGCTTGCTATTACACTTTTTGTGAAAAAAATTGCTTTTTTTTACACCGTTCTTTTTTTTTTTTTTACGGTGGTCACCTGAGGGGTTAGGTCATGTGATATTTTTATAGAGTCGGTCGATACGGACGCGATACCTAATATGTATACTTTTTTTATTTATGCAAGTTTTACACAATGATTTCATTTTTTAAACAAAAAAATAATAATCATGTTTTAGTGTTTCTATAGTCTAAGAGCCATAGTTTTTTCAGTTTAATTTTTTTATTTTTATGGCATTCACCGTTCGGGTAAAGTAACATGACCGTTTTATAGATCAGGTCGTTACGGAGGCGGCTATACCAAACATGTGTAGGGAATTTTTTTTTATTTTTTAAATCAGTGATAAATGTGTTTTTTCATTTTTACTAAATATTTTTTTTTTTTTACCCAGACCCACTTGGCTCTTGAAGAACCAGTGGGTCTGATGTCTGTATATTACAGTACAGTACACTATAGAGTGTTTTGTACTGTATTTTACTTACACTTTGTCTGAACAGATCTATGCCTTTAGCACAGATCTGTTCAGCACCATGGACAGCAGGATGCCTGACACTGCAGACATAGCTAGGGAATTTCAGAAATTTTATCACCCAGACCCAACTGCAGATTCGGTAATAGATGACTTCCTGAAACACTTAAACTTGCCTCAGCATAGCCAAGAGGAGGGGGGCTCATTGGTGGCGCCAATCACAGAGGCGGAAGTAGGGTTGATCCTAAAATCCATGCCCATGGGGAAATGCCCGGGTCCGGACGGATTTCCAGTAGGCTATTATAAAAAATTTGCCAACATCTTGAGCCCGCATATCACAAACTGGTGTAATGCTCTCCTTACTGGTGGACAGCTACATAGTCAGTCCCTGGAAGCCACGGTCACCATCCTCCCCAAACCCGGAAAGAACCTCACACTCTGTGGGAGTTATAGACCAATATCTCTTCTAAATGTCGATATTAAGATCTGGGCCAAGCTCGTAGCCTCTCGTCTCAGCTCTTTCCTCCCTAAACTAATACACCCTGACCAAGCTGGCTTTGTGCCAGGAAAGGAGGGGAACCATAACTCCTGCAGAGTTATTACGGCCATTCTGTGGGCAAAGAGACAAGGTCTCCCCCTGACATTTTTAAGTGTGGATGCGGAGAAGGCCTTTGACCGGGTGAATTGGAACTTTATGGGGAAGACGTTACATAGATTTGGTATCCTGATGCAATTTCAGAAGGCGATCATGACCCTGTACACAAACCCGAGTGCTAAAATTAGAGTCAATGGCACTTTGTCACCATCATTTCCCATTCATAATGGCACACGCCAGGGGTACCCTCTATCTCCTGCTCTATACATCCTGGTAATGGAGACTCTTGTCCAAGCCATCAGGGATCACCCCGGTATACGAGGGCCAAAAACGACTCGATTGAATATATCAATGTTGCCTATGCTGATGACCTTTTGGTCATGGTTTCTAACCTAGTTGAGGCCTTCCCGCATCTCCTCTCCCTATTTGAATTATTTGGCAAGGTCTCCAACTATAAGGTACATAATTCCAAATCTGAGGCTATGAATATAACAGCCCCCTTACGGAGTGTGTCCTCCCTTAAGGCCACGACACCCTTTATCTGGCAAACTTCCCATCTCTCATATTTAGGAATTAAAATACCATCCAACTTAGGAAACATATTCCAGCTGAACTACGATCCTCTAATATCTGAGGTGCAGCGTCAACTTCGCTCTATCCGCATTCCCTATGCCTCTTGGATGGGGAGGAAAACCCTGTTAAAGGCATTCGTACTTCCCAAAATACTTTATGTTATGCAGATGCTGCCTATCTTCCTCCCTTCCTCATTTTTTACACAAATACGGAGACTGTTCTCTACTTATTTGTGGGGAGGGAAGGGGGCTAGGATAGCCCATAGCAGATTGATTTTGCAGAAAAATCAAGGGGGATTTGCACTGCCAAACGTACAACTGTATTATAAGGCAATCCACCTTAGACGATGGATGCAACTTCACATACCTAGCTGCCATACAACCGGCAGTGCTCTAGAGATGCTCCCACTATCCCAATTACAGAGGGCTGCGCTATGGGGCCTAAACTCTGCATCTCTGCACACTCATACATTGCTTAAAAGGCACAAGCCTGGTTGTTAAGCAGCTCAATAAATAACAAAGTTTGCTTCATAACCTCTCTCTTGTCATGCCGGCGGATTTGGTTCCCTACCCAGTTAGACCTGCAGCAGTACATAAGCCTTCAGCGTGGCGCAGGCTACGAGACTTCTCAACAGCAGAGTTCCTTGATGACACATTGGGTAGGCTCCCACCTAACCACCCCCTTAGCCAGCCAGGTTATGAAGTCGGATAACTTCTTAGATTCAGCAGAGCTTAAGTCAGCCAATAAGATTCTTATAGACAGGAAGGCCAACGAAGTAGAGCAGACATGGTTCGAAAAAATACTATCCTTTAGATCGCCACACAGTAGGCCAATTTCACTGTTCTATTTGGCTTTAAACACACCCCGCCCCAACGATTGTCCGCAACATCTGAAAACTTGGGAGATAGAGCTGGACAGAACCTTCTCTGAAACGGACATTCTCCGTTTATACGCGCAATCACATGGCTTCTCCAGGTGCGTCAAGATTCAGGAACACTCCTATAAAGTGTTAACCCAGTGGTATATGACGCCCAAGCAACTGTTTTTAAGAGGTCACAGCTCTACGGATAAGTGCTGGCGGTGCAAATCAGGGGAAGGTACCCTCTCGCGCATCTTTTGGTTTTGTCCCAGAATAAAACCGTTCTGGGAGGAAATCTCCAAAGCACTAAAGTCGATTTTACACACTGACATTCCATTAACACCTGAATTGGTCCTACTCTGGCTACCCACAAAGGCGCTTCAACCATCTAGAGGTAGCCTCGCCACTCAACTGATCCAAGCAGCAAGACTGCTCATCCCCCAGAGATGGCTCAGTACGGAGCCCCCCACGTTACTTCAATGGGTGCACAAAGTAGACCATATACAACGTTTAGTGGAATTAGCCAGTTGGGAAACCAGGTCACACGAGAAACATGCTAAGATCTGGAGTCCATGGTCGCAATTTCGTATGTCGGCCCTAATGAATGTTCAATAAAGATCAGTTGACCCTATTCCATCATATTGTAACATACATTTGTCCAAACATCATATAATGCCTTGTTTTCATATGGAGGATCTAGAGATCATTGAAGTTTTTGTTAGTGAGGCCTGTTACCCCACTGTTCTTACGCAGGTCATCAAGGACACCAAATACGTGGTATTTGCACCTTACAAGATACAGTCTGTGTGAGATGTAACGTCTTAGTATTGTATACAGGCCTCCCCGTTGGTGTGATGTAGTGCCTTACCTACAACACTTACATTGTTGGATAGGGTTCTTCATTTGTAAACCCTCGTCTAGGTTGTCTATAATCATATGTGGGGTGTGTCTTTCCTCTAACTGGATACTGTCTTGCACTATTTTTTGTCATTTCGTATGCTATATTAATTTTGTATTTTTATGGATTGACCTTTCTCAATAAAAAGATAATTGATAAGAAATTGAAACTTTTTGGTAAATTTGGTATTTTTTTATAAATAAAAATGATTTTCTTTTACTTCATTTTACCAGTGTCATGAAGTACAATATGTGATGAAAAAAAACAATCTCAGAATGGCCTGGCTAAGTCAAAGCGTTTGGAAGTTATCAGCACTTAAAGTGACACAGGTCAGATTTGCAAAAAATGTTCGGCTCAAGCATTGCTATGCTCGGCACATGGCAGTACTTGGCCAAGTACCGCATGTGCTCGAGCGCCATGCTAGAGTCTCCCAGCACGTTTCACTGCTGCTAAGCAGCCAATAAACGTGCAGGTAAGTATTGCCATCACTGTAATGCCAGTAGCCATGTTGGCTACTAGCATTACAATGATTGGCTGGCCGGAACGCGTCATCGGGTGCCATATAGCACCCTATGACGCGGGTTCAGCTCATTGCGAGTCAGGGAGAGCTGCGCTTAGGAAGGGACAGATAGTGTAGGGAGTTTGTGATCGCAATTTATTTAATTTTAAAACGTTTCAAAGATCCAAAAGTCCTTTTAAGGACTATGGTGTGTGGTAGCAGCAATTTAATCTTGCAAATTAGTCTTCAAATATTTTTTCCCATACTTTGCGATTCATTTTCTATAGAGGGTGTCTGCAGTGACTTGTGACATCTGTTCAGCAATACCTTCTGTGTGTCAGGGGCAGAGATAGGATGAATATTATTGAAAACAATTATATTTTTTCCATCATTTATCCATATTTTTCCTATAAACGGTCCCTGCAGTGAATTGTCACATCTGTGCTGCAATAGCGTGTGTGTGTGTCAGGCCCAGATATTGGGAAAAATATTAGCATATAACAATTATATTTTTTCCATAATTTATCCACAATTTTCCCATAAACGGTATCTGCAGTGAATTGTCAAATCTGCGCTGCAATAGCATGTGTGTGTCAGGACAAAAGAAAGTTGGATTGCAGCAGATAGTGCTGCCAGTCGGTTAAGCACCATCCTGTCTTCCACCAAGTCCACTCTCAGTAGCCAGGATTCTGGTCCACACAATCCTCTCCCTGATCCTCCTTCCTTCCTTTACAATCTGGGCAAACAAGTGATCCCACACTCGGATATTCCGAGGACCTCTTTTCATCGACATTAATTGATTTGGCCCTCTCGCCAAGCACGCTTGAAGAGGGACCTGAGATCTTGGGCCCATATTCCCAACCTCTTGAGCATCCAGAGTCACAAGAACATGACGCTGGGGAACGGCAATTAGTGTTTAATGAGGTGGCTGATTATGAGACACAGTTGCCAATGACTCAACCACAATTACTGTCTCAAGAGGTTGAGGAAGAGGATGACACACAGATGTCAATCACTGAGGTTGTGGTTAGGTCAACAAATCAGGAGGATGATCAGAGTGAGGAAGTGTAAGAGGAGGTGCTGGACGACAAGGTCACTGACCCAACCTGGGAAGGTGGCAACAAGCCAAGCGAGGAGAGCATAAATAGGGGGAGGGATCTGCAGCACTGCAACAGGCTGGAAGAGGCAGTGGGGTGGCAAAAGGTTGAAGCAGGGCACCACCGAACAGGCCCGCAACTGTTCCACGGAGCACCTCCTTGCGTAAATCTCCCTTGCCAAGGCGAAGGTGTTCGGCAGTATGGCTTTTTTGAGGAAAGTGCGGACGACAAAAGAATAGCAATTTGCAACCTGTGCCACACCAAAATTAGCCTGGGCGTGAACACTAGCAACCTCACCACCACCACCATGATCCGCCACATGGCATCAAAGCATCCGAATAGGTGGGCCGAACGCCTGTATCCACAATCTCTGTCTGCAGGTCACACCACTACCTCCCCTTCCCCTGTGTTACGTGCTAGCCAATCTCCTGTCCAAGACGCAGGCCCTGATGCCTTCCGCCCGGCACCTGATGCCTTCCGCCCGGTACCTGGACCTTTGCAAGCACCATCAGCAACCACATCCACTTCCCTGTCCCACCGCAGTGTCAAAATGTTATTACCCAAGGCATTTGAACGCAAGCGCAAATAGCCAGCCACCCACCCACAGGCCATAGCACTAAATGCGCAGCTTTCCAAATTACTGGCCCTGGAAATGTTGCTATTTAGGCTTGTGGACACTGAGGCCTTACGCAGCCTGATGTGGCCGTCTCTCATTATGCAGTCCCCAGCTGCCACTATTTTTCACCGTTTGCAGTGCCCGCTTTACACCAACATATGTCCCGTAACATCACACATGCCCTTACCAGCGCAGTTACTGGGAAAGTCCACTTAACCACGGACACATGGACAAGTGCTTTTCAGCTAGGGACACTACTTTTCCCTGACGGCACACTGGGTGAATGTTGTGGAGGCCAGGATGGCACAGGTGCTACCGACGCCAAGGATTGTGGGCCCCAATTCCATCAGGGATTCCGCCACCACCTATGTTAGTAGCTCCAACACCCACTTCTCCTCCGCCTCCGAAATATCCGTATACAGCACCAGTCAGTCATCAGTCGGTAGCTGGAAGCAGTGTAGCACTGCAGTGGGCAAGCGGCAACAGTCCAAGCGGAAGCTGATCTGCCTAGGTGACAAGTGGCATACCGCCGCAGAGCTATGGTAGGGGATAAGAGACCAGACTGAGCTGTGGCTCTCGCCACTTAAATTAGAACCAGGCATGGTTGTGTCGGATAATGGCCGTAACTTGGTGGCAGCTTTGGAGCTGGGGAACCTTAGATACTTCCTATGCCTTGCCCACGTATTAAACCTTGTGGTTCAGTGGTTTCTAAAAACATACCCCAATTTGCCTGAGCTACTGGCGAAGGTGCGCCGCATGTGTGTACATTTCTGCAAGTCACCGACAGCTTCAGCCAGTCTGTCAACACTGCAGCAGTGCTTAAAATTTCCAGCTCACCGGCTGTTGTGCGACGCGAGCACGCGCTGGAACTCCACGTTCCACATGTTGGCCAGGCTTTGTGAGCTGCAGAGGGCAGTTGTGGGATACCAGCTGCAACATGGTCCAGTCAGCTTCCGCTATTCACAAGCAAGGAGTGGGCATGGATGGCTGACCTCCTTGAGGTTTTATGCAACTTTGAGGAATCAACACAGATAGTAAGCGGCGATAACGCTATTATCAACGTCACCATCCCACTTCTGTGTCTTCTCAAATGCTCGCTGCTCACAATTAAGGATGGCGCTGTGCATGTGGAAAAGGTGGAAATGGGGAAGACATTATGATGGCCAGACAACCCTCAGTTCGTCTTCTCAGAGCGAATTGGAGGCTGAAGAGGAGGAGCAGCAGGAGACTGTTGCTTCAGCTACAGAGGGTAGTACCCATGGAAGTTTAATTCCATCTGTTTTGCGTGGGTTGGCAGAGGAGGTTGCCTGTTGGTATTCTGGCACATATGGCTGACTTCATGTTAAGCTGCCTTTCCCGCAACCCCCGCATTATATGCATTTTAAACAACATGGATTACTGCTTGTTCACCCTTCTCGACCCCCGCTACAAAGAGAACTTCTCATCTCTCATTCGTGGTGGAAAGGACTAGCAAAATGGTGCAATACCAGAAGATCCTTGTTTAAAAATTGCTCCAAAATGTTCCATCTGCCAACGCTGGCAGCAGAGTTCGTAGTTCCTTGGCCAACCGAGGAGGGGAGACAAGGAGAACACACAGCAGTTCCAGCAGAGGCAGGGCAACAGCCCTGGATTGACCATGACCTCTCGACTCCACCAGATGAATGCTGATGAACATAAAAGCACTTTACATGTGTTGTTTTTAACGTAGTTAATAGACTGCATTCCCATGCACCCCTTCCACCACAAACAAGGGTTGAATCAACTTTTTCTCCTCCTCTTCCGTCATATCAACATGCATTGCTCATTCATCACATATAATGCCCTCGCATATAATGCCCTTCGAATATAATTTTTCAGAGGGTCCGCTCACCAGTTTACAACAGTTTTTATTTTTATTTTTTTACGGTGGTCATCTGAGGGGTTAGGTCATGTGATATTTTTATAGAGCCGATCGATACGGACGCGTCGATACCTAATATGTATACTTTTTATTTATTTAAGTTTTACACAATGATTTCATTTTTGAAAAAATAAATAAATAAATCATGTTTCATCAGGGTTTCCATAGTCTAAGAGCCATCGTTTTTTCAGTTTTTGGGCGATTATCTTGGGTAGGGTATGATTTTTGCGGGATGAAATGACGGCTTGATTGGTACTATTTTGGCGTACATGCAACTTTTTAAATCACTTTTATTACCTTTTTAGGGAAGTAAGGTGGGCAAAATTTCAATTTTCTCATAGTTTTTATTTTTTGGGCGTTCACCGTGCAGGGAAAGTAACATGACCGTTTTATATATCAGGTCGTTAAGGACGCGGCGATCCCTAATATGTGTAGTGTATTTTTTTTATTCTGTGATAAATGTGTTTTTTTTAATCTTAACTTTTTTCACTTTTTTTTTGACCCAGACCCACTTGGTTCTTGACGACTATATAGGGTACTGTACTGTATTTTACTTACACTTTGTCTGAACAGATCTATGTCTTTAGCATAGATCTGTTCAGCACCATGGACAGCAGGATGCCTGAGAAGGTGTCCTGTTGCCATGGGAACCTTACCCGTCTGCTCAGTTGTAGCCACAACTGCGCAGACGGGGAAGGGTAAGGACGGGGCTGTCGGGGGGCTCTCTCCCTCTCCCATCGGGGGGCTGCAAAGGCACAACAGCCCCCTGATGGGAGAGGGAGGGTGCTACCTGAGCTGTTAACCTTTTCCATACAGCGGTCCGTATGGACCGCTGTATGGAAAGGGTTAAACGACTGACATCGCATCACCAATGTCATCCATTTATACCAGGGTGTCAGCAATGTGCTGACACCCTAGTATAACCACTGTCCACCAACGATTATTTGTGAGGTGGGCGGGGGATCGCGATCCCGCCTGCCACACCGCCTGCCTCCTGGGACACCCCCCCTGCACCACCCGCCCACATAATATCATTCAGGCGTGCAGGGGGGTTAATAAAACTTTATTTCGGGCGTTTTAAAGTTTGATCTCCGCAGTCAGATTGGGGATCAGAATCGGCTAAAAGCACAGCAAACCGCAGGTCTGAATTGACCTGCGGTTTGCTGCGATCGCCGATACGGGGGTCGTGACAGGATGGTCGCCCCCCCCGGCGTCGTGACAGGATGCTGGCTGAATGATTTCAGCCGGCATCCGTTCGGATTAACCCCCGGGGCGCTGCAATCTTATTTTAAACTCATGACGTACCGGTACGTCATGGGTCCTTAAGGACTCGGGAAAAATGCCGCACCGGTACATCATGCGTCCCTAAGGGGTTAAGAGTCCTGTATTGTTATTTATTGTCACTACCTCCAAGAGTCGGGAGTGTGTAATTTGCACGCCACCCGCTTGTCTTCCTTGGATGTGGTAGCCGTTTCTCAGGCTCCCTCTCCGGAATCAAACACTGATTCCCAGTTACCCACAGTTTACAATGGTTTTGAGCTGACAATCACATTGAAACTTGATAGGCCAGACAGATGAATGCGTCGCCGTCATGAGGACATGCCATCGGCCCCAGGTTAACTAGAGTCAACAAAGCGGCAGCAGGCCAACGCCCATAATGTTTTTAGAACTAAGGGTGTATCAGAGTGCCTCTTCCTTGTAATTTATATACAAGTAAATATTCAGGAAAGAATGTTTTCTATCAATTTTTCCTCTAAAAATCGATTTCGTTTCTTTGGTTTTGTGCGTACTATTGTCATTATGTAAAAGTGGCTTACTATTCAGACAACATAGTTCCAAGCAGCGACTAGCGAGTCCAAGATGGATCCAGTCATCCTCCCCATGCTGTTACAGAACCATTTCAGTGGTGTTACCAACAATTTCTGACATTTTCTTATGAACCAGACACCCTCTCCTCTTCAGAGCAGGGGGTACCTAGTTTAATGCTCGGGTTCTCCTATTGACTGCAGGGGTCAGTACAGAGATCTCTCCCATCATCTATTTATCCCCAGGACAGTGACGAGGGGACATCCTCTGCGTCTGGAGGAGAGAAGATTTGTACACAAAACATAGAAGAGGATTCTTTACGGTAAGAGCAGTGAGACAATGGAATTCTCTGCCTGAGGAGGTGGTGAATTCACTAAGAGTTCCAGAGGGGCTTGGATGAATTTCTGGAGTGTAATAATATTACAGGCTATAGCTACTAGAGAGGGGTCGTTGATCCAGGGAGTTATCCGATTGCCTGAATGGAGTCTGGAAGGAATTTTTTATTCCCCTAAAGTGAGGAAAATTGGCTTCTACCTCAGTTTTTTTTTTTTTGCCTTCCTCTGGATCAACTTGCAGGATAACAGGCCGAACTGGATGGACAGATGTCTTTTTTCGGCCTTATATACTATGTTACTATGTTAGATGTCCCGTGTTGCCTTACTAAACTATAAATTTGCACATTATGAATATTTTTCAGAGAGCGCTTAATAATGGTGATTGAATCATATGTCATTTAGTGCAAAAATATTAGAGTTACTGTATTTTAATATTACACAGCATGTAATTTGTCATTCTAAAAAGGTGACTATACACCTTAGGTAGCTGTTAGATGAATGTTCATTTGCCTGACATCTGCTGTCGGAGGAAGAGTCAGGACAGAACTGTGCACTTTAGAGGTCTGTCAGTTAACACCAAAATCGTTGACTATGGCTGAGTTCACACGCACGGGTGCAATGCGTGAGGTGAACGCAATGCACCCGCACTGAATCCGGACCCATTCATTTCTATGGGGCTGAGCACCTGAGCTGTGATTTTCACGCATCACTTATGCGTTGCGTGAAAATCGCAGCATGCTCTATATTGTGCGATTATCACGCAACGCAGGCCCCATAGAAGTGAATGGGGCTGCGTGAAAATCGCAAGCATCCGCTGCGGTGTGATTTTCACGCATGGTTGCTAGGTGACAGTCTATTCGCTGTATTATTTTCCCTTAACACATGGTTATAAGGGAAAATAATAGCATTCTGAATACAGAATGCTTAGTAGGTGGTCAATTGAGGGTTAAAAAAATAATAAAAAATTTACTCACCTTCTCCTCTTGATCGTGTAGTTGCCGGTCTCTTTACTTCTTAATGATGAGCTGCCAGGCTAAAGGATCTGTGGTGACGTCAGATCACATGGTCCAATCAAATGATCCATCACCGAACCCAAACCTGAACTTCTGTGAAGAAGTTCGGGTCTGGGTACCACAGTCTGTTTTTTATCACTCACGTGCAAAACACATTGCACCCGCGCGATAAAAACCAAACCAAGACCAAATCCGGACACGCCCGTGTGAACCCAGCCTAAGGCTAGTTTCACATCTCCAGCGTTGCGATCCGGCAACCAGTTCGCAGAGAATGCCAGGAAACAGCTGGGCACAAACTGCAGCATGTAGCCATTTCTGTCCAACCAATTCTATGCATATTTACCGGATTGTGTCTGGATCTCCGCCAGATCCCATTATAGTTAATGGGGCTAGCAGGCATTCCATTTGCATCTGGCAGTGCCGGATCTGAAGAATTGCGGCAGGCTGTTCTCTGTCAGAGATGTGAAACTAGCCTAATGTTAATCTGTGTATAGGCACTGTAAAACCTGTTCCAGATGACCATATTATAGCTGCAAGACCCCAATCTTGCCATAGAACCTTATCCAGGTTTGGATTGAGTAGATCTGGTCGGGTTCTTGTGGTCATAGTATGAAATTTTAAGCATGCATGACCATGTGAAAGCAGCTTAACTTTTATCATATGCAAACCAATATATGACAAATTGTACTGTCTATAAATAATGGACAATAGCAAATATTTTATAGCACCGCTATATATTGCCTCTATTTACTGGAACACCACAAGTGCACCACTAGTGCAAATCTACAAGAAAGGTACTTGTACAAAAATATTCTCTAAACCAATGATCTCCAACCTGTGGCTCGCAAGCCACTGATGTGTGGCTCACAATGTTCTACATCCTCCTGCAGCAGTCTACTGTGGCAGAGCACGAAGGCTACTAGGCCTGAGGCCTATGAGACAGCAAGGTGGCGCAGACGGTTGTGAAATGATGACATCATGACCGCCAGCATTGGGTCTCAGGCGGAATGATGAAGCAATCCTGTGAGTCTGCGCCAAGATGCTGGCCGTGTGTTGATTTTACCTACTGGGGGGTTTCTAAAAATACTGGAGGCCAGAATACCTACAAGGGGCCATTATACCCTAAGGTGGCCCCACAGGGGATAAGTATACCTAAATGGGACTCTACAGGGGCCGGCATACCTAAGGGGTGCATTACACCTACTGGGGACAATACAGGGGGCCAGTTATAACTACTAAGAACACTACAGGGGGAATCTGAAATTTCAGCCATGAAAATATTGAAGTCCAAATATAAAAATCACTTCTTTACAGATGCCCACCTGAGTAACTTCATGTGTATGGCTGACACCAACTATAATCCATATTTTGAAAGACCAGCAAATATGCAGTGCCAGGTCCCTCACTGAATTAATTCATTGTTATTTGGGACCATTTCCAGCATTTTCCTGTGGGTTATATGGCTTCTACAATCTCTTCCGGTAAAGTGTGGCCTGTGACAATCTCTCAGAGCCAAATATGGCCCTCAAGGTAAAAAAGGCAACCATACGAGACAGTCTACCTCTTCTACAGTATGTGCTAGTACAATTGGAGTGTGGGACACTGTACTCACAAGAATCTACACTCAGTAAGTTATTGAAGAGAGAGAGAATAATGCAGAGAGATGCGAGAAAAGCAGGCGTTCTCTGGGGAGCGCACAGTTGTTTTCATAAACAGGCAGAAGGTGCAGTGGAGTTAATTAGTTCTGTTGGGGACGGAAGTTCTAGCGCTCCCCATCACAAGGATAAACAGAAAGTCCACAGTTATCTCACTCAAGGGTTCAGCAACTTCTAAAATCTCATTACAAATTTCCAGAAACTTATTAAGAGCAAACCATAGGTTTGTATCATCTTAAGAAATAGAATAATAATTGCATATTGAAGAATTAGCAAGCATTTGACACACAATCAATGGAATGACTTAAGAACATCAATCGCAGCACTGTGAAAATGATGGGATTTGTAGGGAGGAACACACCAGGGAACCAGTCACCAGGATTTTGGGTATAGAGCTGAGGACATGGGTTGCTAGATGGCTGCTGGCACATCTGCAATACCCAGTCCCCATAGCTCTGGGTGCTTTTATTGTGTAAAAAAAAACTATTTGATACATATGCAAATTAACCTGAGATGAGTCCTGTCCCTGACTCATCTCACATACAGGACTCATCTCAGGTTAATTTGCATATGTATCAAATCAGTTTTTTTACACAATAAAAGCACACAGAGCTATGGGGACTGGGTATTGTGGATGTGCTAGCGACCATCTAGCAACCCATGTCCTCAGCTCTATACACAAAATCCCAGTGACAGGTTCCCTTTAAAGCATTCTTTTACATTTTTAACCTATTTGTCATTTGCTCAGGTAAACATTGTCACATTTAAAAAAAATAAATTAACTTAGGCAATATATCGTCCACAGCAATTAATATTCAGCAATCCCAAATCTGCACTGGTGTAATCTTTACTGGTACATTTTTAATCTTTTTAAACGCCATAAAATATGACATCACAATTCTATTTCCCACAATAGCATACCCCCCACAGACATGGATCAAGCAGGGTGCTGCAGTGAGATGTCCTGCTGCCTAAACACTAAAGGTCGTCATACCTATTAGTGTATTGTCGTCCAGAGAACCACTGTAAGGCTACTTTCAGATTAGAGTTTTCAATTCCACTATTGAGATCAGTCATAGCAATAATTTCCGTTTTGTCCCCATTCATTGTCAACGGGGAAAAAACGGATCTGGAGTAAATGGAATGCACCAAAATGCATTTGTTTGGTTGTGCTCCCATCGCAAGCAGCTTTTCTCTGTCCACTATGTGGCGAGGAGCAAACATAGTACACAATGTAAGTCAATCGGGACTGATCAGTTTTCTGTGAAAATAGAAAATGGATCTGTCCCCCATTGACTTTCAATGGTGTTCATGACAGATCCGTCATGGCTATGAAGACATACAGGCACATGCGGTAGTATTATGGTAACGGAAGCGTTTTTGCAGATTCATGACGGATCTGCAAAAACGCTAATGTGAAAGTAGCCTAATACGCAACAATACAACACAAGAATAGGCATTTCTATGGGGGTGCCGGCCGGGTGTATTGCGGATCTGCAATGCACTATGGACATCTGAATGGACCCTTATAGTCTTTGTGCTACAGCGCATGCTCTACTTTCTCATTATGAGGCAGTAACAAAACAGGTTAAGGCCTCATGTACGCGGCCGTTGTTTGGGTCCGCATCCGAGCCGCCGTTTTGCCGGCTCGGATGCGGACCCGTTCACTTCAATGGGACCGCAAAAGATGCGAACAGCACTCCGTGTGCTGTCCGCATCCGTTGCTCTGTTCCGCGGCCCCGCAAATAAAATATAACATGTCCTATTCTTGTCCGCAAAATGGACAAGAATAGGCAGTTATATCAATGGCCGCCCGTTCCGTTCCGCAAATTGCGGACCGCCATAAACAGCACGGTCGTGTGCATGTAGCCTTAGACTGAGAACCCTTTGCAGATCACCGTGCCATTATTAGCTCTGTAGATGTAATGGACGCTTGACCACGAGCTAGAGCATCACAATAGTCTTGCAAATAGTCATGCAAATAGTCTTACAAGTGAAGCAGCACCTATATAAAAGTTAAAAGCTGCAATTGTGAAATAAATACTTTTTTTTTTTTTAAACCCATTCCAATTGTCCATTTTGTTAAATGGACCCTTTTTTTTTTATCACATATTAACAATGTTTGTGTGAATATTCTTTTAGATATTTTTTTAAGTCACTCCATGTATTCTACTTTCTGTCCTGGCTCTTAACTTCCTACTTTGTTTGGACTTTCAGCATTGCAAACAGTTTCTCTAGACAGACATTCTTAATCAGACCATGCACGCAAGCAGAGAAGGAAGGGGAGAGGAGTGACTCAATTAGAGAATCACATATTACACCGATAAGTGCAATGCTTTTCCATAAGCATCTTTATCTAGGTTGAGCAAGAGAACAACACAACTGTCATGATGTTATCTCAATTCTACACCTACTATTATAATGAGGATTATCTTCCCCAAAACATTTTTCCCTCACAACAGTAAAGTGAAAATGACTTACATTTACATGTGACTATGTTCTAAATAAGAAACAATTTGGAAAAAAAAAAAACTAACATTTTCTTTGTATCAATATATACTGACAACATAAATATTTGTCTACATAGCTTGTTTTATGTGGGGCAAGCTGCACTTTTTATCAGTACTATTTTGGGGTAAATATGAATGACCTTTTAATCACATTTTGATTTCCATTATGGCATTCACGGTGCAGGATAAATACTATTATATTTTAATAGTTCTGCCTTTTTTTTTTTTTTTTTTTAGACCTGTGCTGTCAACGCATAGGTCGCGGTAAGCGCAACACTCACCTAGGGACGACCGCCTTAAGAAGGCACTTGGTCTCCCATCACCGAGCCCAGTGGAAGCAACGCAGTCAGAACCCACAAAGCCACACTTCCGGCGCTCCACGTTCTACCACTTCTCCTTCTCCCATTTGTCCTCCACTCCACCTTCCACCGTGCAGTCGTTGCGTTCATCTGGCACAAAGCAGGCTTCCGTGGCCCAAATAGTCGAGTGCAAAAAAATTATGACACCGAATAATCCTCTTGGCCAACAGCTGACCGCTGGCTTGTCAGAACTGCTAGCCCGCAAACTACTGCCATATACAGTACAGACCAAAAGTTTGGACACACCTTCTCATTCAAAGAGTTTTCTTTATTTTCATGACTATGAAAATTGTAGATTCACACTGAAAGCATCAAAACTATGAATTAACACATGTGGAATTATATACATAACAAAAAAGTGTGAAACAACTGAAAATATGTCATATTCTAGGTTCTTCAAAGTAGCCACCTTTTGCTTTGATTACTGCTTTGCACACTCTTGGCATTCTCTTGACGAGTTTCAAGAGGTAGTCACCTGAAATGGTCTTCCAACAGTCTTGAAGGAGTTCCCAGAGATGCTTAGCACTTGTTGGCCCTTTTGCCTTTACTCTGCGGTCCAGCTCACCCCAAACCATCTTGATTGGTTTCAGGTCCGGTGACTGTGGAGGCCAGGTCATCTGGCGCAGCACCCCATCACTCTCCTTCATGGTCAAATAGCCCTTACACAGCCTGGAGGTCTATTTGGGGTCATTGTCCTGTTAAAAAATAAATAAAGGTCCAACTAAACGCAAACTGGATGGAATAGCATGGCGCTGCAAGATGCTGTGGTAGCCATGCTGGTTCAGTATGCCTTCAATTTTGAATAAATCCCCAACAGTGTCACCAGCAAAGCACCCCCAAATTGGTCATAAAATGTGATCAAATTGGACATAAAATGTGATCTGTTCTTCATCTAAGTCACAAACAATAGACAATCAGTCTGCTTAAACTAATAACACACAAAAGAATTAAATGTTACCATGTTTTTATTGAACACACCATGTAAACATTCACAGTGCAGGTGGAAAAAGTATGTGAACCCCTAGACTAATGATATCTCCAAGAGCTAATTGGAGTGAGGTGTCAGCCAACTGAAGTCCAATCAATGAGATGAGATTGGAGGTGTTGATTACAGCTGCCCTGCCCTATAAAACACACACACACCAGTTCTAGGTTTGCTTTTCACAAGAAGCATTGCCTGATGTGAATGATGCCTCGCACAAAAGAGCTCTCAGAAGACCTACGATTAAGAATTGTTGACTTGCATAAAGCTGGAAAGGGTTATAAAAGTATGTCCAAAAGCCTTGCCTGATAAACAAGTCCACAGTAAGACAAATTGTCTATAAATGGAGAAAGTTCAGCACTGCTGCTACTCTCTCTAGGAGTGGCCGTCCTGTAAAGATGACTGCAAGAGCACAGCACAGACTGCTCAATGAAGAATCCTAGAGTGTCAGCTAAAGACTTACAAAAGTCTCTGGCATATGCTCCCCGTTAGCGAATCTACGGTACGTAAAACGCTAAACAAGAATGGATTTCATGGGAGGATACCACAGAGTAAGCCACTGCTGTCCAAATAAAACATTGCTGCATGTTTACAGTAAAATATTCTGTGGACAGATGAAACCAAAGTTGAGTTGTTTGGAAGAAACACACAACACTATGTGTGGAGAAAAAGAGGCACAACACACCAACAACAAATCATCATCCCAACTGTGAAGTATGGTGGTGGGGGCATCGCATCATGGTTTGGGGCTGCTTTGCTGGTCAGGGCCTGGATGGATTGTTATCATCGAAGGAAAAATGAATTCCCAAGTTTATCAAGACATTTTGCAGGAGAACTTAAGGATATCTGTCCACCAGCTGAAGCTCAACAGAAGATGGGTGTTGCAACAGGACAACGACCCAAAGCATAGAAGTAAATCAACAACAGAATGGTTTAAACAAAAGAAAATATGCCTTCTGGAGTTTTTTTAAGCTTTTACAGACTCGCCTGCCATTAAAGTGAATGGGGCGAGCCATGCAGTTGGCGAACATTTGATCGCAGACGCGCGTTCGCGAATTGTCCCGGCCAATGTTTGTCCATCACTAATGAACACCAGCATCAAAATAAGGAAAAGAGAAGGTCACTGGTAGTTTACAGTACAGCATTAGTGCTGAATACAGTCAAATACAGTAAAAACCGAATACAGTAAAATATCAAATATTCAAAAGAGCTTGAATAAGACTGCAGCACACTTACAGTACCATGCTCTTACCCACCCAAGTACTCACTTAGCTACATTTAATTGTGGTCTCACTTTCTACATCTATTGTCCTGTGAATTAACATAAATACAGACACGTCAATGACAAAGTATCACTTGCTAAAAAGCTTCCTGTTTTGGCTACCATGTAATGCAAGCAGCTTAGGAAACATTAGCCAAAAGCTCTCTCCAGAACCACTATATCCTGCTAGCAACATTAAGGGACAACATTTTGAAGACTTATTAGGACTTCAAACAGTGAGATTTACCATGTAAAATGCACCAGAAGTCTGGCTCAAATGACACCAAAAACTGGCATACATGCCACAAACTACATTTATTAAGCGTTTTAGACACTTTTTATACCACACTATACAGTTTTGACGGCTCAGTACAGTGGTAAAACGCACCTGATTGATTAATGACATGTGCCATTCTTTAGGGTGAAAGAGGTGGGAGTAAAAGGAAAACTGGCTTTGTTGCCTGTATCAACCAGGTTTCTTCTTTCATTTTCAAAAAAAATAAAAAAAAATGAAATCTCATATGTTGCTAGGGGCAACTAAGCAAGTTTTCTTTTACACTTGTTTTGATAAATTTCCCCCAAGGAGTCTAAGGGTACAGCCACATGGTCGGGTTTCCTGATCCAGTTTTGGAAGCCAAAATCACGAGACGATCATAAAAAGGAGAGAAAGTAGGGTTGCACCGGGTATCAAAATATCGATACCCAATTGATACTTTTGTACCGGTATCGATTCGATACCGGGATTTGCCTTTTACCAATACTAGGCTGCGCTACTGAGCAGCCTAGTATCACAGAACATAGAGCGAGCGCCATGTTCCCTCAGCAGCACAGGGGAGAAGGAAGCATTCCCTGCCTCCCCTCTGTGCTGCTGCTGCCACCAATGAGGGGAGAGAGGGGCGGAGGAGGAGGCCACTGCGCCACTAATGATAATTAACGTTTATTACAGATACAGGAGGCGGTGAAAATTGCGGTCCCCAATGCATGGAACAGACCCACAACGGCTGTGAGCAAAAAGGTCTTATAAGAGCAATGCCACAGAATGGACACCCCTTGAGCTGTGATGGGGAGAGAGCTGCAACAGAAAGCACATGCCTCTTGAGCTGCCTGTCTGAAGTGAATCTAGAACAGTGGATGTGGAGAGCTCTGGGTTTATGTGAAGTACAGGCCTAGTTCTAGCTTTGTTAGAAAGAAATCAAGTTCTATATTATATCCAATTTTAATTTGTCATAGCCTTTTTGATGTGTATTGGCCAGCTTTAGTTATGCTACAATTAAGGGCTCATGCACAGTATCATATTGTGGATCATAACAATAAAAGGCTTGAACTACTTCAGTTGGTGTGTAATGAATCTAAAATATATGAAAGTCTAATGTTTATCAGTACATTACAGAAAATAATGAACTTTATCACAATATGCAATTTTTTTTAGAAGGACCTGTATAGAGAGAAACAGAAGCAAAAGACTTGGGGTTGCTGATGCCATTTTTGTTGTTGTTTACGTAAATTCAACATACAGTTAATTTCATTAATAGATTTAAATTTAGCCTCTTCAATCACCGTGACATACCCATATGGCACAGTTATTGAGGGAACGTATGGAGCAGGCTGCTGCAGAGAGCCTGCTGCATACACGGTGGGTGCCGGCTGGCTGTATCCTATAGCAGATAAAGAATCCCAGCAACCGCTGTTATGAAATAAAGACAAAACGAGTTATGAAATTAAAGGGGTTGTCCGACTTTTTTGTTCTATGTTCCTAATTAGGCAAATATAACAACTTTCCAATTAACTCACTTGATCTGCAGTGCCTGGTTTATTAGATTTGACTGAGGGTCACATGACCTGTGATGTCAGCTTCTCTCCCTGCTCTGATAGAGTTTGTTTACAAGCCTGTAAACAAGACGTCCTGTGCTGGCCACGCCCCCTTCACTGCCAGGCTGTCTGCTCTCTTCTAGGTTTCTTAATCCCTTCAGCTGCACAGACTGGATAGCTGCAGGCAGTGACAATTCTGGGCACAGGAGCTGACAGACTAGAGAAAGCATTGCACAAGAAGGTAGGGGTAAGATTCTGTGTGCATTAGCAGTGCAATTATACAGCTGGAACTTGTAGTTCTACACATACAAGATGCTGCTGTCACGGCCTATGGTGAACGCTGTGCAACTGTTGCCACACTTGCGGTTGCCCGCGGCAACGTGTTGCTGTTAGAGCATGCAGTGGCAATGTCTCGGCCTTCTGGGTGATTACCGTGACATTGTTGCCACGCATGCTGTTGCCGGTGGTAACGTGTGGCTTAGTTTGCTTGTGTGTGCACTTCCCCTTTAAGTGGCTTCCTTCCTTTGTCTGGTGTTCGAAGGGTTAACTCCCTTCCTAGTGTTTTGTGGCTATTCATTCTCTGCTGGAAGCCTGTAGCTGTGTGTTTCTCCAGGCTTTGTGTGTGCTGGTGGTTCACTGCTCCTGGCTTTACCATCTTTCCAGTGAGGGCCACCCTTGTGGTCATATATGTTCTTATGGCGTCTCACGTTTATTGCAGCTATGGGTGTCCTGGGTTCCTGTGTGGTTTGTGGTGTGCACTGTGTCCTTTAATGTTGGTGTGGACACCAGCACTTGTGCACGGGTTCCAGTCAGTTTCTGTGGCAGGTGTGTTATTGGTTTCGCTTACCTGCCATCTCCTTTAGCTGTAGGTTTCCCTTTTCCTGCTTCTAGGCCTTTAGAGACTCCTGTTCCTCCGTGTTGTGGATGAACAGGTCGTCTCTCCCCTGCTCCTAAGTGAGGGATTTCCAGGGCGATTCTGGATATTAGGTATCCAGGGTATGAGCCGTCCCACCATCAGGGTCCACTCATACAGTTAGGAGTTAGGGAGAGGATTAGGGATGCAATAGGAGGTGACCTGCTCCCTGACCCCGGCATCCTGGCCTAGTTGCTACCATTATCCTTCTTGCATTGTATGGTGGGGAAAATGTATTTAATTTCAAGCATAACAGCAGTTGCTAGGATTCTTTATCTGTTCTACGTGGAGCCTCGCTCCTTCCCGCTGCAATGCTAATCCTTAGAGCAAGTGGCGGCTGGATTTGTTTCAATTCTGTATCATATAGCAGGCAATGATGGGGAACAGCGATCCCGCTGTCACTTAACCCCTTAGGTGATCAACACTGATCGCAGCACCTGTGAGGCAAGGTGGAGGGATGCGATTTCACTGAGGGGGGCTCCGATGAGTTACGATGGAAGCCTGGATGCTTATGGAGCAAGCTGCGGACAAGAATAGGACATGTTCTATCTTTTGCGGAGCTGCGGACCCGAAGATCGGGGACGCGCTCCGCAATTGCGGATGCAGACAGCACACTGTGTGCTGTCCACATCCATTCCGTCCCCATAGAGAATAAATAGGTCCGCACCCGTTCCGCAAAATTGCGGCACGGATGCAGACGTGTGAATGGAGCCTTAGACTTGTTTCATACCAGCAGGCTATTCCGGAAGAGAACAGCCTGCCGGAATTCACTGGATCTGCCAATGCAAGATGCGATAGAATGCCAACCGGCCCCATTAAGTACAATAGGGTCGGGCGGAGATCCCGCCACATTCCGACAGACAATGTGGAGAATCAGTTGGACACAAACCGTGGCGGATTTACACTGGAGGTGTGAAACTAGCCTAAGATTTTCAGGGGGGTGTGTGTGTGGGTGTGGGTGTGTGTGTTTTTTTTTTTTTTGCTTGCTTGTTTTTTTAATATTTAACTTTATTCACATTATTGACCATATAAGCAAATCATTTATGAAAAGGAAAATAATGCTTCAGCAAGCAGCCAGAGCATCCTATCATCAGTAAAAACCATTAAAACATCAAATATCTTCAGCTAGGTCATGAAATGAGGGCAGAGGGGGGTACATGCCCATACAAGTCATTGCACCTATAAGAAATTAATTGTGAGCAGGTTGTCAGTAATGCATCTGTGAAGCTGTCCGCAAAATTCTGTGTGTCTGTTTTTTTTGCTGTCCGTTTTGCATCTGTGTTTCACTGACACTGAACAGCAGAAAAATTATTTTTAAAGCATCTCTTCTTAAAGATCTGTTAAACACGGAAGGCATCCGTGGTTTTCATGGACCCATAGACTATAATGGACATGAGTGATCAGGGAACACGGACCAAGATAGGACATGCATCCGTGCTGAAAACACAAACCCACGGACCGTGCTAAAACACTGATGTGTGAATACACACATTCAAATGAATAGGGACGTGTGCAGTCTGCGGACAACACGTACAGATCACATACGTGAAACATGGATGTGTGAATGAGGCTTTACAAAGAATTCCCACATCTCCACAAGTTTACCTTCCTGTGTCTGTGGTAAAGAAGCGGCACATACACTAAACTCACATTGCATTCTAAAGCACTGTAACCACTCCAGTAAATCTTTTATAAAATTATATTTAATACTTAGTTTAAACTGTATACAATTTGACTGGAGATGAAACAAAGCATCAAGACATTAAAGAAGAATATACTTCAGCAGGATCTCCGTGCCTCATACAAAGAGCCTTTTCTACCCTCACATTACAGAGGCCGCTACTTATCAGCTGCTAGACATCAGGGGAGAATGGTGTGCGTCACAGACCCAGTGGGGACCCGGAGCTTTATGGCGCTGTACCATTTGGTTCTTATCTTAGTGTGTGGCACATGCAATGAAAATGAAAACAGTGAGAAAGGTGATGTACACTGATCAATCCATTTCTGTTTTGTTCTATAAGGAGAACATATACAAAGAAGCACTTATATACAGTCAGGATTTAAGGCAGATCCTCAGTACATGTGTGGTGGCTACCAAATAATTTGTAGTGGATAATCATTCTAACCTTGCTGTAATAGAAGCCAGCTCCACATGTAGTGACATGCCGCTATGTGTTTGCTTATACACACACACCACCCTATGCCTATAATCAGCCTCCTATGACCTGCAATATGTTGCCCATTAACAGACGCTTGATACAAAGCAACCCTAGGTCAAAAGCTAAATGGTCAGCTGCCAAAGAATCTGGACAGAAAATAATCCCTTGGAGTGTAAGTGCAGAGTGCAAATAGTGCAAGGCCTCTTTCACACGAGCATGACGATTACGTCCGGATGCGTTCAATGAAACTCCCACCATTTTGCAAGGAAGTTCAGTCAGTTTTGTCTGCGATTGTGTTCAGTTTTTTCCACGCGGGTGCAATTTGTTTTGATGCGATTTTCACCTGCGTGATAAAAAACTGAAGGTTTACAAACATCTCTCAGAAACCATCATTGAAAAACACATCGCACCTGCACTTGCTTGCGGATGCAATGCGTTTTTCACGCAGCCCCATTCACTTCTATGGGGCCAGGGCTGCATGAAAAATGCTGAATATATAACATGTTGCAATTTTCACGCAACACAGAAGTAAGGCATAAAAAACAACGCCTATATACACAAATCCTAAGAAATGAATGGATCAGGATTCATTTGGAAAACTCGCTTGTGTGAAAGGGGTCTAAGGGTGCACTTATGTGGTAGAATTTTCCACCAGAATTCTCCTATGTTATCCTATGGAGCTAAAAATTGTCCATCCTTACGTTATGTTGTGTCGCAGACTTTCTGAATGAGAAACTCTCCACTCAACTCAGAAAGACTCTGCAGTGGAAAACACAGAGGAAAAACCCACAACAAAATCCACATGGAAATTGAATTTAAATGGCGAGATTCTAATACAGAATATCCACACCATAATTCGCACTAAAAAATCCACATCTGTGGATATTCTGTTAGAAAACTCCACCACTACACCTATACACAATGGTTTCAATACAAAAAGAGTAATGTATATACACAACAAATAACTCCAAAAATTACACCACCACGCAAAATGTTCCAAGATAAAATATCAATCATCTTTATTAAAGGATTTTTTATTTATTTTTAAATACATCACAAACAATTAAAATAGACCCAGCAGGGGTCCAAGTCCAGGCACTGCTGCCATTCACTTCCTTCAGGAAGCTGCATAGCGCCACAGAGCTATGGTATGCACAGACAGCTCCCGACAGCTTTCCAACTATTCTGGCTGTGATAAATTTGATCCTTAGGCCTCATGCACATGGCCATTGTGCGGGCACGGGCAACATCTGTGCGGTGTCAACTTGAATGGGTCCGTGATCCGTCCGCACCGTAAAAAAAAAAAGAAGAACATGTTCTAGTTTTTTGCGATGCGGAGGCACGGACAGAAACACCACGCAAGCACTACGCTCAGTTCTGAACCGCAGCTCCAGATTGCAGACCCATTCAAGTTTGCCGTTTGCTGGTCACAATACGGCCATGGCAGGGCAACGGTCGTGTGCATGAGGTCTTAAGCCCCTTGCAGACTAACGTGTCCAGATGTGTTCAGTAAAAACTGCTCGATTTCGCAGGCAAAGTCATTCAGTTTTGCCTGTGATCGTGTTCATTTTTTTATTGCGCAGGCGCAATGCGATTTTTTGCAGGCGCGTGATAAAAAAAAAACTTAATGTATACAAACAATCTCTTAGCAACCATGCATGAAAAACGCATCGCATCCACGCTTGCTTGCGGATGCGGTTTTTCACGCAGCTCCATTCACTTCTATAGGGCCAGCGTTGCGTGAAAATAAATAAATAAATAGCAAAATATAGAACATGCTGCTATTTTCACGCAACACAAGAGTGACGCGTGAAAACCAACGCACATGTACACAGCCCAATTGAAATAAATGGGTCTGGATTCCGTACGGGTGCAATGCGTTCGCATCACGCATTACACCCTCATGGAATACTCACTCGTGTGAAAGGGGCCTTAGACCTAACCCTTTTGTCTAGAGAAGCTACTGCAGTTTTTCTACTCTGCCCTCCTCCTGTAATGAGATACCGTATCTTTCGCCCTATAAGACGCACCTAGGTTTTTGAGGCGGACAATAAGAGAAAAAAAAAATTGAACCAATAGGTGTGCTTTTGGTGGGTTTTGAACTAATTGTGGTCTGTGGATGGCACACTGTTGGGGGGGGGAATCTGTGGATGGCGCTCTGTTGGGGGGGGGAGAATCTGTGGATGGCGCACTATTAGGGGGGGGGGGAATCTGTGGATGGCGCACTGTTGGGGGGGGGAATCTGCGGATGGCGCACTGTAAAGGGGGGGCGGGATTTTTGGATGCCGCACTGTTAAGGGGGGGGATTTATGGACCGCTGTATGGAAAAGGTTAACAGTCAGGGAGTTCCCTCCCTCTCCCATCGGGGGGCTGCTGTGCCTTTGCAGCCCCCAGACAGGATGGGGTGACAGAGGGAGGGAGTCCCCCCCCCCTCCTTCCCCGTCTGCTCAGTTGTGGCACACGGGGAAGGTTCCTATGGCAACAGGACGGCTTCTCAGGCATCCTGCTGTCCATGGTGCTGAACAGATCTGTGCTAAAAGGCATAGATCTGTTCAGACAAAGTGTAAGTAAAATACAGTACAATACACTATATAGTGTACTGTACTGTATTATACAGACATCAGACCCACTGGATCTTCAAGAACCAAGTGGGTCTGGGTCAAAAACAGTAAAAAAAAAAAAAAAGGAAAAACCAAAAAACACATTCATCACTGATTAAAAATGAAAAAATGAAATTCCATACTGCCACCCTATCCCGTAGTTTCTAAAATAGGGTCACTTTTTTGGAGTTTCTACTCTAGGGGTGCATCAGGGGTGGCTTCAAATGAGACATGGTGGCAAAAAAAAAAAAATGTCCAGCAAAATCTGCCTTCCAAAAACCATACGGCGCACCTTTCCCTCTACGCCCTACTGTGTGCTTGTACTGTAGTTTACGGCCACATATGGCTGAACTACAGAATCGGGGCAATAAATATAGCATTTTGTTTGGCTGTTAACCCTTGCTTTGTTACGGGGGGAAAAAATTGAAAATTTGCCCAAAAAATCTAAATTCTGAAATTTTATCACCATTTGCCATTAACTCTTGTGGAACACCTAAAGGGTTAACGACATTAGTAAAGTCAGTTTTGGATACCTTGAGGGGTGTAGTTTATAGAATTGGGTCATTTGTGGGTGGTTTCTATTATGTAAGCCTCACAAAGTGACTTCAGACCTGAACTGGTCCCTAAAAAGAGGGTTTTTGAAAATTTCTGAAACATTTCAAGATTTGCTTCTAAACTTGTAAGCCCTGTAACATCCCCCGAAAATAAAGTATCATTGCCAAATTGATCCAAACATGAAGTAGACATATGGGGAATGTAAAGTAATAACTATTTTTGTAGGTATTTCTATGTATTATAGAAGTAGAGAAATTCAAACTTGGAAATTTGAAATTTTTTACAAATTTTGGGTAAATTTGATGTTTTTTTTATAATTTGACTTCATTTTACCAGTGTCATGAAGTACAATATGTGACGAAAAAACTATTTCTGAATGGCCTGGATAAGTCAAAGTGTTTTAAAGTTATCACCACTTAAAGTGACACTGGTCAAATGTGCAAAAAATGGCCTGGTCCTTAAGGTGAAATATGGCTGTGTCTTAAAGGGGTTAAGGGAAGGAAAAGGAGCACAGTGAGCATGTGCATCCTGTATTACAGGGCTCCACTACAGGACGTAACTATTTTGTATTTAATGGTTGCTTTTATTTACAGCACAGTGCAAAATGCTACTGGTCTTTGCATAAGAAGACCTATATACAAGAAAATATATTTTATTTATTTCATGCATAAAGTTTTACAAGAGATTTATAGACAATCCTATACGATCTGGCAGGGCATTCAGGAGGAATTCTACAACATTTAGCAGTTTACTAATGAAAACAATTGGGGATAGGAATTTACGAAACTTATTAGTGACATGTAAATTTTCTTTCTGGACCAGGGAAGGAAAGATAGAAACATGAGCTGCAGCAGAATGGACACCATAGCTGCCAGCTTGATAAAAATCGAGCAGAGCAATGAATGGGTAGATCTCCGGATCCATGTGAGGTACAGGGCTGGTTCTAGCTTTGTTAGAAAGAGATTGCCATGTACTGTATGATGTCTGATTATTATTTTTTTTACATTAATCATGGGATAGCACCTTTAAGAGAAAGAATTAATAATTGCATGTTCAATATCATACAGGACTATTAAAATCAGTGTCATCAAAACATTTTCTCTTAAATCAAAAAAGTAATCCAAAATTGTTAAAAATGACCCCCATTGTGTAATTATTCCTGATGAAGGGGGAAGCTCCGAAACGCACTGAAAGTTTTTTTTATGGAGCTTTGTTTTTTTATTATAACATCTGGAATATGGTGGCTGTCTGCAGTAGAGAGAGACTGATTGTATGGGACTGTAAATTGGGGATTCTAGAGAACAAGTAATATTTGGAAAGAAACTCCTTGTATACACAAATACTATCAAGATACATACACAGGTATGTAGTCGATTTGGTTTTTATTTCTGTTGACTGATATGGAGACTGCTGGAAGGGAACCCAGAGAGGGGCTGTAGCAAAAGAATGGGCCCGAGGAGTGATGAGTGTGCACCACTCCTAGAAAGTAAGTCCCTAGACTATATTGTTTGAAAGTACCTAGCCCGAGTCAAAAGATTGTTCGGTGGTGCTCAAAGAGGACCTTTCATGGGTCCAGACATTATAAACCAAGTATCAGGATAAGTAGGACATAGTGTAGGGATCTAACTGCACTTACTATTTTGTTTGGGTGCTGCTCCGTTCGCCCCCTGGTGGTCCCCGTTGTATTCTCCCGCCTGGTATGCCAATTTTAGCATCGGAACAATGAGGAGGAGACTGAGTCTTTGTCTGTGGGCGTCTCCTTCTCCCTGGCTGTAGCGCTGTCCAGTCACAGGGGAGAGCGTCACAGCCAGGGAGAAGGCAAGTTTTTTTTTTTTCTCCCCGGTAATTGGTTTCAATACGCTGGAAGAGGCCCAGGGTAAAGAAGCTGCAATTCGTATTTTGGTCAGTAGGTGGCAGGACCCATGAGCGTTCAGAATGTTAAAAATAAATAAAAAAATAAAAAATGAATGTCATGGGCATCACTGTGTCCAAAAACTCACGTACTATTAAAATCTAAAAATTATTTTTCCAATACAGAGAATGTCATAATAGAAAAAAGGGTCAAATGGGCAATTTTTTTTTTTTTATTGCTCCCCTTACCAAAATTTTCACATACAAGTCACACATACTCCAAAATGGTATCAAGAAAAACTACAGATTATCCCACAGAAAAAAAGGCCCCCCAACACAGCTCAGTAGATGCAGTGAGGAACAGAAGTATTTGAACACCCTGTGATTTTGCAAGTTATCCCACTTATAAATTATATATATATATATATATATATATATATATATATATATATATATATATAATGGCAGCACCACCCCCTGTGTGTGGGACCTTATGCACCCACTGCTAGATAAAAGGTTACCACCTATACGTAGATAACTTTTATACTAGTATCCCCTTGTTCCAGTCCCTCGCCGCCAGATCCACGTCCGCTTGTGGGACCATGCGGAAAAATCAATGTGGCCTCCCTACCCACCCCCTCCAGGTACCTATCCCCAGGGGTGAGACGCGTGCCCTTACCAGTGGAATCCTGTTGCTGGCCAGATATAACGACAAGAGGGATGTCCTTGTACTGTCCACAATTCACGGTAACGGCATCACCCCTGTGCAAGGTACCGTGGCAATGGTCCTCAAGCCCGATTGCATCGTCGACTACAAATCGGTATATGGGAGGAGTTCATCTCTCTGATCAAGTCCTCAAGCCATATAATGCCATGTGCAACACCCGGGTATGGTACAAAAAAGTTGCGGTCTACTTGGTACAGGTTGCCTTGTACAACTCTTTTGTGCTGTCCCAGAGTGCTGGCAACACAGGGAAATTCCTTCAGTTCTATGAGGCAGTCCTCAAGGCCCTGATCTTTCCTGACTGGGAAAGAGCAGGTCGGAATACCTCGGGAACAGGAGGCGCCCGGATCGTCCCTGGCCAACACTTTCCAGGTGTGGTCCCCCATACTGGAAAGAAGGGACGGTCCCCAAAAAAGTGCAGAGTGTGTCACAGGAGGGGGATACGGAAGGACACCACTACTCAAATCATCCGGGCCTCTGCGTTGACAGTTGCTTCAGGGAGTACCACACTTCCATGGAGTACTAAATGTATAATCCCCTTCCCCAATTTTAATTCCACTTAGCCACTGACAATCGGAAAAAAACTATGGTTCTTCAAAAATATTATTTTGTAAAACTAAAATAAATAAAAAAAAGTAGACCTATTAGCTATCGCCACGTCCGTAAGAATCTGCTCTATAAAAATACCCCATGACCTAACCCCTCAGATGAACACGGTCTAAAAAATAAAAAATAAAAACTGTGCTAAAACAGCTATTAAACAGCCCATAAAAAAACTTGACATTTATTACCCAGATTCTGCAGTTTACAGAAACACCCCATATGTGGTCGTAAACTGCTGTATGACCATACGGCAGGGCGCAGAAAGAAAGGAACGCCGTATGGTTTCTGGAAGGCAGATTTTGATGGCCTTTTATTTTTTTTTATTTTTTTTGCACCATGTCCCATTTGAAGGCCTCTGATGCACCCCTAGAGTAGAAACTCCATAAAAGTGACCCCATCTAAGAAACTACACCCCTCAAAGTATTTAAAACTGATTTTACAAACTTTATTAACCCATTAGGTGTTCCTGAACAGTTTATGGCAAATGGAGATGAAATTTCAGAATTTCTATTTCTGGTAAACTTGCCTCACAAAAATGTAATATAGAGAAACCAAAAATCATATTTACCCTAAAATAGTACCAACAAAACTGCCACCTTATCCTTCCAAAATGGGTTCACTTTTTATCGAGTCTCTACTCTAGGGGTGCATTAGGGGGGCTTTAAATGGGACATGGTGTAAATAAACCAGTCCAGCAAAATCTGCCTTTCAAAAACCACATGGCGCACCTTTCCCTCTACACCCTACCGTGTGCCCGTACAGTAGTTTACGGCCACATATGGGGTACTAAACTACAGATTCCGGGTAATAAATAGAGTTTGTTTGGATGTTAACCCTTGCTTTGTAACTGGAAAAAATTTATTAAAATGAAAAATTTGCCAAAAAGAAATAAATAGAATTCGAAATTCTGAAATTTTATCTCCATTTGACATTAACTCCTGTGGAACACCTAAAGGGTTAAACGACGTTTGCAAAATCTGTTTTGAATACCTTGAGGGGTGTAGTTTCTAGTTTGGGTGGTTTCTATTATGTAAGCCTCACAAAGTGACGGATCTTGTGCAGTCGGGGACAGTAGTAGCCACCCAGCGAACTCAATATTGATGAGCTGGGTGGCGCTTCAAAACGGCAGTTGGGGGCGGCTGGCTGGGCGCAAGTGGAGATGAAGCGCCGCCCCTTGGGCAGCATGAAGACGCTTCACCCAGGTTATAAAACGTCAGTTTACTGTATTTCTAAGGTGGACGGGGGGGATACTTATATGATTTTAATACACTTTAGAAGACCTGTACTGTTATATATATATATATACACACATATACATACACCTAAATATGATTATTGGGCCTGTCAGTGTCCCTTTAAGGGGTTAAATTCTGTCTCAGAGTGGGAATGCACCTACAATGTGAATTTCAGACCGCTCCATGATTTCTAAGTGGGAGAACTTGCAAAATCGCAGGGTGTTCAAATACTTCTGTTTCTCACTGTAACCATAAAAAAAAGTTTTTCAAAAGTAAAAATTTATTGTACCCAGAGAATGAAGGACATGGGTCAGTTTTGTCGCAAAGGGAACACCGTGGAAACAAAACAAAATTGCTTTCATTGGAGCAGCAGAGAGGTGGCCAGGATGCCAGATGGCGTATTTATTCTTATGCTAGGAGAAATAAAATAAAAGCAGCTTTGCAAGATAGGACAGCCCCTTTAATCGCCTGCCCTTAGGAGAGATCATTAACATCAGACGGCAGAATTGCAACTTGAATGTGAGCAGTAACCAGCTCTAGCCACTATACAGTGAAGGGTGCTGTTAAGTGCAGAACAGCTGACCAGTGGATTGATTGCCTCCTATCCAGAGCATAGGCCGTCAATATAAAAAAGATAAAAATTACTCTTAGCAATAATTTAATTTTCCAGTTAGTCTCTGCAGGAGGCTACCCAGCTTCCCAGGGAGAGGATACAATGGGGAGACCGGTAATTAAAAGCCCCCTCTCCTTTACCTGCTCCAGTTAGAAACCTAGGACACAAGTTTGATATTGTTAGGGTGGGACAGCAGCTGATAAGACCTTGCGAACAAAGGATAAGTCCCTGTTAGATAAGAAATCTAATTTGTAATGTCTGAAAAACGTAGAAGGGCCGGACCAGGTTGCAACCCTACAGATTTGTTCTAAGGAGGCCGATGCTCCCTTGACCCATTAAGCAGATGCTGCCTTAGTTGAGTGGGCCTTCAGACCTGATGGAGGAGTAACACCCTTTGTACTATAGCATAAAATGATGGCCATTCTGATCCAGCAGGCAATCGTTATTTTACTTGCAGCCTGTCATTTATTCTGTCCCATACTGGACAAAAAGATTATCCGATCTAAATTCATTAGTAGCCTCCAAGTAATTTAACAGACATCTCTGCATATCAAAATTATGAAATTTGGCTCTATCAAGGGAACAGGCCTATGGACAAAAAGAAAGAAGTGTTCACAATGAAATTGAGAGACTACCTTTGGTAAGAGAATGTTTAAGAACAATCTTATCCTCAAAGACAGTCAGACAAGGCGGTTTACAGGAGAAAGCCTAATTCTCCCCCACTCTCCTGGCAGTAATATTTGCTACAAGGAAGGGCAGCAATCTGGACTTTTAAGGTACAGCACTAACCCTTAGTCCTTCTTCCAAACCCTTGTTAAGAAAATCCAGTATAATATTAACATCTGGACTCATGGAGGGATCCCAGGATCCTGCAGAAAAATGAAGGAAGGTGTTCCAGGTCCTCAGGTAGATTTTAAATATAGGCTTTCTGCCCGGCATCAGTGTGTATATAACTGCCTCTGACTTTAACTGCCTATGACTGTCAGTCATATATACTGTCAGAATATTTGGGTGTTGGGTCAGACCCCGAGACAGAAGAGCCAGAATTTAAAAGGAAGAATCAGATGAATCCCTTTTGATATAATAAAGAGAGGAAACCACGCTCTCTTTGGCCAATATGGGCACTTAAGGTCAAATTACTTTTTCCCTTTCCACTTTTGTCAGAGTTTGGAATCAACGAGAATGGGGAGGGGGGAGCTTGGGGGGGGGGGGGGTCACACGCGTAGAGCAGTCTTTTCGGCCATGGTTTTGAGAATGCATCCGCTAGGAATGGTTGGTCTTGGTAAGAGAGGGAGCAAAATTTGTCTACTTTCTTGTTGACTTTTGAAACAAAGAGGTCTAGTATCGGAATTCCCCGTTTTTTGCATATCTGGTTGAAGACTGACTGATTGAAACTCCATTCTCCCCTCTCAAGAAGTCCACCAAGAGGGTCTCCTTCCCTTTTAGATGGACCACAGAAGTTGAAACTAGATGCCTCTCTGCCCATGTAAAAATGACCTCAGCTACTGAGGCTAACATCTTGCTTCTTGTCCCTCCTTGCTTGTTGATGCAAGCAACCACAACCAACTTGTCCAAAGCATATTCACATTTTTGAGACTGAACTGGGCACAGTGAGCCCCCCAACCGATGCCACTTTCATCTGTTATGATTACACTTTGTCAAGGAGTACCGTGGTGCCAAACGAATCAATTTTTATGAATAAGCCACCAGTTTAAAGGATTTTAACTAGTGGGGCAATTTCACTCTCCTGTCTGGAGAGGTCTGGCGCTTGTCCCATGTTTTTAGGATAAAAGGACTGCAATGTCCTTAAATGAGCCCGAGCCCATTTTACCTCTGGGATGGTATAAGTCATTTGATCCAGGATACCTCTGATAAATACTTTTGTTGATCGGCTGAAGAAACATATCATCTGGACCAGAGATTTTTTTTCTTTTCTTCTGCCAAAAGAAAAATAACAAATTGTCTGCTTGCGCCATATTTATTAGCCATCCCAAAGACTTTAGACTCTCTTCGACTATCTGCAAGTGGGTCATGAGGCAGTGCTCGTTTGGGCTGCTACTAATAAGTCTTCCAGGTATGGGATGAATATAAATCCCTTTCGAAACTTCACACTTCTGGTTTTATCTTTGTGAAAATTATTGGAGCAGACGAGATATCGAATTATAAGACTGGAAACTGGTGGAGATACAGGCAACGGTTTAGAAAAAGCACTATCCTTAGGAATCTCTGGTGGCATTTGTGCGAATAGGCACATGACAGTATGCATCCGCAGAGTCCAGGGATACAATGCAATACAAGCAATCCTGCGTCAGAAGGATGATTGTCGATTTGACCTTTTCCATTTTGAATTTCTTGTAACAGATGTACTTGTTCAGTGATTTAAAGAGCTGTTTGGTTTTCTTACTAAGAATACTGGGGAGTGGAACCCCTGGCCTATTTGATCTTCTGGCACCTGGTGTCATACATTTATTGCAAGAGAAGAAGGATCTGAGATTCCATTGCCTGTCTCCCTGCAATCTTTTGTTTATAAAAAAAAAAAAATCTGTCTGATGGCTGTGCAATAAACTGTAGCCTGTATTACTAGCGGATAACGGAAAGAATCCAGCAGGAGGTAGTGATCTTTTCCCAGAAGGACACAGTTTTTTTTTTAACCTTCCCACAACTTGACTGCTGGCTTCATTGATTTGTCAGGTTTAAATAAGAACCATTTCCCTTGTGAGGAATGCCAACCGGAGAGATTTTCTTTATTCTTCGGGTCAGGCTTATTATGTCTGAGTTTCAAAAGGAAAGTGAAACTGTATATAAACCCTTCTTTTCGTCAGAGGTTTTGTCCAGGATGTCATCTAAGGGAATACCTCAAAATATATATATATATATATTTAACGTTAATTAGCATTACCTGACCATAATCTTAACCACACTGGCCTGCATGATGCATTTGGTAGAGCAGCAGATCACAATGAGAGTTTTACTAAACCTGTTGAGGTGTCTGCAATAAAATTTGAGACTTTTTGTAAAACTGGAAGTTAGGATAAAATTTCCTCCCTTAAAGTGCCTGAAAGTACAGCTGCTCTTCAAGAAAGGAAAGCCACAAAGATAGTGTTCTGACTGTATATATGTTGTGGCAATGCTTGGTCTCAACAGAACATAGCTGCACAACACTTCCAGAATCTTTTTAGGAGGGATTTACATTTTTTATCCATTGGGTCTCATAGAAGAACCATGTCCTCAAAGAGCAATGATGATTTTTAGAGATCCTAGCCACAGGGGCATCTACTTTAGGAGTTTTATCCCAATAAGGGTACTTTCACACTAGCGTTTTTCTTTTCCAGCACTGAGTTCTGTCCTAGGGGCTCAATACCGGAAAATAACTGATCAGGCATATCCCTATGCATTCTGAATGGAGAGTAACCTGTTCAGGATGCATCAGGATATCTTCAGTTCAGTCATTTTGACTGATCAGGCAAAAGATAAAACCGTAGCATGCTACTGAAGACTTGCCTGAATGCAGTTTTTCCACCTAGAAATGTATTAGTGCCGGATGTGGCATTCAAAATACCAGAATGCCGGATCCGTCCCTCCAGTCTGCGCATGCGCAGACCGGTAAAAATGTGAAAGAAGATACAAGACGGATCCGTCTGTCCGCATGACAAGTGGAGAGACTGATCCGTTCTTGCAATGCATTTGTGAGACGGATCCGCATCCGGATGCGTCTCACAAATGCTTTTAGTCACATGCAGATCAGCGGATCCGGCAGGCAGTTCCAACAACGGAACTGCCCGCCGGATCACACTGCCGCAAGTGTGAAAGTAGCCTAAGCAGAGCCTTCTTCATAAAAGCTCATGCACAGGCACTGGCCACGTGCACGCCACATCACGGATGCAGACCCATTTAGTTGAATCGGTCTGCATTCTACAAGATACGGAGCTGTGCTGAGCGGAAGCACTACGGAATGCTGTAATTTTTTTGCACCAGACTGAATCTTGTGGATCGTGGACCCATTCAAGTGGATGGGTCTGCAGCCGCAAACCGCAGGCACACAGGCAGTGTTTGTGCACTGCGGAACGCTATTTGCGGTCAGGGCACACACACATTCATGTGCATGAGCCCTGAGTCATAATTCCTTTTAAACAGTCTCGAAACGCCAAATCTTTTTTTGGGGTCTACTTTGGTCTGTTACACAGGAGATGAATAGGTACACATAAGATGCAGACAAAACGGTAGCAGATTTTCAATCAGGATTATTTTTAAAGTCTCAGTGTAGCAATAAAATAAATAAAAAAAATACATGGGTTGTGACCATATAGTTTTCCACTATATGCATGGAAATGCTGGAAAACACACAAGCTATATATTAGGTCTTAACTCTAAGCTAGTATGCTGAGGGACTCAACTGTTTCTTAAAGGTGTTTTCTGACATTGATGACCTGTCCTCAGGACTTGTAACCTTGAGATTGTTGATATTTTTCCACAATTTTGGTTCTCAAGTCCACAGACAGTTCTCTTCTCCTCTGTGCTCTACGCTTAGTGTGGCACACACAGACACACAATGCAAAGAACTTTTCCCCTTTTTATCTGGTTTCAGGTGGGATTTTTATATTACCCACACCTGTTACTTACCACGGGTGAGTTTGAAAGAGCATCTTATTCTTGAAACAGTTGATAACCCACAATTTTGAAAAAGGTGCCAACAATTTTGTCTGGCCCATTTCTGGAGTTTTCTATGAAATTATGTCAGATTTGCCTTTTTATTCACAGTTTTTAAAATTATTGCAATTACACGTTTATTTCCTTTGTGTGTATTGAAACAACACAAAGGAAATAAACTTGTAATTGCAATAATATTCTGAAAAAATTACACGGGTGCCAACACACCAGCCATGACTGTATTATACAGAGGTGGGCCTTCACCAGCCAGATGTCCCCCTATTGTTGGTAAGGCTCAGTTAACAGAAATTATTACCGTATTTTTCGCCGTATAAGACGCACCGGCCTATAAGACGCACCTAGGTTTTTGAGGAGGAAAATAAGAAAAAAAATATTTTGAACCAAAAGGTGTGCTTTTGGTGGGTTTTGAACTAATTGTGGTCTGTGGGTGACGCACTGTTATGGGGGATCTGTGGGTGACGCACTGTTATGGGGGATCTGTGGGTGGCACTTATGGGGGATCTGTGGGTGACACTTATGGGGGATCTGTGGGTGGCACTTATGGGGGATCTGTGGGTGACACTTATGGGGGATCTGTGGGTGACACTTATGGGGGATCTGTGGGTGACACTTATGGGGGATCTGTGGGTGACACTTATGGGGGATCTGTGGGTGACACTTATGGGGGATCTGTGGGTGACACTTATGGGGGATCTGTGGGTGACACTTATGGGGGATCTGTGGGTGACACTTATGGGGGATCTGTGGGTGACACTTATGGGGGATCTGTGGGTGACACTTATGGGGGATCTGTGGGTGACACTTATGGGGGATCTGTGGGTGACACTTATGGGGGATCTGTGGGTGACACTTATGGGGGATCTGTGGGTGACACTTATGGGGGATCTGTGGGTGACACTTATGGGGGATCTGTGGGTGACACTTATGGGGGATCTGTGGGTGACACTTATGGGGGATCTGTGGGTGACACTTATGGGGGATCTGTGGGTGACACTTATGGGGGATCTGTGGGTGACACTTATGGGGGATCTGTGGGTGACTGTGGGTGACACTTATGGGGGATCTGTGGGTGACACTTATGGGGGATCTGTGGGTGACACTTATGGGGGATCTGTGGGTGACACTTATGGGGGATCTGTGGGTGACACTTATGGGGGATCTGTGGGTGACACTTATGGGGGATCTGTGGGTGACACTTATGGGGGATCTGTGGGTGACACTTATGGGGGATCTGTGGGTGACACTTATGGGGGATCTGTGGGTGACACTTATGGGGGATCTGTGGGTGACACTTATGGGGGATCTGTGGGTGACACTTATGGGGGATCTGTGGGTGACACTTATGGGGGATCTGTGGGTGACACTTATGGGGGATCTGTGGGTGACACTTATGGGGGATCTGTGGGTGACACTTATGGGGGATCTGTGGGTGACACTTATGGGGGATCTGTGGGTGACACTTATGGGGGATCTGTGGGTGACACTTATGGGGGATCTGTGGGTGACACTTATGGGGGATCTGTGGGTGACACTTATGGGGGATCTGTGGGTGACACTTATGGGGGATCTGTGGGTGACACTTATGGGGGATCTGTGGGTGACACTTATGGGGGATCTGTGGGTGGCTCTTATTGAGGATCTGTGGGTGGCTCTTATTGAGGATCTGTGGGTGGCTCTTATTGGGGTCTCTGTGTATGACAGTTATGGGGGGGGGATCTGTGGATGACACATATATAGCATCTTATGCTATGTGTCATCCACAGATCCCCTACATAAGTGCCCCTGTAGTGAATGACCCTCAATACAGGGCTGGGGGCCGGCATCTGGTTTTATAATGACAGCGGGGCCCGTGCAGTGACTGTATTCTACTACACGGGCCCCGCTCACTGTATAATCGTATGTCTAATAGTAAATAGTTATGTGCATAATCGCATAATGAGCGGAGTACTTACAACTACAAGCGCTCGCCGAGAGGAGGCAGGAGGCAGGCCGGGAGGACATGCGCTGGCAACGTGAGTCATACGTCATGCGCCCACGCCGCCTGCTTCATTCATAAAGTGGGCGGCGCAGGCGCGTGACGTATGACTCACACACTGCCAGCGCCCGTCCTCCCAGCCTGCCTCCTCCCTCCGCTCGGCGAGCGTCTGTAGTTGTAAGTACTCCGCTCATTATGCGATTATGTACATAACTATTTACTATTAGACATACGATTATACAGTGAGTGGGGCCCGTGTAGTAGAATAGTCACTGCACGGGCCCCGCTGTCATTCTAAAAGCAGACGCCGGCCCCCAGCCCTCCTCCCTCACAGCTGATACACCCGCTGCGCGGCATCGCGGCGGGTGTATCATTGAAAATCGCAAAATAATTTGCGCAAAAAAATTTGCGCGAAAATTCGCAAATCGCTAAATAAGCAGCATTCGCCGTATAAGACGCACTGCTATTTCCCCCCCACTTTTGGGGGGAAAAAAGTGCGTCTTATACGGCGAAAAATACAGTATATGCTGGACAGGTTTTTATTTGGGTGAAGCAATCTCTTGTTTAGCAACAGAACATTTCTGCTAATTTTGTTTTATAAGAAAATGAGACAAAACTGAGATAAATGTTACATTTTGTTTTGAACTTCAACCAGAGGCAAAAAAAAGTTGAGGTTCTGTTGTACAATGGAGCAGATGAAAAATAATATTCACGTTCTTTATTTCCAGCAGGGTTGCATCTTGAAGTACAAAATGCTGGTAGGTTCTGTAGTAGGGCTTAAACGATTACGCGATTTAATCAAGTAATTTGACCCACAAAAATTTTCAATGCAAATTTTTTGCATAAAGAATTTGTTTGCCTCAAGTTACCACAGAGCGGGAGTGAAGCACTTGCTATTACTTACTGCTCTGTGGTCACCTACTGGCCCGCACCGCGCTGCACTTTCTTCCTGACACATCGACAGGTTATAGTGCATGTTAAGCGCACACTATGACCCGACTCTGTGTGACGTCAGGATCCAGTGCAGCGTGCAGAGAAGATGGAGGAGCTGTGGAGCGGCGTCCCTACAGGAAAGGTAAGTACTGTCGCTAGAAACATGGCTAGGAAAGGGAGATGGTGGAACGGGGGGGGGGGGCAGTTGATGGCACTAGGGGGAAGTTGGTGGCAGCTGATGGCACTGGGGCTGATCACACAGGGGAGAACAAAGGGTGTTGGGGGACTGATGGCAGGGGGTCCCAAGAGTTTTTATAAAGGAAAACATTCTATTAATTTGTGTTTTCTTATTAGATAACTTGATTTAAAAAAAAAAAAAAAAAAAAAAACACAATAGAATACTCGATTTCTAAAACAATCGCTTACTGCAGCCCTATTCTGTAGAGAATAGTACAGCATTGAAGAGTAAAAGTCAGGCGGCTCTCTATTGACAAGAGGATGGAGTAGGTGCTCAATCCAAACAGAGGGTACCCAACGCTTGTGGTGAGGAAATATGAGTAAAAGTAGAGGGATGGCACTCAGAACAATTGAGGTGTATGGAAAAATAATATTATTTAATATAGAATAGCTGATGATAAAAATATATCAAATATAAATGTCTGTATATAAAACGCATGCGGAAATATAAATCAATATTCAATATAAAAAGTACATGATGGTAATAAAGATGAAAATATAAAAATATGAGGGTGGTTGAGTAATGAATAAATGTCAATTCAATACAATCCTGCCGGAAAAGAGACAATCTTATAGGCCTGTTGGAAAAGAGTCTTATCTTATATTGTAATAACCAATATTATCCTGGTACAATGTAATGTCAATAATGTGGAATCCTGCTGGAAAAGAAAGGTGCTCCTGGTATAGGAGGAGGAGAGACAGTCTCGTGAGCCTGTTTAGAATAAAAAAAAAAAAAATGGACTGTCCAGTCTCATAATATATATTCCGGTATGGAGATGAGGTATCCTGATGTATGCTGAAGAGTGGATACCTTCCTATAAGGGTTTAATTATAAATCCCAAAATTATGGGGTGGAGACCGATAAATCCGATTCCGTTTGGTTATTATTCACAGATCCAGTATTAGTAGGCTGTGGAATAAAGACTGCTTTGTAAGCAGGTACATTACCCTCCTTGCGGCTGTTGATGAGCTGGTCAGCGGTTCCTGTCTGGGCGGCAGTGTCCACGTGTGCCGTTCCCGCTTGCTGTCTGCTCAGGCCGTTGGTTGTTGCTAGGTGTCGTCACTTCCGGTGACGTCACCTGCGTTTCTAGGATCTCCCGCTCAGTGCTGTTAGAGCTCGCCACGTGGAGGCTGGTGGCGGGAAACAGAAGCGTTGCAGCTTACTCAATGCCCCATACGCGTTTCAGAGCGTACTGCTCCTTCATCACCGCCGCCCAGACAGGAACCGCTGACCAGCTCATCAACAGCCGCAAGGAGGGTAATGTACCTGCTTACAAATCAGTCTTTATTCCACAGCCTACCAATACTGGATCTGTGAATAATAACCAAACGGAATCGGATTTATCGGTCTCCACCCCATAATTTTGGGATTTATAATTAAACCCTTTTTTATCATCAGCTATTCTATATTAAATAATATTATTTTTCCATACACCTCAATTGTTCTGAGTGCCATCCCTCTAATAGTACAGCATTGTAAACTTTTGAGAATTTATATTTTGTCATTATGCTGGCTTGAAAAGGCCAACATACTGTTATTCGATTGTTTCAGCTGATTATTATGTTGGCTTGAAAAAGCCAAAATACTGTTATTCGTTGGTGGTTCAGCTTATTATTATTCTTGGCGCCCCCTCTCTTTCTAAACGCTACTCCTCCTACAGTTTTGGGGGTACATACCCCTAACTTTCCAGACTTCTTCGTCCTACAGCGAAGTTCGTTGCTTGTGCTTTAATAACCGTTCCCACCCTCCGGGCTCCTGGGACGGGCCCCCAAACGACCTTGACAGGGAAAATTTTCAAGTCGCTCTCACTCGCACAGTTTTGAAGCTGCATTCCCCAAACTCGGATCACATATTGTTGGTGTCACTCCGAACAAAACTGTGAAATTTGGGTGGACACCCCTGTTGTAGAAATATTAATAGTTGTAATCTGCTTGCATCAAACTTTGTGTAAAGAAATAGGTAAATCCCCTTTCCCTCAGCCGCAGTCAGAGACAGACCCAGGTGTTACCATCTTGCTTGAAATTCTGAGCAACTCCTCCTCCTCCCTGCCCAGTCTGCTCCTTTTATTTACTCACAAAAGGTGTAAAAGGGGCTGGCCCAAGACAAGGATACAGGAAGTGATGACATACAGGAAGTGATGACAAGTCAAAGGACAGGGAGGGGCAATCAATGTGGCTGGACAGACAATGCACACACCCCATCCCTGTATAAGGAGACAATGAATCATGTCCATTGTCTGACCAGCCAGCTGGCCGCCCACCCCCCATCACTGTCAGCGTGGACCTAATTCAATACTGCTCAAAAGTGACCAGTATCTAATGAAGATCATTCTACTGGTTCTTATAGGTTTGAGATTATCTGCAAGACATTCCTACGGCTATTGTCAGTATACGGTACGAGTATACCGACAAGGCAGATATAAATGCATGTTTTAAAAGCAGATATGTATCCAGAAAGGGATAGCGAAGCCGCAGCAGAGGTATAATATGTATCTCTTGTTATGCAGACTTCACTTCTCTAATGTGTATAGACATTTGAAGGGAAGAAGCCCAGTGCTTGCACTTAGTGCTCACAAACCGGCAAACGCCCCCCTACACACTGAGAACACGTCTCCGAGGCCATGAGAAGGTTTTCATACTGACGGTTTTACCACTGGTCCCGATTCAGCCAAAGTACACTCTGCTAGAGCGTTCCTTGGCTAAATCCGACACAGGGCGACAGATCTGAAAAAACACACACACATCCTAAAATAAAATGTCCGCATAATAAAATTTCCACAACACCCCAAAGTGGGCGGAGCTAGTAACGGCCAATGAAAATTTAGCAATTTTCTATACGCTACTCCTCCCACAGTTTTAGGAGTACAATTACCAAACTTTGCACAATTCTTCGGCACATACCGAATAGGTTGCTTGTGTTTTGTTAAGCGATCCCACCCTCCGGGCCCCTGGGGCGGCTCCCCGAAGATCCCATTTTTTCCTATAGACTTTCATTGGAAAATGTTCAACTTTTGCCACTCGTACAGCTTTTAAGTTAAATTCGCCAAACTTAGGTCACTTAGTCATGGGGTCAGCCTGAAAATTTCTGTCACGTTTTGGGGACTCTAAAAAGTGGGCGGAGCCACAAACAACCAATCAGATTTCTTTGATTGATGTCAATGGGAAAATTGAAAAATGCTGCCATTATTGATGTCAGGGGCTTCAAATATCAGAAATCAGGTCATAGGTTACTCCCACTTCAAAAATAGAAAAAGTGGGCGGAGCCAAAAACAACCAATCAGATTTTCCCTATTGACTTTAACCGCCTCCGGACTGCCTAACGCAGGATCGCGGTCCGGAGGCGGCTGTCTCAGGCAGAGTCACGCATCTATGCATGTGCATCGCGGGTCGGCAAAAGTTAGAGGAGTATTTAGTCATCAGCCTGCCAGCCAATGATTTTCAAAAAACCGAATCAGAAGCCAGTTAACACTTTATATTTATAAATATAAGGTGATAAATGGCTGCTGTGCTCCTCTGCTGGTCCTTTTCGTTGGTTGGTTCCAGCAGAGGAGCACAGATCACAGTGAGTACACGCCAAACACCACACATAGCCCTAGATCACCCCGCATCACCCCAATTAACCCCTTGATCGCATCTGTCAATCACCTAGTGGAAGGGAAAAAAGTGATCAGTGTAAACGGTCACTTTTTTTTTTCCCACTGGTATTGACTGTTAGGTTTTAGGATAGTTTAGGCCCCTTGGTTAGGTAGTTAGCGATCGTTTAGCGCCCAGCCCACCGCAGTCACTGATTCGCTGATCAGCGTATCGCTAATCAGCAATTGCACTTTTATAGTATCTGTAAGTGATCAAAACTGATCACAGCCAGATCTATAATAGTATTAGTGTCACCTTAGTTCGCCCTCCACCCAAAACGCAATGTTTGCCTGATCAGGCCTGATCAGTCACCCACACGTGCGTTCACCCACACCCGCCCCGCCACAGTGACAAAAAATTATTATTATTTTTTTTAGCACTGCACAATCACTTCACAAGCGCTGTGGCGATAAAAAAACATCAGTTTTGATATTTTTTTATCAATCGCAGCAGCTTCCGGTACTTTGCTAGGGGGTATTCTTCTGAAGAAGCCTACAGGCTTCTGACCTAGTTGGATGAGGAATGGGAACCCTCATCTGACGAATCCAGGGGGTCAGAATATGAACCTGTAGAAAGCAGTGGCAGTCTGACCCAAAGTTCGGACGAGAAGGTTGAGGTCCCTGATACCACCAGGCGTACCCGGCCTCCGTGTTGCTACACCACAGGTTGCGCAGGATCCGCTTCAAGGACAGCAGAGTGGGGCTGGCGCTGTCGAATTACGCGGTGAGGCATACACCAGCAGCACAGCCCACCCTAGACCTAGTACCAGCTCTGCCGTACAACATGGTGAAGTGGCGAGCACCAGAAGGGCAGTTGAAGCTGGTACGGTGGCACGTGCAGTAGTTACCCCGTCGCAGCCACCGCACAGACAGGCCCGTAGAGCCCCTAGAGTCCCTGAGGTGCTGGAAAACCCTGATTGTCAGCCCCCAACTTCAGCCGCACCAGTAGTTCCCCCTTTCACCGCCCAGTCTGGAGTTCAGGTTGAGACAGCTCAGATCGGTTCGGCACTGGGATTTTTTGAGCTGTTCTTGACTGCGGAGCTCTTTGACATAGTTGTGGCAGAAACAAATTGGTATGCCACTCAATTTATAGCCGCCAACCCAGGAAGCTATTATGCCCAGCCTTTCCAGTGGAAACCCGTCCAAGTTTCTGAATTAAAAAAAAATTCTGGGCCTTCTCAACATGGGTCTAACCAAAAAGCATGAATTGCGGTCATATTTGTCCACAAACCCAATTCATCACATGCCCATGTTCTCTGCTGCCATGTCCAGGGCACAATTTGAGGCCATCCTGCATTTCCTGCACTTTAGCAACAACAGCACCTCTCGTCCCAGAGGCCGCCCAGCTTTTGACCGGCTCCACAAAATTCGGCCCCTCCCTCATAGACCACTTCAACACCAAATTTGCAGATTTGTATACCCCTGAGCAAAACACCTGCGTAGACGAGTCCCTTATACATTTTAATGGGCGCCTTGGCTTCCAACAATACATCCCAAGTAAGCACGCCAGGTATGGGGTCAAATTGTATAAGCTCTGTGAAAGGGCCACAGGCTATACCCACAAATTTCGGATCTATGAGGGTAAAGATCAGACCCTGGAGCCGGTTGCCATGACTACCTGGAGAGCAGTGGGAAGACAGTCTGGGACTTGGTGTCACCCTTATTTGGCAAGGGGTACCATCTTTATGTGGACAATTTCTAGACAAGTGTGCCCCTCTTCAGGCATTTGTTCCTAGAACAGATTGGCTGCTGTGGCACCACGCGACCTAGTCGTCGGGGCTTCCCCCAACGGCTTGTTACCACCCGCCTTGTGTAACGAAGAACTGCTCGTGGTGAAATGGAGAGACAAGCGTGATGTTTACATGCTCTCCTCCATTCACGCAGACACAATACAAATAGAACGAGCAACCAGTGTCTCGGTCCACGACTATAATTCGCTCATGGGAGGGGTGGACTTCAATGACCAGATGTTGGCTCCTTACGGTATTTAGTTTCCCGATGCACCAGACGCTGGTATAAGAAGGTGTCTGTATATTTGATTCAATTGGCTGTATATAATAGTTTTGTTCTCTACAGTAAGGCTGGGAGAACAGGATCCTTCCTCAAATTTCAGGAAGAAATCATTGAGAACCTCCTGTATCCAGGAGGTTGGGTGGCCCCAAACACCAGTGTAGTGAGCCATCTGCACGAGCGACATTTCCCCAATGTTGTTGCTGGTACCTCAACCCAACAGTCACCCCGAAAAAGATGTGACACCCATATTTGATGTGACACCCGCTATTTCTGTCCTGACCACCCTGCCCTATGCTTTGGGGAGTGTTTCAGGAAGTACCACACACAGGTACACTTAGCATAGGGATTGCGTTACACAGGACAGGCACACAGGGTTATTAGGGCCCTTTCACTCACAGCTGCTGCAAACCTCTCCTTTCACCTGGGACAAAGTACATAATGTACTTCGCCACATCTTTGGGTGATCTGCGCTTTGCACATTGTCTCATGGGGAAGGAGAGGTTTGTCCTATAAAAAAGGTAAAAAGTAAAACTAAAATCACTGGTAAGCAAAAAAGTTAACGTTCTGTTCAAAAAGTTAAATAAAGTTTATATGATCCATTCAATAATAAATTTATTGCGTTGCGGCCTGTTTTTTTTTTTTTTACACCTTCCAGGTGGACCAACCGATCGACTAGCTGCAGCACTGCGCTGCTGTCAGATTACACAAAAGTCGGTATATGCGGCGCTGCAAGACGAGATTTCTCCTCTGTAGTAAAAGATATGTTTGCCAAGGCATATGAGCTGAGGGGCGGCGGTGTTCATATGCTTTGGCAAACACTTTGTATATAATAAAATAAAATAAAATCCCGGCAATTATTTATTCATCGATTGATGTGAATGGAGAAATCAGGTTTGCCAGGGCATACGAGCTAAGTGGGTTTGGATGTTGGGCGGAGCTCCTATGTCCTGGCAAACGCCTTTCCCCTCCATTTTTTTTTTTTGGCAGAGATTTTTTCCTCCACATTGTTCGATGCTAATGAAGAAATCTGTGCCATTCATTTTTTCTTTCAGCCCAGAGGCTGAACAGAAAAAAAAATCTCATTACCCGTATGCTCAAATTAGGGAGAATAGCAGAAACTCCTAATGCTGGCCATACATGTAATGATTGCGGAGACCCTCAAATGCCAGGGCAGTACAAACACCCCACAAATGACCCCTTTTTGGAAAGAAGACACCCCAAGGTATTCGCTGAGGGGCATATTGAGTCCATGAAAGATTTACATTTTTGTCCCAAGTTAGAGGAAATGGAGACTTTGTGAGAAGAAAAAAAAAAATTATATATATATATTTATTTATTTTTATATATTTATTTATCAATTTCCGCTAACTTGTGCAAAATTTTTCTATGAACTCGCCATGCCCCTCATTGAAGACCTTGGGGTGTCTTCTTTCCAAAATGGGGTCACATGTGGGGTATTTATACTGCCCTGGCATTTTAGGGGCCCTAAAGCGTGAGAAGAAGTCTGGGATCCAAATGTCTAAAAATGCCCTCCTAAAAGGAATGTGGGCCCCTTTGCGCATCAAGGCTGCAAAAAAATAAAAATAAAGTGTCACACATGTGGTATCGCCGTACTCAGGAGAAGTTGGGCAATGTGTTTTGGGGTGTCATTTTACATATACCCATGCTGGGCGAGATAAATATCTTCGTCAAATGCCAACTTTGCATAAAAAAAATAAAAATGGGAAAAGTTGTCTTTTGCCGAGATATTTCTCTCACCCAGCATGGGTATATGTAAAAAGACACCCCAAAACACATTGCCCAACTTCTCCTGAGTACGGTGATACCACATGTGTGACACTTTTTTGCAGCCTAGGTGGGCAAATGGGCACACATTCCAAAGAGCACCTTTAGGATTTCACAGGACATTTTTTACACATTTGAATTTCAAACTACTTCTCGCGCATTTAACTCACCTTCTCCTCTTGATCGCGTAGTTCCCGGTCTCTTCTTTACTTCTTTAATGATGAACTACCGGCTAGGACCTGTGGTGACGTCAGATCACATGCTCCAATCACATGGTCCATCACCACGGTGATGGACCATGTGATTGGAGCATGTGATCTGACGTCACCAAAGGTCCTTTAGCGACAGCTCATCAGAAGAGACCGGGAACTACGTGATCAAGAGGAGAAGGCGAGTTAATTTTTATATATTTTTTTAACCCTC